>NC_138209.1:39722639-39922639 GCF_964194415.1 Vipera berus
CAACCTATGTAGTTTTTCAGTTTCTTATAGTTTTGCAAAGCATTGTTACATTTATATCCTTCATTTTATCAATTTACCTTAAAGTGATCCATGATACCACCCACATTATATTCCCCAAATAAGCCAATGAGGTAAGGTAACTAAGATTTTATTAGTCAAGGTTACCCAGTAAGCTTCACATAGATAAGTAAAACTATGAACTCAAATCTCTCCAGTTTTAATCAGATTCCCAGCAATATCCTAATTATTTTTACATTAAAATACACTAAACAGAATAATCCTTTCATTATTTCAATAAGATAAATATTTTTCCAAAAGCAGTCTGGGTTATATTATATTATCTGTCATATTCTGTATTTCACTTCTCACTTTTATTAATCAAAACAAATGTATTCAATTAAAAACTTCTACCTTTCATTTTTTCTTTCAGTGTAAAGCTACCATGGATTCTCTTCAGTTCTGATTCCATTGTTAGCCCACCAATATCTGCTTCAAGATGTGTGCGATTTACCATGCCAATTCCAAAGATTATGAGGGTCACATGCTGAGGTTCAGATATGACCAAACTACGTTTTCTCTGAGGTCTGCTCAAGCTGCTGCTATCTTGTTCATTTTCAAATGCAACTTTACATGCAGGTTCTGTAGGGCTCCGAATTCCTACAAGAAATGGAAATAAAACCAAGAAATATTATTAGAATTTATTCAAAAATAATTACATAAAAGATATATCCATCAATATGCCTTTAACTTTTATATCTGCACTCTTTCTTATCTTGTAGACTGTTTTATTTAGCCGTAACAGCAGTAAAACATAATGAATATCTTAAACACAATAAACACATAAGATAGTAAGCATCTTCATATTAGGATTTTGGTTTTGTAAACTAGTGATATTTACTTCACATGGATAAATGAATTTAATGAAAGTTGATGGCACTTTGTATCCTTCAAAGTGTTCAAAATGTCAACATTTCAATTAAAATTTAGAATTACCATTATTTTAAGTGTTGCCAATAAATTCAATTTAATAATGAATGAGAACTGTTTCTGATTAATCAGAATTAAAATTTAAATAATCTAACAACAGAACAATTAATTATCAGAACAATTAATAAGAAATTGAAATAGTTGTAATAGGGGGATCTGTAACGACCTATGTACAGAAAGGGCCATGTTGTACTGTAACTACAGATTAGAAGTTAGGTGATGTGAGTTTTAGTCCTGCTCTAGGCACAGAAGCCAACAGACTGAGCCAATCACTCTATTTCACCCTTAAGAAGAAGGCAATGGAAAGTTATTCAGGAAATGTTGCCAAGTAAGCTGCATAGACCTGATCATGTAGTCACCAGGAGTCAAGATTGACTCAGAGCCACCAAAACAACTGTTTACATATAGACCTCACATTTCTGAATATCAAATAATACATCTGAATAACGGGATTGAGAACTTTCTCGTTGCCTTAATTTTTTTGTGTGTAAACAAAAATTTTAATCAAGTCAGTTCCAAAATTACTGTATTAGCTAGCCAAGGATTGGATTTTGATATGAATATTCTTGTGATGCTCAAAAGCAGCCAATATCAAAAGCTACTATTCTTTTTTTTAAAAAAAAAGATTTTTTTTATTAGTTTTCCAGTTTTACATTTGAGTATTTGGAAAGCAATGTGGTGATTGGGTTAAACAATAGTTCAAAAACAAAATCTTTAGTAGGTATCTCAGGTTACATCATCAAATATTTCTTCTCTGTTTCCCTTAACATTTACTATTTCATATTTAAGCTAGTAAATTTCTAATTGTAACAAACTCAGTAAGAACTTCATTATCACATTTATAAATACATGTTTGCTTATACATATCTTAATAAATCTCAATAAACAATCCATGTCCTGTTATTAAGTTTTACCTAATTTTTAATTACAGTATTCCAATTTGACCTTTGATATCCATAGTATTTAACTTTCAGGTAATCCAAATTTCCTTTATCTCACTTCACAAAAATTATGATGTCTAAAATACACTTATAAGTTACTTAAATATATTATTATATTTCATAAAACATTTTCTATTTCTCACCCTAATACATCATCACCTTAATAATAGAGTATCCTTTATTAGTTCAAATCCATCATCTATATTATCTGGGCTAGTCAATAATTCAAACCTATTTCCTAATAGTTAGTTTACATTTCCCTTGTAAATCTAAATCCTCAGTATTAGACAGATTAATCCCTTATTTGTTAGTATTTTCCAACTATTTTAAATCTAGTAATCAAATTTCCCTTTGTCTCAGGATCTCCCTTTAGCCCACTAGTTGACAGTTTAGGGTCCTCTCTAGTAAACCAAAAAGCCCGTTTTTCAACCTAATTCTAGCTTTCTTCTTTTGCCAACCAGGCTTCCATACCAATGCTTTTAAGTCATCAAACAGATCTCCCTTCATTCTTGTATATATTACTTGGATTGACGGAGACCATCTAATTGCCAATTTTCTGAAAGATCTGGCCCATTTATAATCATTAGGTTGTCGCCCTGGTAACCCAGATCCCTGTGTTTGTTCTGGTATAGTTGTCTTCAGTTCGATCTGCTCTTCTTCTTTCTCAGAATTCTTCTGGTTTGTATGAAAAGTCATTTCCAGTTTTAAAGTTATTGTTTCATTGTCTGGATTTTTGTTGTTGTTAGCTGCGAAGTCGTGTCCGACTCATCGCGACCCTATGGACAACATTCCTCCAGGCCTTCCTGTCCTGGATTTTTAGTAAACTGTATTTGTTGATCTGTAAAGTCCTCTATCTTAGTATTCACTTCTTCCACTCCTGTTGTTTTTTGGATTAATAGTTCTTTAGCTGCAATCAGGGTTTTGTTTTGTGGCTCTAGGCTGGCACCTTTGTCTTTCAAGAGAGCTTTGAGTTTCTCAGTGTTTTCAAGCATACATTCAAGTACAAATTTTAACATAGCCAAGGTTTTTTGCTGATCCTCCTCCATTTCTGACATACCGTATTTTCCGGCATATAAGACGACTTTTTAACCCATGAAAATCATCTCAAAAGTTGGGGGGTCGTCTTATACGCCCAGTCGTCTTATACGCCGGAAAATAGTACATAAATCAATCGAGCGCCCCCGTTCTTGCAAAGCAACTTCAAGCCTCTTTAGTCGTCCCCCCTCCAACGTGACTCTCCCTTCCCACCCCCAAGAGCCTCTCAGCCCCTTCCCCTCCCCCTTGCAAACGCCAGAGCCCGGGAGCTCTTGCGTCTATTCCAAAGGGTGGGTGGAAGGAAAAGCCCCTTTCGGCTCTGGCTTGGCTGCAAGTCAGCGAGCCTGGGAAGGCACGCCCTCCCCTCTCACTGTGGAGAAAGCAGGGCAGGCTGGCGTCTGGCGGGAGCCGGCAGGGCAGTCCTGCGCACGCGCGCGCTGCCCGGCTCCTAAGGAGTCCTCGGGGAGCCATGGCAGGCGCCTCATGCTCTTCCCTCTTGAGGCAGCATCGGCGGAGACGTCCGGCATCGGGCGGGAGCCGACAGGGCAGTCCTGCACACGTGCGCGCTCCCCGGCTGCTAAGGAGCGCTCCTTAGCAGCCGGGGAGTACGCACGTGTGCAGGACTGCCCTGCCGGCTCCTGCCTGACGCTCTTCCCTCTTGAGGCAGCATCCCCGAGGACTCCTTGGGAGTATTAGGTACGTTTGGCACTCTTGAGTTACTTCTAAAAATAGTAATGGTGGATATCTATCTTAATGCCAGATCCGTTGTTAACAAGGCTCCCCTCGTTCATGACTTGATCGAGGCGGAATGCGCGGATCTGGCATGCATCACGGAAACTTGGTTGGGCTCGGAGGGGTTCCTCTGACCGAGTTATGCCCCCCAGGTTTTCGTGTGCTACACCGGCCACGGGCTCAGGGTAGGGGTGGAGGGGTGGCGGTGCTTATCCGGGAGACTTTATGTCCGCGGGAGACCACCATTGTCCAGATGGGCGGGAGTCCCTCCTCCTGAGATGTGGCTCTCGGGCTCAGATGGGCTTGTTGCTCACATACCTGGCTCCCAGCTGTGTGGCAACAGCCCTGCCCGAGCTGCTCGACACCCTCTCAGGGTTGGCGGTGGAGTTCCCCAGGCTTATAGTTCTGGGTGACTTCAACCTGCCTTCCCTGGGAGGGTTGTCTGAGTTAGCTCGGGAGTTCATGGCTTCCATGACGGCCACGGACCTGACCCAAGTAATTCAGGGCCCAACTCAAATGGGGGGTCACACTCTCGACCTGGTGTTCCTGTCTGGACAGTGGCTGGATGATTTGGGAGGGGGTTCACCAACTATTGTTCCCCTGTCATGGTCCGATCATCACCTCCTGCGGCTGATCTTCCGTTATGCCACCCCCCCACCGCTGGGCTGCGGAACCGACCAGGTGGTTCCGCCCCAGGCGCCTAATGGACCCAGAACGGTTCCAGATGGTACTTGGGTCTATACCCATCGCCCTCACTCACAGCCCAGTCGATGCCTTGGTGGATGCCTGGAAAGGGTGGCTGCTGAGGCACTCGACTGTGTTGTACCCTTGCGACCCCTGACCCGGCGCAGATCCCGTTGGGCTCCATGGTTTTCTGTGGAGGTCCGGGAGATGAAGCGTTGGAGACGGGGTCTAGAGAGCGGTTGGAGGTCCAGCCGTTCCGAATCTGACCGATTGCAGTTAAGAACCTTTGTAAAGTCTTATCTTGCTAACTACTTCGCTGCCCTCATTGCATCCGCAGATAATCGCCCGGCCGCCCTGTTCAGGGTGACTCGCTCTCTTCTTAATCAGGAGGTGAGGGAGGTGCCCTTGCAGGGTCGGGCCGAGGAGTTTAGTCATCATCTGACGGACAGAATTGCTCAGATTTGGGCCGGTTTGGACTCTGACTGGGCAGAGTCTGACGTGGAGGAATCGGACGGTCTTGAGCATGTTATCTGGACTGAGTTCGATCCTGTTTCCCCTGATGATGTGGACAGGATTATGGGGAGGCTGAGCTCCACCACTTGTTTATTGGACCCGTGTCCCTCCTGGCTGATTTATGCAGCTCAGGAGAAGACACGAAGCTGGTTCCAGGCAGTAATATCTGCCTCTTTGAGTGAGGGTGTCTTCCCCGCCGCTTTGAAGGAGGCGGTGGTGAGGCCCCTTCTCAAGAAGCCTGCCCTGGACCCAGCGATTTTAAATAATTATCATCCGGTCTCCAACCTTCGCTTTTTGGCGAAGGTTGTTGAGAGTGTGGTGGCGCATCAGCTTCTTCTGTTCCTGGAGGAAACTGATTACCTTGACCCTTACTAATCGGGTTTCAGGCCCGGGTACAGCATGGAGATGGCATTGGTTGCACTGGTGAATGATCTCTGGCAGGCTCGGGACAGGGGTTGTTCCTCTGTCCTAGTCCTATTAGATCTCTCAGTGGCTTTTGCTACCATCGATCATGGTATCCTACTGCGGCGTCTCAGGGGGTTGGGAGTGGGAGGCACTGTTTTACAGTGGTTCTCCTATCTCCTGGGCCGCTCGCAGTCGGTGTTGACGGGAGGGCAGAGATCCGCCCCAAGGTAACTCGTTTGTGGAGTTCCTCAGGGGTCGGTTCTCTCGCCCTTCCTGTTCAACATCTATATGAAGCCGCTGGGCGAGATCATTCGTGGCTTCGGGGTGGGGTATGCTGATGATACCCAACTTTTTTTCTCCACCCTGAACCAACCCAGCGATGCCCTCGCCGTGATGTCCCGTTGCCTGGAGGCGGTCCGGGTCTGGATGGGGAGAAACAGGCTTTGTCTCAATCCTACCAAGACTGAGTGTCTGTGCGTACCGGCATCTCAGGTTAACCAGTCCATTCCACCTTTAATGATGGGGGGTGAGGTGTTACCCCCCCCATTGATAAAGCTTGCAACTTGGGTGTCCTCCTGGATTCGCGGCTCAGTTTTGAAGATCATATAGGAGCTGTGACCAGGGGGGGCCTTTGCCCAGGTTCGCCTGGTGCGCCAGCTGCGGCCCTATCTGGACCGAGATGCCCTATGCACAATCACTCATGCGCTCGTGAGCTCCCGGTTGGACTACTGCAACGCTCTCTACACGGGGCTGCCCTTGAGGACCACTCGGAGGCTTCAGCTGGTGCAGAATGCAGCCGCGTGAGTTGTGATGGGGGGTTCCCGATACTCCCATGTAACACCTCTGCTCCGCGAGCTGCATTGGCTTCCGGTTGCCCTCCGGGTGAGATTCAAGGTGCTGGTGATGACCTATAAAGCCCTAAATGGCTTGGGTCCGGGATATTTGAGGGAACAAGCTCCCTTCGTCCTGTGCGCTCCCACAGGGAGGGCCTTCTCAGGGTGCCGCCGGCAAAAGATTGCCAGCAGGTAACACCCAGGGGGAGGGCCTTCTCTGTGGGTGCGCCTGCCCTTTGGAACCAGCTGCCCGTAGAGCTCAGGACTGCCCCTGACCTTTGTTCATTCCGCCGGGACCTGAAGACCTGGCTCTTTGAGCTTTCCGGCCAGGACTGAGAATTTTAATTGTAATTTTATTTTAATTGGGTTTTAATTGGCGTTTAACAGGGGTTTTATTTTATTCAAAGACTAAATTTAATTATTTTTAATTGTTCTTAACTTTTGTAATTTGTATTGTTATTTTAAATACCTTGTGAACCACCCTGAGTCCTACGGGAGAAGGGCGGTATATGTCCAATAAACATAAACATATGTATGTAAGTATGTGTGTATGTATGTTATGCATGTATGATGCAAGCTATGTCCTTTGGGACATTGCATGCAGGAACGTAATGGGCAGAATTCAATTCATTTGCTTTCTCCAAGAGAGGCAAATTATGGTAATTCATCAAAAAATTTCTTACCTGCCGGATAAAATGTTTCAGAAGATTTTTCTAAAATCCCTGTTGGATCTGAGATAAGAGAATAAAAGTTCAATAGTTTATACATATTTTGCCAGCACTCTGCAGAAGGTTCACTCTGTTCCGACACTGTAATTGAATCAGAATCATCCATATGAATGGTGACATGGTCAACAACATCCCTGGAACCTTTCCTGGATACTTTAGAAGTTCTTCTTTCTGCCCTTCCCAGGGAATTTTTATTCCGAGATTCTTTTTTATTGCTCTCACTGTTTGATCGTTTATTTTTTGCATTGTTCACTCTGTTTACACCATTAAGACTGCCTCGAGAACTGCGACTGAAATCGGAAGAGCGGAAGTCTCTGTGTTTCCGAGTTTTAAAGGTTGGCGTTGGAGAAGCTGAGCCAGCTGTATATCTACTAAGTTTGATGTCTGTTTGTGTAGCTTTAATATCATCTATCATGGTGCTGAATTGGTGAATAAGCCGAACGAGTGCCATATCAACATGCTGGCTTATAGATTGACAAGAGATTGTAAAATTGCAATGAAACGTGCTATAATGACGTTTGTTAAAGTCATGAAAAGAAAGAGCAGAATTTTGAGGTGTATTCACCGACTTCTCCATTATAACAGCGCTAATACTAAAAGTTTCCAACATTAATGCTGGTTTGAATTCAAGTGGAGGAAGATTTATTAATCCTTGCCTAGGAAACAAAAACACAAGAATTACTCTTACATTAAGAACCATAAAAGCACTGAAATTACATCATTTAGGTAACATTTCAGAAAGTGATATCCCAACATGACTATTTAATTTGCCTGCTGTATGCCAATTCATAATTTTCTTAAGCACTGCATTATTTCTGACTTCCTAAAGAGGAAATTAAAATTTAAAAAAAACTTTAATTTCAAATATATTTTTGGAGCTCCTGCCATACCTTTGTGCTCTTTTGCTTCTTCTCTCCTTTGCTGTATCTGAATCAACAATGTCTGCTCTAAGGCAATCCAGAGTTCCTGAGAATGAGAGATGTTCACCAAAGTACATCCTATAGCACAATGGTACTACATCCTGTGGCTGAATTCCTGTGTGGCTCAGAAGAGGTTTGAAAACAACCTATCAAAAATAAAGCCAGGTGTTTTCTTAAATCATAACTATTAAAATTGTCATTTGTTAAATGTTACTACACTTTTAAAAATGCTTCCAATATTTTACACCACTGAAAGTTTACAGGTTGACATAATTAATTTAGCTGTCTACGGTATCTTTCAATTTAATATGCAGTTAAACTAAAAGAAGAAAAAATAATGTATTTGTAATTCTCATGCCAATTACATAACTGAAGTTGGAGAGATGAAAACCTAGGATTGCGAAAACTATTATATAGACAGGAAATGCATGTCTCCAATGCTTAAACTGGAAAAGAATTATGTTGATTTGAAAAGTCAAGTGGAAAAAGCTTCAGATTTAAACCCTAGGTCTAATATTTAAATATAGAGCTTGAATTAGCTTGGTGTAACCCCAAAGTCACCCACCTTGGCTCTGTGCCTAAGGCAGGACTAGAATTTGAAGTCTCCCAGTTTCTACTCTCATGCCGTAACCACTATACAATACTCGCTCTCTTATCATGCCTGTGCTCCAATTTTAAAGACAAATATATACCTGTGCATCAGCAAGTTGAACAGCAGGGAGTCCCTGGTTCGCCTCCTCAATACCAACAATATCATCTTGGCTAGTACTGTGTTGTGAATGTGTTCCATCCAATGTGTTTTGGTCACTAGACATTACTGTATTGAAGTCAGATGCTGACGGTATAGTTGGAAGATTTGGAGCCACACCTATAAAAATAGCTCCTGCATTAATTTTCTAGTAGTTCTACTATAATTCTACTATATTCAGGATTCAGAAGGCTGAAAAATTATTCAGGAAAAAGGAAACTTCTTCAATCCTGAGGAAAATACACTCTGCATGACATCAATTTCAGCTCACGTGTGTAAGCATCTGTGTGTGTCTATATGTGTAATTGTACACATATCACTATTGACACAGATTATGAAGAACGATCATGAATCTTAGCAAGTGAAAAATAACCAAAACGTTTTTATCTCTTCAGAACCTAAAATATCTGCACAATTATCTTACAACTTTTTCATTAAGGGCGGTATAGAAATTAAATAATAATAATAATAATAATAATAATAATAATAATAATAATAATAATTATTATTATTATTATTATTATTATTATTATTATTATTATTATTATTATTATTATTATTATTATTACCAGATACAAGCACATCAAACAAGTACCATATTCACCTCAAAGGAATGTATTTTTTTTCCAAGTACAGTCTGAGTTTTACTGAGAATGTAGTAATTATGAAAAAGGAAGTATTTTCATTTTAAAATTGCTTAAGGAGAGATTATTGCCTTGAGTTCAGGACCATACTCCTTTGAATCAGTAGTCAAACTTTTGACTTCGAGAATGATTACATAGACCTTTTCACCAATTGTACCACTTTTAGGATATGGCAATATTCGAGTACCACCTAGCAAGGTGTCAAAAACTTGACGACCAAAAAAAAAACCTGTTCAAAGGGCTGCTGGTGGCCAAGTGCTAAGGTGGGACTCCCTTCCCTCCCTCTCTCCTTCCCTTCCTCCCTCTTTCTCATTCCCATCTCCTTCTGAAGGAAGAATTTGAACCACCCTCCCCCCCATATTTTCCCTCTTCCATATATTCATCAAATAAGGAAAAGCCTCCAGAGACCAAAAAGACAAGACACTGAGGGAACTAGCTCAAAAATGTGCATTTCCCTTTAAGAATTAGCTACTGGCTAGAAAGGAAAGTTAAGGAGCCAGCAGCTGGCACTTAAGGAAGAATTTTTTTTTTGTAAGTACTGGCTGCTGGCTAAGGCAGCCTCCCCAAATGGCTCCATTCATAAGTAAAGGAATGCTACAGGCAAAATCCAAGGAGAAAAATACTTCAAAATCCCTTGCAGCAACACTTACAGCTAACAATAGCAGAGCAATAGAATCTAACTGCTGCGCTGCACTGGCTCGTTCCCTCCCCCACTACACTTGGCTGGGAAGTGCTGCATACCACCTGCCACGTGGTAATGTACCACAGGTGGTACGCGTACCACCAGTTGAAAAGCCCTGACATAGACTATTTTCTTAAGGTCAAAAGGCGTAAATATACTATTATATTCCAAACTGACTTCGACAGGACAATTACTAAGGAAAACCTTCCTTGAGGAATTTTTGAAAATATGTAGACAATGCTAGTAGAAACAGAATAATGGGCAAGTTTATTCTTAGAGTTCATTTTATATTCCTATTTTAAATACCTTTAGTTCAATAGTATATTATTTTATTTTTTTCATTTCAATTAACAAACACAGAGTAGATTATTTTTAAATATAGCTTTTACTTTATTTTACTTAGGCATTCAGTTATCGTATTAAAGCAAAGTCTGAATTTCAGAATACCTGTTGGAAGACTGCTGTGACCAGTTTTGGTGACAGGGGAGTCTTGAGCTGTATTTCCTCTATTGCCAACTGCATTTGACATCCAGTTATAAAAACTCACAGATGAAGGTTCTGTTAATAATGGATGTTCTGATATAATTTCGGATTGCATGGTGTTTGCTAGATAGGAATAAAAGCAATTATTAATTACTGTAAGTCCTTAAAAAGAAATGTTGATAATATATTTTTCAATCCAAATTGAAACTAATTTTAAGAGATTATGCAAAAAATCTGTACTTTACATACATTTCTGTTGTTGATGATGAAGTGTCAACCAAGCATTATATATTGGCCAATTTCTTGTTAATAAAAAGAAAGCTAGAAGAACTTTCTTTTCCCTATTACAATTAGATTCTATGTATCTCTATAGAAACTAAATCTCTACTGGAGTCCAAGGGAGTTGGGTCACTAAAACATTTTAGTAATAATAATAGAAGAAAAAAGTGCAGAAGATAACACAATGCAAAGACTGCAAATAGAAATAGAATGACAATGGCAAAAGAGAGCAAAGGTAACAGTAATAGGCGACTTTGGTATAATCCCAGAACGATTGGGGCACCACTCAGCACTGTCAAATTTACAATTAGTCAATTGTAAAAGGCAGTTTTAACTCAGAACAGCTTACATGTTTGATGGTGTTATAAATACCATCAAACATCAACATCTGCCTATCCCAGGTCCTTGGGAAGGACTTGATAGGCAGGCAAAAATATCAAATCCAATCTGAACATCTGACTGACTGTGTGACGAACCATAAAACCCAAAGTAGAAATAATAATAATAATAATAATAATAATAATAATAATAATAATAATAATAATAATAATAAATAAAATAAAAAATAAAAATCAAGACAGATTCTAGGCAGATACCAGAAGGCACAATGGAAAAAAAAGCCATATGGCCATATATTTTTTTTAGTTACAGAGAAAATAGAACTTATACCAATAAAAGTTCTATAGAAACCTGTGCAGTAAACTTTTATTAGAATTACTTACACAGAGAGTATATATAGAATACAATAGAATTTTATCTTGTACAAAATTGTCTACAAATTCTTCTTCTACCTATTCACTAGGTCAAACCTTTTCTTCAAATTACCTGTAATCAGTGTAGTGAAATGGTTAAAGATGTTAGAAGAGGGACAGCTATGGAAGGTCAATGATTCGTCTGATTCAATCACACTTTCTCAACCTAACAATTTCATAGGCTTGTTATTGTTGTGGGGATGAACTGGGAGAAGGGAAAACTATATAGTCTACTTTAAGCCCTTGAAAAAGAGGGAGGACATAGCTTAAATAAATAAATAAGAGACAGACAGCAGACAAACATCTAAAGAACAGATCAAGAAGAGATTTTGTTTTTAAGTCCACGGATTCTGACACAGGAATAAATTACACTTTATTAAAAAAAAATATTCCAAATGTAATATGGATCACCCTGTCTCTTGGTAACAGTGTTTGTACCAGTTGATTTATTGCCATTTTAATCACATTTAGTTGCAGAGAAGTGGCTACGCAGTTTATATCTGAACATGTACCTTGGTGAAAAGAAAATTACTATAGTATCTGGAGAAGTCTAAGTAATACTGAAAACAATGAATAGTGTGAAATTAAGACATCATTCATTGCTTTTATCAATAAAATATAATAGCAATAAAATTATTTCTACCTGTTCTTGTTAAAGAGCTACTTTTGGGGACATTGGTACTTCTTTGAGGAGTCCCTTCCAAAAGATTATGTAGGCTAGGAAAACTTCCAGTCAAATAGCTAAGTAAACTCTCTTTTCTTGGGCTTTCTTTAACAAGTTGCCCAGAACGACCAACATGCACTGGTGAGTCTGTAGCTGTATCTCCACTGGTATAGCTCAGAGAATGATATGGATGGATACCCTGAAAAGCAAATATATACAGAATGTTAATAAGATCACAAAAAACAACTCCAAAACATATCCATTGCTAATTCCCACTAAATTTAATCTGTTTTCACAGTATAAGGAATCTGTGGCGATCACAAGAACTTAACCTGAATAAAACTCTAGCTGGAGACAAAGTGGTAAATGCATTGTTACTTGTTCATATTTTAATTATAAGGAGTACTAACATTTAGATATAAAATTATACACCTGGGTATTTTTTCTTCAACAAAAAAGTATGTTATGTATATAATATAAAATTTCACAGATTTACCTTTATTTTAAGGCCAGAATCACTATGAGTATGAGTCTTTGATAATTTCCTCATAATCTCAGCACCAGTTACAGGCCCAGCAGGAGGTGGGGGGCGTGTACCACTTCCTTCCAGAAGCATCGTATGTTCACTGACAGTAGCTAAAACATTCAGCAAATGGAGAAATTAACAAGAGGATAAATCTAGCCAAGACAGTTAGTTATTAAAATAGATATTGCTTAGCTGCCTACAAATTATTTTTAATATTGGATATACAAAATTCAAAAGGGACGCGGTGGCTCAGTGGGTTAGGACGCTGAGCTTGTCGACCAGATGGTCGGCAGTTTGGTGGGTCGAATCCCGAGTGCCGTGTAACAGAGTGAGCGCCTGTTACTTGTCCCAGCTTTTGCCATCCTAGCAGTTCGAAAGCACATAAAAAATGCAAGTAGAAAAATAGGGACCACTACGGTGGAAAGGTAACAGTGTTCCGTGCGCCTTTGGCGTCTAGTCATGCCGGCCACATGACCACGGAGACATCCTTGGACAAGCGCTGGCTCTTCAGCTTTGAAACGGAGATGCCCCTAGAGTCGGAAACGACTAGCACGCATGTGCGGGGGAACGTTTACCTTACCTTTACTATACAAAATTCAGGAAAAATACTGAAATTTGAATCAGCTCATTCAGTGTCTCTTAGGTACAATTGTAATAAATATTTTGGACTCGTTTTACAAGTATTTTTGATTAAACAACTTCCCTGCCAATTTACATTAATCATATAGATAGTCTTCGACTTATGATCACAACGGAGCCCAACATTTCCTTGGCTAAGCAAGGCAGATGTTAAGTGAATTTTGTCCCATTTTATATCCCTTTTCCACAGTTAAGTGAATTAATGCAGTCGTTAAGTGAGTCATACTGTTGTTAATTGAATTCAACTTCCCCCATTAAAATTACAACTAATGATTGCAAATCAAGGACTACCTGTACTTTAGAAAAACTTTACAAGAGTTTTTTTTAGAGTGCATACATTATATTGTAGGGGTCCCCAACCCCCAGGCTGTGGCCCACTACTGGGCCTTGAACCATTCAGAAACAGACCACAGAAGTGGCAAGTGAGTGCGTGCGCCTGCATCCACATTTGCACAAGCATCAGGCAAGCGTGTGCACACCATTTGCACAAGCAGCGTGCGTGTCCACCATTTGCACAAATGGAGCTGCCTGTGCTCACTTGCCCATTGCTCACATGGACCCATCCCTTCTCTCCCTCCCCCCACCAGTCTGCAAAGCTGGAAAGGTTGGGGAACTCTGTTATATTGTATATGTAATTTTTTCAAAACTTCCAAGGATTTTTTATATCTGTTTATTTTCCAGAATAATTAAAATGTAATTGAACACAATTTAGAAGTTACTTCAATGTATTTGTTCCTCTTTTTTTAAGGTGCTTTGACAGTAATGGTGTTATCTCTTTGTGGACAACCAGCCCAGATTTGGGCATTCCACAGCTACACTTAATAGGTAGCTATGGCTGGAATTCCAAATGCCCAGTTCCATTTAATGCACCAGCTATGGGCCAACCTGGAATAGGAGGATGTTGCAATGGGAACTCATAGCCTTTAAGAAACTAAATTCTACATGGAGAACATACTTCTGACATGAACTCCTGAGTTGTCCCAACTTAATGCCATCCAAGGAGAAATTAATATCCCCAGGGACTATAAGCCTTGATGATTTTTTGTACCAGCCTGGCAATAGAATCTGGGAGTTGTGGCATGGATGTTGCTACATAACAAGGAGACCAGCATTTGCCAACCACCAAGATATACAGATGATTGGAACACACATATAAGCAGCTCTTTATTGTGAAAATTTATAAATTCAGTTTGTAAAACAGGCTGTGTAACATATTACCAGGTATAATTATTGCTACTTATACAAGATAAGCCAAATAAACAATTGTGGAGGAATCCACAAGCTGTTAGAGAAACAGCAGGTGCAGAAGAAACATAGATAATCCTTGACTTATGACCAGAATTGGAGAAATTTCCATCATAAGTCATTGCAGTTGCAATTTGACTTGGATTTTACAACAATTTATACAGCAGTTGTTAAGCAAATCACTGCAGTCATTAACTGAATCCAGCTTCCCCCATAGGCATTTTTTTTGCCGGAAATCAGCAAAACAAAAAAAATGTAAATCACAAGAACGTGACTGCAAGACACTGCAACTAACTGTAAATGTGAGTTGGTGTCTGAATTATGATTACATGACTGTGGGGTTGATGTGATAGTCCTAAGGGTGAATATAGGTCACAGTCACTGTTTTTGACACCCTTGTAATTTCAATGACTTACAACCATTTCAAGAAATGGTCATAAATCGAGGACTACCTGTATGAAAAGTCTCACGAGAGGAAGGAAAATATTATATAAAAACTCAGACTCACTCTCCCCCCCTCCACCAACTCCCTGGGCTATAAAAAGAAGATGAATGAAAATATGGACTTGCAAAATTCTATTCTTATAGCCTATCTCAAAAAAATATAATTCTAGGCTTCCCGTGAAATCTGTTCCCTAACCTGATTGTACCTGAAAGGCAGTCACCAATAGTGTCTGAACAAGGTAAAATCAGTTGCTTTAAACACATAAACACAAAAATAAATACAAATTCGTAAGTGCAAATATTCTTTCTTCACAAAACAACATAAATGGTTATTGCAGATTTGGTTTTTGAATATATAAATTACAATTCCCCTTAAAATGCCCATTCAGTACAGGTTTTTGCTTAAGACAACTATCTTTAACTCAGTGATGGGTCAGGATTACACCTCCATATCTATTAGCTATGCATTAATTTGAGAAAATCAATTTATCAACTACCAGCTCCTATGTATAAGGAAGGAACAGCAAGAAACAGCAATATTTGAATAATGTAATTCAATAATCTCAACAAAACAGCAAGTAATAAAACCGAAGCGATATTTTTGAAGTTGTTCTATTTATAACATTTTCCCAGCCTCCCTCCCACTTTTTAATGATTGTCATGATTATGAATTTTAAAATGATGTTGCTTATGCTATTGTAACTACCTATATTTTTCCATGTGAATTAGCTTAGAATATCACAAAATTTTACAGATGCATTCCATTATTTAAAAAAAGCACTTGGAAGAAAAATCTAAAAATAATGCACTGACAGAACAAGGTTAAATAATATTTAAAACATTTTTCTTTCCAAGTACGTGTTAGAGGAAAGAATACCATATGTGGATGGAATTCAAAATAAACTGATCTTAAGAATATGCAAAGGGAGAGAGGGAGAGAAGGGGGAAGAGAAAGTATGTGAAAATGAATTCAATACCTGCATCAAACTCAAATTCTGCTCCATCAGCACTTGTGTCACTTTGAAGTCCTCCCACATTGTCCAAACCAAAGCCATCCTCTTGCTCCTGATGTACAGTTGACTGGGGTTTTATTGGCTGAGTTGGTCTGTGTAAACTTACCCCTTTGAAGGCTGGGGTCACCACAATGAACTTCATCCATTGCCTTGCTAATGCAATGAGACCTTTTTTTAATGTCACCAGAGCTGGAAGGCCATCACTCTAGAATACAAACACATATCCAGGACATTCTAAAATCCAGACTCCAAAAGGGCGATCCCCTTACATATGTATCATCACATGCAAATTTGCTTGCAAATAAGTTTCTCCACGTTTTCTTATTCACTCCTACAATTTAGATTCTGGTTTTTTTAAATGTTCAAGTTATTTAATAAAAGATAAGTCCTTTCCCTTATTTTCTTTTTAGTTGTTGCCCATTTTGTTCTATTTTTATCTTCTCTCTCTCTCGCTCTCGCTCTCTCAACATGTATAAAAATAAGTATAACAGTGAAAATCTTAGCATTAAGTAATCATCTTAAGATAGAAACCTTTATTGTTCAACAAATATTTTGATATACTTTGCGGCTGTTAATGTTCTTGGATGTAATAGTTAATCTTGTGCTCATTAATATCAACATTTTAAATCACAATAAAAAGTGATAAAACTTAAGACCATTAAAAAGAAAAAAGAAAACATTAGAGTGTTTATGTAGTGTTGACTATATTAGAGCAGGGCTTTTCAACCAGTGGTACGGGTACCACCTGTGGTACATTGGCACCTGGCAGGAGGTACGCAACCATCCTAGAAAAGTGGTAGTGGGGGAGGGGAATGAGCAGAACTGGTGGTAGCACCACACAAGCCTGAGCGAGAGATGGCTGGAGCTGCAGGGCTGTCAGGGCTCAACGAAAGCGCCAGGATCAGTGCTTCTTCGGGGCTGTCAGGGCTCAGTGGAAGCGCCAGGATCAGCGCCAGGCTCCAGCTGGAGCTCGGCACTGATCCTGGTGCTTCTGAGCCCAGAAGAAGCACCGATCAGCTGGAACGTTGCAGCATCTCCAGGGTCTTGTGATTTACATTCAGATGCTTGGCAACTGATTCATATTTATGACAGTCACAATGTCCCAGGGTCATGTGAAGTGATCAAAACCTGCTGCAACCACCCAGCAGATGGGGGGTATAAAAACCAAACTCTCCCCCACCCCACCCCTGCTGCCAATCCTCAACAGAAATGCTCACAACAATGAAAACCTCGGACAGGAGGAAGAGTGCCACCAGGCAGGCAGGCAGGTGACTTGCTCAGCTGTGGCAACGGAGGCACTTTTTTCAGTGCCATTGTAACTTTGAACAGTCACTAAGCAAACTGTTGTAAGTCGAGGACTACCTATACTTCATCACTTTTTTTCCTTTTTTGGGGGGGAGGGAGAGAGGGCTCATCATGTTTTTGACACCTTGCTAGGCGACTGGTGGTATTCGGATGTTGCCTTATCCTAAAAGTGGTACAATGGGTGAAAAGGTTGAAAAGCCCTGTATTAGTGTAGTCAACACTACATAAATACCACTATATCGAAATAATATATACATATTTCTTACAACAATAAAATAAAACAAATTTAAAATGTTTGGTTGATCAGAAACACAATAAAATACTCATTTTTGTGCTTATAATGAAATAAAATATTTTTACATATGTAGGGGTTTTCTGAGCTTGTTAACAATGCTTCTCTGTTAAGTCTCTATTCTGTTTTGTTTCTTTGGTTTCTGCTTTTCTTTGGATGCTTGTTTTTGTTATTAGGAATAAGCATTATTATTATTGTTAAATAGCCAGATATGTCACAAGAGTTTTATACAAATTTTAATAGAAATTGCAATTAGTCAAGAATATTTTATAAATATATAACAGTACAAAAGAGCTCTCCTTTTTTAGTATTTTTTTAATCAGACCATATTCTTAAGCAGTAACTTACCATGGTTGCTTCTTCAATGATGGAAAAAGTTGCTTGATGAAGATAATGATGAAGTATATTGCATAACAGACAGGAAGGATTTTCTTGTAGATAACGAGATAATCTTGTGAGCTTGTTGTACTTGCTTCTCAAAGGAAAGTGTACGCTTTTATTCTGAATATATGAAAGCAATTAGTTGTATCATTCAATATTATTTCACAATCTAATATTTCAGCGAATATACACACATGCTAACAGTCGATTTTTACTGAAAAATTAAATACAGATTTATTAACTTTATTAATTTTTATGATCACCCTTTAATAATATTGTATTGTTGTGGTATGTGGCTTTCAAAATTAAAGACTAAGAAGTGGGGTTTAAGGGGAACAACAGTCTGTGTCTTATAAAGATATTGAGTGTATTTCACAGAGATATTATATTCTTTCGCTTGCTAAATCATTTTTAATTGTTTCCAACCTAGCTGCTGGTCACCTTCTCTTTCTCTTCACTTTTCCGAGTATCATAGATATCTCATAATCATATCATAATAGTAAAGTTGGAAGGGACCTTGGAGGTCATCTAGTCCAACCCCCTGCTCAGGCAGAAAACCCTATACCATTTCAGACAAATGGCTGTCCAGTCTCTTCTTAAAAACTTCCAGTGTGGGAGCATTCACCACTTCTGGAGGCAGGTTGTTCCACTGGTTAGTTGTTCTAACTGTCAGGAAGTTTCTCCTTAGTTCTAGGCTGCTTCTCTCCTTGACTAGTTTCCATCCATTGCTTCTTGTCCTGCTTTCAGGTGCTTTGGAGAATAGCTTGGCTCCCTCTTCTTTGTGGCAGCCCCTGAGATATTGGAACACGGCTATCATGTCACCCCTCACCCTTCTCTTCATTAAACTACACATAGCCAATTCCAGCAACCGTTCCTTATATGTTTTAGCCTCCAGTCCCCCAATCATCTTTGTTGCTCTTCTCTGTAGCCTTTCTAGAGTCTCGACATCTTTTTTACATTGTGGTGACCAAAACTGGATGCAGTATTCCAGGTGTGGCCTTACCAAGGCATTGTAAAGTGGTATTAGTACTTCACGCGATCTTGATTCTATCCCTCTGTTAATGCAGCCTAGCACTGTGTTGGCTTTTTTGGCAGCTGCAGCACACTGCCAAGAGAGTTAGGTCTTTGCATAATATATCCAAACTCTTTATCTTAATAAATACTTACTTCTAAGGCTTCTGTCATTATACATCCCATGACAGCACAAACACGCAAGGTTCCCTCTGTTTCTAATTTGTTTAAAGAAGATTTTACTTGATCAATAGGAACAAGCCAAGCACCAATGGCTGGAGTTGCAGTACTCAGAAGATTCAGTTGCCTGCAATATTAGAAAAAAACTTAATTATAAACAGTTGAATATGCAAGGGAAATTGAACATCAGTTACATAATTTATACATATTCTTTAATATCCATAGTAATATATAACCGTACAAGGAATTAATTTAAATATCATGGGATTCTTCTTGTTCTCTGAGCTTGGTTGCTTTCTTGCAGATGTTCCATTACAAAACTAGGTAAAATCATCAGTCAACAATATGTGTACCTTCATAGAAATATCAATCACCATAACAATTTTCAATTTTCATTTGTACATACAGGATAGCAAATGTAAGGTTAGGTAACTCAGAATGAATCAATACCAATATTTCTATTATGTCCAATGCAAACAAAGACAAAACTAAGACAAAAAGAATTTAGAGTAAAAATATTTAAAAATAGTAAGAAAAGTAAAAGTATCACAATTTGCATGGTTATACGCAAGGTTAATTTGAGTTACAAAGACATATTAATAATGAGGTCTTAGTAAAAATAGCACTTTACTCCACACTTTGGAATAAAAAGTTATCACTCTGAATCATTCACATATTTAAAAGCAATGATACCTGAATTTTTATCTTAACCATAACAAACACAAAAAAGATTGAACTTTTTAAAGAATTTTAAAAATTTAAAACTATATCTGCTAACATGAGTATTCCAATTTGTAATTTTAGCCTACTTTTGTTCTCATTCAGCAACAAAATCTAAAAATGTGCCTGTTTAGTTACATAAAATATATTTTAGGTAGAAATGCCTAATGCACATTCTCAAAAATGTTGATATCTACTATAAATTAAAAATACACAATGAACCCCATAAATTATTTTTGATGAATTTATATCTGCAGTCCATGTAGATTTTAGATGCTTTATATATCAGACAATAAATATTTACTACAAATAATGTGAAACAGAATCCAACACACCTTGAAAATATATGGGCCGGTGAACGAACATTTGTTGGAGCTGCAAAACTGAACCAGATTTCTTTGATTGTCAGTTTCATGCTACAAGAATCAGGTGGGGGAGGCCTTAAAGGATGCTCTTTTTTTAGTTCATCAGATTCAACCCCTTCATCCTAAACAGCAGAAATAAAGATCAAATGGTGCAATATTAGTCCATAGTGGACGGTGTGAGGTTTCTTAAATTTCTTTTTAGGATGTAAGCTTATTGTGTCACCTGCAAAAATAAAAAGGAATAAGACTTTTTCTTATCAAAATATGAACATGCACACAAATTACATATTTTCCCAGAGAAGTGAATCAAATTGAAAAGCAGCTTACTTTAGCAAATAGGAAAATATTTTCATTGTCTACAGAAGTAACAGCTAGCATGCTTCAAAGACTATTTTAAAAATGTGTCTTACCTGCTCATCTGTAACTGAATTTGAACGAGTATCAGAACCAGCACTAATGCAATCACAATGGAGAATTTCTTCAGACACATCAGTATTGTAACCACTGCCAGTTGGAGAATCTGAAGAATTATTGGATGCAAGAAATCCACCTCTTTTGGTAGCTGCAGATTTACTTATATTCCCAAATGCATTATATAATACAGCACCACGTTGCCTACCACCTGTCAATATACAAACATTGAAAATATCAGGTTCTTTACAGTGTTTACAGTGTTATCACATATTTTAAAAATGTTGAAAGGTCATTTACCTTTTATTGTCAGATTTTCAATTCCACATTCAAACATTATCCAGCCCCATTTTTCTTGGCTAGGCCCAATTCGTGTTACATCTTGAACTACTTGATGATCAGTTTCATCTACAAAGGAAAAATCATCCAACTCTTCCAAAGTGAAAAGAACTTTTGATTTTTCAAATGGAATGGCTGTTATGGCACAGATTCCCATATCTGCAATATAAAAATAAGAGAATTTTATTGGAAAGTTTAAAAAAAATTTAAAACCACAGTGCAGTGGACTTTCTAGAAACAATCTTTTTCCTACAGCAGAATATGTAATCTGGCATGGGTATTTCTATTCTGTTTGCTCTGGAGCTAGAGCAAGAATGGTTTTAACAGTAAGGTTATACATTTAGGCAAAAAACCCCAAATGTACAGGTATAGTATAGGTGGTACCTTGCTCAATAGTAGTAACTGTGAGAGGGATCGAGTCAAGTGGACAATCACTTAAATATGAGCCAGCAGTGTGCTGCAGCTGCCAAAAAAGCCAACACAGTGCTACGCTGCATTAACAGAGGGATAAAATCAAGATCACGTGAAGTATTAATACCAGTTTACAATGCCTTGGTAAGGCCACACTTGGAATACTGCATCCAGTTTTGGTCACCACGATGTAAAAAAGATGTCGAGACTCTAGAAAGAGTACAGAGAAGAGCAACAAAGATGATTAGGGGACTGGAGGCTAAAACATATAAAGAACGGTTGCTGGAATTGGGTATGTCTAGTTTAATGAAGAGAGGGCGAAGGGTTATTTCAGGGGCTGCCACAAAGAAGAGGGAATCAAATTATTCTCCAAAGCGCCTGAAGGCAGGACAAGAAGCAACAGATGGAAATTAATCAAGGAAAGAAGCAACCTAGAACTAAGGAGAAACTTCCTGACAGTTAGAACAACTAACCAGTGGAACAACCTGCCTCCAGAAGTGGTGAATGCTCCAACGCTGGAAGTTTTTAAGAAGAGACTGGACAGCCATTTGTCCAAAATGCTATAGAGTTTCCTGCCTGAGCAGGGGGTTGGACTAGATCACCTCCAAGGTCCCTTCCAACATCATCATCATCATCATCATCATCATCATCATCATCATCATCATCATCATCATTATTATTATTATTATTATTATTATTATTATTATTATTATTATTATTATTATTATTATTATTTTCTCATAAGTTGAAATACTTCCCTTCCAAGTTCTGGAAAGACAAGCCAAAACTTTCTCAAAAAACAAAACAAAACACTTGGATTTTTTTTCTCTTGCCGAACATCAGCTGATTTTGCTGACATAGCTGGTTCTTTGGCAATGTTGCTCCCAGGATTTGAATAGGAACACTTAGCAATGACCCAAGATGGCTTTGGATAGCTGTGAATCCACCTGGGCAGAGGTGTCTTGAAAATTTCAATTCCTCTGGAAGTGGTCCGAAAGTCCATCTTCCTCTTGGCAGTTCATTGTCTTAAGTATGCCTGGGCTTTAACTTCAATTTTTGAATTTCCTGTTTTACTCTGCTTTTTATCTTTAAAAGTTCACCAGTTGGTTGAATGCTGATTCATTTTAACCCCTTCTAACAATGCTGATTCATTTTAACCCCTTCTAACATTTTTTTCTCTTTCCCTTTGATTTATGTTGTTGTTTTGAATAAGTTTTGCTTTCCCATAAGGAAACACGCCATGTTCTCTGATAGAGAAAGTGCTTTCATTTGATTTAGATTAATACTGAACTCTCACCATAGGATCTTTGCATTTTTTTAATTACCAAAATATGTGAAGTTCTTTTATTTTTCATTTAATCTTGGATCGAAACACCAAGCTACACAGAGTAATAATGCATCAAATTATAGCAAGCAAGAATGGCTGGTATGTGGAAAGAGGCATTTTGGTAACATATGATTCTTAGTTGAAAGCTTTTTTTAAAAAAATTGATAAATTGATAATGGCTGTAGAAAACATTCAGATGCATGTAGCTCTGGATAAATTAGATTCACAAAAGGAATGTGATTTGAAAGCTACAGACTCATTGGAAAGAGATATGGAACTACCGTAGTTTCTGGCGTATAAGACTACTTTTTAACCCATGGAAATCTTCCCAAAAGTCAGGGGTCGTCTTATACACCGGGTGCTGAAAATTTAGGGACAGGGCTGGCTGGAAAACCTGGAGCGGATCTCCCATTTAGTCTGCGCAGGGAAAGCGGGACCAATTGGAGAAGAAGCTGCAGTCTGTGATTTTTTACAGGCTGGGGTCTGGGCGTCTTTTCTTCTAAAGTTGAAGACCAGCTGTAGTATATCCCAACTTGAAAGGCAGGTGGGGAAGCCAGCAGCCAGAGCAGCGGCTTAGCTCTAAGGACACATTTGACTCAGGAACTGGGCGGGCTAGCTGGAAAACCTGGAGCGGAACTCCCATTTGGTCTTTTTTTAAAAAAATCCCATTTATATCCTGCCCTTCTCCAAAGACTCAGGGTGGCTTACAATTTAAAGCACAAATCAATGTGCTTAGCAATAGCCTTCATTCTGTGTATATGCCTGTTTATTAGGGCTTTCACACACACCCCAAGCAGCATTATTACAAAGTCAGCTTATTACCCCCAACAATCTGGGTCCTCATTTTACCTACCTTGGAAGGATGGAAAGCTGAGTCAACCTTGAGCCTGGTGGGATGTGAACCTGCACTAATTGCAGGCAGCTTGTGTTACTTAAGGCTCTGCGCAGGGAAAGCTTTAGAGTGAATTAGGAAAAGTGAAAAAGTGAATTAGGAAAATAGGGAATGGTTGCTGGAATCAGGGGCTGCCACGAAGAAGAGGGAGTCAAGCTATTCTCCAAAGCACCTGAAAGCAGGACAAGTAGTAATGGATGGAAACTGATCAAGGAGAGAAGCAACCTAGAACTAAGGAGAAACTTACTGACAGTTAGAACAATTAACCAGTGGAACAACCTGCCTCCAGAAGTGGTGAATGCTCCAACACTGGAAGTTTTTAAGAAGAGACTGGACAGCCATTTGTCTGAAATGGTATAGGGTTTCCTGCCTTAGCAGGGGGTTGGACTAGATGACCTCTAAGGTCCCCTCCAACTTCTTCTTCTTCTTCTTCTTCTTATTATTATTATTATTATTATTATTATTATTATTATTATTATTATTATTATTATTATTATTAATTTAATCCACTTGCACTGTTTTATGTTTACATGTTTGATGACAAACAGCCTTATGTTTATAAGTGACAGTTTTCCTACTAAGCACCTGCATGTCATAAGCATTTGAATTAAAATTACCATGTTAAAATCAAATCTGATATTTTTTAATTTTTATTTGGTGTGCGTTGGAAGAGGGGTAGTCTTATACGGCGAGTATAGCCCAAACCCTATAATTTAACAGGAAATGTAGGGGGTCGTCTTATACGCCCAGTCGTCTTATACGCCGGAAAATACGGTAACTGAACCGACTGCATACTCTTCTCTGAAGTTCAAGCTTGCACTCTTACAATAGCAGAAGCCAGAGTAAAAGGAGAAATGACAAATTGGTTTTCCCCAGGAGAATTGGAGAAGATTGGGAAATGGATTTTATCACAATTAATCGGAAACCACTTTCATCTGGACTTTGTTGGGAAGATAGACTGATTGTGGAAATTGAATTTATTATATTTAATTAGATAACAATTATTATTATATGTTCATATTATTGTTAATATTAATTAATTAATTGGTATTAAGAAACAATTGTGGATATTTGATCCAGGACAAATTACTCTTTAACTCTTGGGATGAAACTTAAGAGTAATTGGGATAGATAATTTTCTACAAGTTGATTATAATAACAGTTTAATAACAGGGTTCTGAAACTTTAACTTTGCCTTTTTATTATTGTTTTTCCTGTTAATTATTTTGTCATTAATATAGTATAAAAATGACAGGTCAATAATCTGTAAATAGATTTTTTAATTTAAAAATTTGGAGAGCCTGTTTCACAAGGAAATCAATGTTTTAGTAATTTATTAATCAGTATTTAACTGGGGGGAATAATATGAGTTGGGTCTTTTTTTTTCTTTAATGCACCTTTTTTGAATGTCTTGTTTGTTCTGTGTTTTTGGGGGTTACGGTTAAGAAATCCTTGCAATATTCTAGTCTTAATAATATTTTTGTAGTGAAGCACTGCCAAATTAGCATTACAAAAAGGCTTACCTGAAGTATCTAAGCCTCTGAGTTGCCCATGAATACGATGAATATTAAGTTTAGCTGCAATTTCTTTTCCTTTTTCTACTCCAGCATTTGATCGCAGAGAGCCAGAGGATTGGGGCTGCATTTTATTGGAATGGACATACTTCTCAAAAGTTACAGAACCTCTCCTAGTTTCTGCACTGTTTGTATTCTCTTCAACCACACCTCTTTTAATTTAAAAAAAAGAGAGAGATATTTGAGACATCTCAGAAAATGCAGTTTCTTTTATTAGTATTATAAATTAATACTTCGTTTACTAAAAATATTTTTATTAATACATATGCATAACTGAAGCCATTTGTTACTCATTTACATTATAAATCTGCCCCATATCATTTAACAAAAGGATAGAAAAACTGTATTATATAGACCAGATCTAGATTACAGGGACCTTATGGAGAAGAAGAGTCCTGAAACAATGATTTTGTCACAATCTCCTATTAAAAATGTAATTAAGGTATGACTTTTTAAAAAAAAATGCCTTACCTGTTCATACGGACTTGTGTGGCAATCCTGTCAAAGCACAAAGCTACTAAAGAAACATGAGTTACATTTTTGGTTGTGGCTGTCCCCGATGATTCTTCAATTGATGCTTGCAGTAAGCATAAATTTACCTAGAAAAGTTATCCCACAGATTTAAGAAGAGACATACAAATCAGTGTTTTTATTCCACTCAACAAATGTTTTTTTAAAAAATTTCATGAAAGTGTGAGCACCTCTTTATCTAAAGAGATATCAACATTCACGTTGCACATTTGTCACTTAATTATGATAATTGATATATTATGGGAGATTGGTATATTATTGAAAGTACAACTAGTATTTCAAAAAAAACATCCTCAATATTCTTTGTGTTCAATAATGCTCAGCTATAAAGTTCTTTTTTACACTGTTGCATAGAACCAGTATGGCCCTATTCTTTACTAGAAATAAAATATACTTGACTCAATCATATTTTCTTTATTTAGTCATAAGTATCTCGAAACATTGTAAGTGCTACTTTGGATAGTAGTGCCTTGATGTTTAATCACTTTCCTGAGTAAATACTCACAGTCCTGGGAAGAAATGTACCTATATTTGCAATTGGTTAAATGAACCAGTGTCCTTAGGTATTGGTCCAACTAATACATTATGTGGTATTTCATCTTGAATTTTTGTAGACAATGAAGGAATCCATACTATCATCTTCCCACTGGCCAGTTCACAGCTAGTACAGTTACAATGGCCATGATGCATAGCTTCAAACAATTTCATACCTATACTTCTCTTCAACATATTAGTGTTCTTTTCTTACGATCCAGACTAAGTAGTCAACTTTTTAAATAGTGAAGGTGTCAGAAACTTGGATCCTTCACCCAGCCCAAATCTGCACAAAATGATATTTTGATTCTTCCAACCTGTTTATATTCAAGACAATTCTTGCTAAGCTCTACTGCATTTTTCAAAGCTACTCAGTCAAACTGTTAATTACCTTAGGTACTGTAACATTAGCTTGTAGGCCTTTAATAGTCACTTTATCTTGTTTGAGAGAAACATTGGCCTGTGTCTTCACTTGAGTTGTTCCAGTAGCTGGGATTTCAATTTTTGTTCCTCTCACATCCTGTTTAGATGATAGCTTTAAAACAGAAGAACAGTGGTACACATTGCAACTAAGATTTAAAGGAGATTTGTTCAACTTTTTTGGATCAAGCGTGATACTTGGCCTAGGACTGACATGTCTTGTTCCCAAAAATAGGTGAGGGAACAATAACATCTAAAAGGACTTTAATATAATTTAAAGTTACAGTGCTACTACTTCAGAACAGCATCATTTCTTTTCTTCTACCCTTTCATCTGATAGCAATAGAAATAAGTACCTCCATATATGCTCAAAATTCAAGTAGTGTTAATTCTTTTAGACAATAGAATATTTCAAACGTAATTCCATAAATCTTTCATTTTGTTTCATATTCTCCCTACCCTTTTTCTCTCTGGAACCCACATGTTATTTTTGCCTCTTTCTCCATTTTGGCAGTTACCGGTAAGTTTTTTTTTGTTTTTGCTAATAGGAGAGAGATTCAGTGAAAGGAACTGAAGTCCAAAAATAGAACAGAAAAATATTTTTCTTTACTTGTGTAAAGAATTTTTTTTCTTTGCTTATGTAATATAGCAGATACTTATTTATAAAAACTAATTAGAGCAAATATACCGTATTCCACTTCTATCCCATCTCTTGAAGCAAGGCTTTACTTTCCTCCTCATCTATAACCTTTGAGGACTAGATATACAATTATTCTGTTGTTGTCTAGTATGCCAAATAAGAAAAAAAAAGCCATAGCACATTTTTGGGAGGCAAAAAGCTGTATGGAAATAATAGATCTTTGCCATAGTAAGAAATTTAATTAGATAATTATACGTACGTTTTCCGAAAATGATATTTTTCTATTCTGGATAGCTTCTCTGACAACCTTACAATGTAAATCATCCACAATGGCTGCTGCATGACGTGTGCTTGCACAGTGAACCATTGCTTCTATATACCTACAGGGAAAGTTAGTCCAAAATATATGTTGAAAGTAGGCTTCAAGCAAGATTTTATCTACGTACATGTTTCTTTATAAAAGACTTTAGAAAAAAATATACAAATTAACATCTAAAACTTTAAAATATTTATAATACACATTGATTTTATTGTTAAATGGTTACATTTGCACATATATTAAGTTTTCCTCATAGCTAAAATACTGTTTTAAATTTTAATGTCTAATGTTTTAATATTTTTAAACTTCTAATAGCCTATATTGTTATTTATAATCTGTAAGCCATCCAGAATCGTTTGATAGAGAGATGGGCAGCATATAAATTTAATAAATAAATAAGCAGCTAGCAGAAATCTCATGATCTGTCAATGTAAGAGAAGCCCAATAGTTTTATTTATTATTAAATTTATCTGCTGCCTGTTGGTGGCTTGCATGAAAAACATTAAAAAAAACATTAAAAAGTTAATTTGTGAAAACAGAATATCAACCAATGAACTGATATAACCCAAAATGCCAATTCCTTTGTTTTATCAAATTAATTCTGTATTCTTTTGTTTCTCTTACATTAATCAATCATGGGGAATTAAAAAAAGATTATATGTGTTAGGACCACATGAAATCAGTTTAGGATTTATTACTCTGTACCACATTAATAAGGGGAGGGTGCAATCGCTCAGTGATTAAAGATGCTGAGCTTGTCAGCTAGAAAGCTGACAGACAGTATTCAAGACCCAAGAGCCACGTGACAGGGTGAGCTCCCATTAACTGCCCCAGCTCCTGACTACCTAGAAGTTCTAAAGCATGCAAATGCAAGTAGATGAAAGGTACCACTTCGGTGGGAAGCAAAGTGTTCCATGCGCCTTGACGCATAGTCATGATGGCTACATAACCACGGAAATGTCTTTGGACAACGCTGGCTCCCTTGGCTAAGAATCGGAGATGAGTGTTGTGAGTCCTCGCCTGCCAGCAGATCTGGCAGCTGAGTCAGATGAATCAGATGAGGGGAAAGAGTTGCCTGGGTTTACATCGGAGTCTGTGGAAGGCTCTGAGGAGCACAAAGACTCAGAGCTAGATGTGATACCAGGCCCATGTACTCACACTGAGGCAGAGACAGCTGGGTTGGGGGCCTCAACTGAGTGAAGAAGAGCTGGGGCCTGGTCCAGATGCAAGGATGTGCAGAGAGGAAAGGCATGCAGGACAACGTAGAGCGGTCGGTCGGCTCTCCAGGAAAAGTAAGACTCTAAGAAGCCATGCCCTCACTGGACAATAAAGAGGAGAGGCATGGGAGGGGGCTGATTGCCAAAGGCAACCGTTCATGCTAGGGCTTCGTGCTTCTGTTGTTGGATTTCTTGCCTCAGGATTCTTGGACATTTAACCAGGTTTGTCAGATATCTCTGTGTTTGAGTGACTTAAACCTTGAGCATTCCAGCTGAAAACTCAGAGACTGATTTTATTCGTTTCAATAGTTAAAGGACTGGTTGGAGTTTTGTTCCATAAAAGCTGTATCAAAATAAAAGGAGTTTATTTTACAAAGTCCTGCTTTGTTCAGTGCAAAGGGGTTTTTCCTCACAAGTAAGCAGTTGAGCAGTATTTGCATAGGCTGGGACAGAACAATGAGCACTTTCTCTAGATTGGGAATGATTGGACAAGGGAAACCTTATCTTTACCACAACTTTGCTACCATTCAACTGTTATTTTCTAAATAGAATTGGTGTTTAGATTCTGAACGGCCACGTAGCCAGAAAATAGCTTTCTGTTCATTTATACTTGATTAAGAAGCTCAAGTATATTTAGGCTAGTCACTCTCTTACCTCAACTTATCTTACATTGCTGTTGCTTTCCAGAAAGAAAATGATAGGAGCTTTTCCCCATAGTGCAGACATGTCAAACCCGCAACGTCACATGATGTCGCACAATGTATTGGAATGGTTTTGCCATTGCCGGCAATGGGGTGGGCGCGGCTTCCGGATGACATGTCCGGTCCATGGAATGGCAGTTTAACACCCTTGCTGTAGTGGCTTTTTTCCCCCTGGTATCTATACCTTTACTGGAAATTCAAGTACACCCTTAATAATGGTTTTGTTTGGGCTATAAGGACCAATATTTTTAAGAGCTCAAGAAAGATTAAATGTGCTCATATTTCATTTTATCCATGTAATGACAAATTGGTGAAGTAGATTGGGCTAAAAAAGGCTTGTGACATCAAAGTCACCTAGTAAGTTTCCATGGCTTACTTAAACTTATGTCTCTTTGCTATCATACTGGCCACACATTACTGGTAATGCAAGGATAAGAGATAAGAAGACATAGCCATAGCAATAGCACTTACTTATATACTACTTCACAGTGCTTTAGAGCATATTGCCTCCAACAATCTGGGTCATTATTTTACCGACCTCGGAAGAATTGAAGGCTGAGTCAACGTTGAGCCAGTAAGACTGTAACTGCCAAACTGCTGGCAGCCAGCAGTCAGCAGAAGTAGCCTGCAGTACTGCATTCTAACCACTGTGCCACCTCAGCTGCACCACATAACACATAAGGCTGCAGGAAAAAAATACTGAAAAGACTCTTTATTCACATGTTTCAGACAACATATGTTTGTACTTTCCCAGGCCAAATAGAAATGTGACAACCAAATTATATGCATATAGCTCTTGAAACTAAGAAATACCTGTCTAAAACTTCTGCTACAAGAGGACTAAGAACTATATCCACAGTTCCTTTTACTTCAACAATAGCTGTTGTTCTGGTCTGACAAACTGGATGATCAAGAGTCCATTCCTCTGTTACTGTTTCATCATCTGTGTTATCAAGGATTTTCTTTTCCAAAGGAGTATACGGAGTGCTAAATAAACAAGTGGGAAACAAAATACTAAATTTTTAATTCTATCTTTTTGCTGATTACATACCACAATAGAATTTATTGGAAAAGATTACTTACCTTAACATCTTTTCAGGATAAAATGATCTACTTTTGATAAGTGCAGTAAATGAAGAAAGTGTAAATTTACTAAGTCAAAAAGTAATAAGCGTTCACACAAAGATAAAGTAATAACCTGAATATCCAGAAGACAATAGAACTGACCACTGAATTGGTGCTTTTCCATGTTATTGGTTTGATAATTTTAAATGCATTTTTGATCTGTAATTTAATTTTTTTTACAAAAATGTAAAATGTATCCTACCAATTCAGAGTAATAGAATCAAAGATACAAATCCATTATCTAATATTATCTAATACTATATTTACAGGACATATCCTCCAATGTCAATAAGCAGATTTGGTGTAAGAAGATGGTAGACATTATATTTCTACAATTATTATGAAAACCAAGCTTCAAGTACTAGAATGTCTTAAATGATAAAAAATTCTGGCATCAAATAAATGTCACTCTGTTTGAAATATTTGTTGGTTCATCATCGTAGACAAACTGTATATAATGAAAATATTGCCAAATGATATAGGGATTACATTTAAATGATTAAACAGCAATTCATCAGTTCTGTGCATGCAAAAGACATTTCAAAGCAAGGAGTTTATCTTAAGCACAGTACAGAAACTATCTTACAGGAAATGTAAGATAGTGTTCATAAATACTTTCATCATGTTTGTGCTACCCTTAGCAAGCTATAGCATACTATACATATCAATTAAGTCCTACATCATAAGTCTCATAATTACTTGAACATTTTATGAGTTCATTTAACTTTCCTTTAAAAACTTAAAAAGCTCATTTTTCAAACTTTTCAAAAAAAGCTAGTCTAATAAATATTGCTGAATTTGAAAAATGTGCAGAATAGTTAGAAAACAAAATCACCTTATAAGAATCAGCAACTTAGAAGATACCTCTGTAGTGTAAAACTCACATCTTCCCAAAATGTGGAACAAAACTTTATAGGCACCACTACTTTTGTAATATGTAAAAAGAATTTAACTTTCAACATGTTAAAAACGATTCATAAATTGTTACTCACTTAGAAGTTGATCCTGTAAGCTGCATGCCTCGATCCAGTAGAGCATTAGCTTTAAGACCTTGTTTAACAATCTGGAAAAAATAATATGCTATTTACTCTTTGAGAGCTTTTATCAAGTCTTTTGTCCTGTGGTGTAAAATATTTTGTATTCCTTCCTACCTTTACATTTTTATATGCTCAGTCATGGCAATCTTAGCATTGATATGCCATAATATACTTTTTTCTAATGGAAAAACTACCAAAAGAATGAATATAAACAATTCAGTTGAGTTGCCTGTATAGCAAGTTCAATTTAAAAGATGTCAAAATGAATTCCTAATTCAAAGATTTTACTATGCTAAATTCCAAATGAATAAGCTCACTTAACATTTATTTCAAAAATTCACATAAACAAGAATAATTCAGTGAAATTATAAATTTTAAATGCATTGTTTACAATTTATTTGTGATGGGAAATTCTAGAGGAAACAAATTATCTAGAGCCTTTTTAATTCCATTCAGGCCTAGTTATGAAATAGAAACAGCACTAATCACTCTGTTGCATAACCTTTCTCAAGATACAGATGGGAGGGAATGCACTCTTTTGATACTATTAGACTTCTTGTTAGTGCATTGTACAATTCATCATATTCTTCTTTACGAATGACTGGAAAGACTGAAGACACTGTTTTGGAATGGTTCCACTCCTATATCCATGGATGGTTCTAGTCAGTGATTGTAAGGTAAAAGCACTTAAATCCATGAAAATGCCAATATGAAATCCTTCAACGATCAGGATTCTCTCAGAAGAGGTTCGATATTTATATGATAATGCTGAGAGAAGTTATCTGTTGGTTTGGGTGAGGCATGCTGATGACATTCAATTATAAACTGATACCCCAGCCTGAGCTGCAAACAATATGGAAATCTTATGCTAATCTGGAAACAGTAAGGACCTATATGGTGTGAATGAACCTTGAGATTAAATCCTACCAAGAGAGCATTAATACTTATCAAGTGACACAGCCCCAAGTAGTTATTCTGAACAGGATTATACTCCTCACAAAGGAGGTAGTTTGTGATTTGAGGTTCTCCTGGACTTTTTGTTCCTATTCAGTGAGCAGGCTACAACTCTACCTGGATCATAATAGTCTGATATGCCTTGATCACTATCCAATTGAACTGCAGTAACATGGGGATGCATATGGAAATCTGACAAGCTGCAGCTAATGTAAAATTATTAATAGAGGCATAAGAAATAATAACAATGTTAAAGCAACTCGATCAGTTGATACTAAGCTTCCAGGCCCAATTCAAAGTGCTGGTCACGATACAGAAGAAAGAAAAATCAGGCAAAGCCTTGCCAGAACTCACTCTGCCGTCTGATCTACCCATCTAGAGAAAGCATGTTAAGTGCATGTAAGATAGAAATAATGACTACAGAAAAATTACGAACAAGTCACTCCTACCAGTGCATGATGACCCTCATTTATCAGCTGGAAGACTGAAATCAAGGAAGCCCCCCACTGGCACTTGCACAACATCTGCCCAACAACTTTAACACTGATTCCCAGTGGAAAGTCAAATGGGTCGTTGAACACCCAGACATAGGAAGACATATAAATGACCCCACAAAAAAGGTGCAAAGCTATGAGCTACCACATTAGCAATGGACAATCCTGAATAGGATTCGCACCTCCCACAGCATCTGCCAGGACTCCCTGTATAAAGTATAAATGGGGCATACTATCCTTCCCTCAGTGTGACTGCAGGGTCCCATGTCAAACGGTAGATCACATCGCATGGTTAGATGGCTTAGACATTGGTATTTGAACATAGGTCTTTTTAACATTTATATTTTATTGTTTTTTACTAATCTAGATGAAATGTTGATATATGTTGCTATGTTATATCTATATCTATATACCTATAGAGGGAGGGGGAAAGAGAGCGGGTGGGGGTGAGGGGATGATGGATGGATGACAGGCTTCTGTGGGATAGCCCACACTCTTTGAAATACCTTTTCCCCAAAGTATGTAGCATCTGCCCTGTTAATGTGGGGGTTAAAGCAGAGGATTGGACTAGAAGACCTCCAAGGTCCCTTCCAACTCTATTGTTCTGTTAATGTTTCAAAAACAAGTAAACATTTGTGTTACTATAGTAAGCTATTGCCTCTAGGTAATCTGGATTAAGGGACGCGGTGGCTCAGCGGGTTAGGACGCTGAGCTTGTCGATCAGAAGGTCGGCAGTTTGGCGGGTCGAATCCCGAGTGCCGCGTAACAGAGTGAGCGCCTGTTACTCGTCCCAGCTTCTGCCAACCTAGCAGTTCGAAAGCATGTAAAAAATGCAAGTAGAAAAATAGGGACCACTCCGGTGGGAAGGTAACAGCGTTCCGTGCGCCTTTGGCGTCCAGTCATGCCGGCCACATGACCACGGAGATGTCCTCGGACAAGCGCTGGCTCTTCGGCTTTGAAACGGAGATGAGCACCGGCCCCTAGAGTCGGAAACGACTAGCACGCATGTGCGGGGGAACCTTTACCTTTACCTTTTTAATCTGGATTAGGACAACTACCATGAGTAATTGATAGGTTTTATTACTATTTTTTTTCAATTTTGTTTTTGCATATACATGTAGGTAAGTAGGTCAACAAATAAATACATTATGGTTTTTACCTTAAAAGTTGGAACAGAAAGCTGCTCAAAATATGAGGAACTTTCTTCACTAGTTGGAGTGTCGAGATCTAAAGGCCTATGTAAAGATGATTTGGAGGTCCTTTTATTTGTTGGATGTTTTACTGACCAGTTAATCACTTGGTACTGGGTGAGGTAGCTTTGGTAGCAGTTCATTAAAGGCTGCTGGGAAGTGATTTGTTCATTCTCAGGAGCCTTCTCAGTTTCTATGATATATAAATGTTCAACAAGATCGTCCTCTCCTCCCAAAGCAGAGACAAATGAAGCTTGCGAGGGATGCATTTTTATTGGTACATTTTTTGTATCTTGACCAGTTTCTCCCTGACAGGTAGTAGTAGTAAGTGGTCCTTCTACACTATGATACATTGGGCCTCTCCCATAATCAATTTGTTTGGCTTGTTTTCTCTTCTTTTTCCTCCCAGGATAGGTTCCTGGGCCTTCATCACTGCTGATGGGTTCAAAGTCCTCAGCAGCCGAGAAATAGGCTTCACTATCAGCCATTGACATGCTGGAGTCCATAGAACGATACTGATGAAATGAATTGGAGTCTGCAGAAGGTGTATAAGGAAAAGAACCAAAACTTCTTCTTTGCTTTGGAGAATCTAACACATTTTCATCACTACGTGAAACATCACTGCTGAACTGTACACCAACTGGAACAGGCTGCTTATCACCATAGAAGGCTGCAGTAAGACTTTTGGTGCTTCCAAGTGGACCAGAACATACTGATTCTTGCCGTTTCAAAGGAGATCTAAGAGGAGATTGTCCAACAGGCTTCTCTTGTAGAATAGGAGATACTGGGCTATTTGCTGGTCCTTCTGCTGCACTACTAGAAAAAAATAACTTTTCATACACAGTAATGTAAACTGCACAGAATTCAATATCAATAACATTTATTTAAGGATGACATAGACTGTGATTGTAGATTTCTTTAAAACACAATGAAAGAGCAAAGATCCTCACAGTTGCTTTAATCCTAATTATTTTTAGGAGTCTACAGCATGTAACTATATTGAATAACTGGGGTTGAAGACTGAGAAACTTGAAAAGAAACATGCATAACAGAAACACTAATATATGTAACTTTCCCAACGATGGCAGAAGCCCACCTCTATTAGCCTTAGCCACCATGATCAGTGATCAGGACTGCAGTTAAATGACATCTGAAAAGTCATTGTTCCCCATACTTTCTCTAGAAGTAGGTAACATGGTTCCTACTTTGTTCTTCAACTCTCCCAAATCCCAAGCACCATGATTTAACAATAAAGGGTTTATTCAAATAAAGCAAACAAAAAATATTTGAAAAAAGCATGTAAATACAATAATTCCATAGTAGAATAAGTTGTTATTGAGAAGTGAAAGCTCACCTTCCATGGGCATCTTCTTTTTTTGAACCTATCAAGAGTGCCTTTTGTCCTAAATGGTCCTCCATGGCAGAAGAAGGACTTTCCCTATCACCTGCAAGCAAGGGGAGCGCAGCACTAGAACTACTATTCTCCTCTGAAGATGATGAAGAACTATGAGATCGCAGAGGTACTTGTAAACTTAACTGCTGGGATTTTCTTTCAGATTCTGTACCTACAGTTCGGCATTCCCATTCTTTTGTCTTTACGCCATTTGCCTTACCTAAAAACAATGATATATTTTGTGCTAAATTTATGAATATTAAAGATACCAATATTTTTTCTTGTTTTTTTAAATAAATGGATAAATACATAACATATTCTTTTAAGAAATACTAGAAAGTGCAACAACCATTGCCAAATCAGCTTGGTTTTTAACATGGAATATTTTTAATCATGGATTTGCCTATAACACTAATTGTGTATTACCATGTTTTAAACAGTATGTCTTGGTATGAGCAAAAGACTGTATTCAGTATCACTTTTTGTGCAGCACTTCTATTAAAGGCATGATTTCCTTAACTTGAATAAGTATATTCAAAATATGTTAATGTTTAATTAATGATAAACATTTACATGTTTACAGACAGACAAACAGACAGTTAGATACAAATCTTTTACCATCTGGAATTTTCGGAAGTTCTTTAGTAATAATCCATTCTCCAGGTTGCAGTAAAGATTGCCCATAAAACATATCTGATTCTGCGCTTGCATTTGAAAAAGCAGAGCTACTTGATGGTGTCAACTCTTCAAACTTGAAGAAATCTAATCCTGACCCAGGGCCACCAAAAAAACGACAGCCACCAAGACAACCACATTTGTTCTTGCTTCTTTTATTCTTTGTGTTATCATCTGGCCGTAAAAACCACAGTCTAGAAAAAGAAGGTGTTCATTGAAATAAATGAAGTGAAAGTATTGTTAAGAGATTTCTATGTCAAGCATTATTAATGACTACATTATCTATAACGTGAATCCACTCAAGATTCCTCACCAATGCATAAAACTGTATGAAGCAGTAGTGATTTTAGCAATGCAGGCAGTCCTCACTTAACAATCATAATTGGCCCTGGAATTTTAATCATTAAGTCATTGCAGTTGTTAAGTGGGTCACCATTTGATCTGACTCGATTTTACAACCATTTTTACAATAGTCTTAAAGTGAGTCATTGTGATTGTTAAGTGAATTATGTGGCCGTTAAGCAAATCCAGCCTATTCAATGGGTATTTTTTGCCGTTTCCTGCTGGAAAATGGCAAAAAATGTCTCAAGTCACAATCACATGACCATGGAATGTTGCTTGCAACTAGCTGTAAATGCAAGTTGGTTGCAAAGTGCCCAAACTGTGATCATGTGAGCACGTGTGTGTCTATAATAGTTGTAGCTTCCAGTGCATAAAGTATCTTTTTTTAGTGTTTTGTAAATTCAAATGGTCATCACGTGATTGGTCATTAAATGAAAATTCTCTGTACCTCATTTAAAAAATTAATTTCAAAAAATGTCAGATCTTTATCATCAGATTATAATGAAACTGTTAAAAACATTGCTAATAATAAATTACTTTTTTAAAAAAATGCATACACATAGATACATACAGATACACACATCCATAACAACAACAACAAATATTCTGGAATCAATTTTCTGCCTCAAAAATTTATAAAACTTTTATGTTTTTGAAGAATCTATCATGAATGTTCATGTTTTCCATTTTTTAACTAACAGATCTTTTCACTAACCTATTTTGCCTTTCTTACCTCTTTGTTCTGCTATCATGAGTTTCCAAAAAACGTCTCTGTGCTTCATGCTTTGAATAGCGGCCTGCTGCTAAAGCAACATCAGCAGTGATAAGGCCAAAATTGACTGATCCTGCTTCTAGCCAATATGCTCTTCGTAGTACTGCAGGTTGAAGACTAGCTCGGCAATTATTTGCTTGTTCAATATACTGTCGTATTTGGAAGTCTTGAATGGCAGCACTTATACCTTCACCAACTGACTGATTGTGGAGATTGCAACTGGCAATGCGCACAGCACCCATCTAAACATCAAATTCAAGTAAAAAATCAGGAGAAATCCTAGAAGAATATCAATTCAAATTACTATAGGATATTTACTTCCTAGTAATAAAAATGTAATGATTCTAAATTTCTTATTTACAAGTACAAGTTGTAATAAAATTGTTATTACGATGGTAATTCAAATTGTAAATAGGCTCGACATCTATGAAATCATACTTAGCTAAGAAATCAAACTATATGCAGATCAATATGCTTTTGCAATAAGTCTGTGTAAGTGTAATCCACAACTTTGTTTTTCAATTTAGACATGTTAATAATGATTATTAAAAATCTCATTTTTAGCCTATGCCAAAGATTCCCAAAAATTAGTTATATAATAATGTCGGCACACAAGAATAACATTCAATATAAAGAACAGATATGCTATAGGAATCCCTTTAAAACCATGCTGAAAATAAATGGTTTTTATTTAAAAACACTGGCTTTAAAAATGTACAGGTACTCCTTGGCTTATGATGGCAATTTGGACTGGAATCGTCACAGCAAAGTGACATGTCATGAAGCACAGTCAAGTGACTGCATCAATTTGCAACAGCAATTCCAGCAGTCTAGGTTAATGCCGTAAAGCAAGGACCATATGAATCATTAAGCAAAGACTTCATGTGACTAGAACTCATTAACTTTGCTTCTAAAAGCTGGCAAAGAATATCAGAGATTGTAACTGTGTGTTTGCAGAGACGCTGCAAGGGGCAGAATTACAAGGATCTGTCATAAGCACCATTCGTTCAGCCCATCGTAACTTTGAGTGATTGTAATCTGAATGAATGATTGTAATCTGAGGATTACCCATATACAAAAATGAAGATGTGAAGTAAGACATATACTACTACCTTTATATTTGTAGCACAACCATGCTCAACAGCGTATACATCTACACCATCTACCGCCAAGCGGATCATAGTATATTTTAATTCATCAGATGTAAGACAAGGGCCAGAAATGCAACTCATCTAAAGATTTGGAAGGAAGATAGTAGTAAATGTTATCCTTGGCATGTATTCATCTTACTTCAAATAAAGATGAAGTGATACATTAAGGCAATTGAAGCTGAGAGCAGTATTGTACTTATACAGTCATATACCGGTAATTATGGAATATGAGTATTTCCATATTGTTTAAAGTTGACTCAGGGTTGACTCAGCCTTCCATCCTTCCAAGGTAGGTAAAATGAGGACCTAGATTGTTGGGGGCAATTAAGCTGACTTTGTAATAATGTCGCTTGGGGGTGTGTGTGAAAGCCCTAATAAGCAGGCATATGCATAGAATGAAGGCTACTGCTAAACTTGTAAGCCGCCCTGAGTCTTCGGAGAAGGGCGGGATATAAATGGAATTAAAATAAATAAATAAATAAATAAATAAATAAATAAATAAATAAATAAAGTAAACACTTTACTAGCCTGATCAAATAAATATTAAGCTTCTAGAAGACACCAACTCGAAATGTCCTTCAGCTTCACTGCATGAAAGTACTGCAAATATGCACCAGTCTGACAATAAAACTTTTTAAAAAATCAGAAACATAAAAATACTATTTCTTTAAATCAAATGCTACGAATCAGTATCCTTGTTTTTAAATGTAAACACTACATCTCCTTTCCCACTATTGCAGCCATCTAACAAATCCTTAGAAACCATCCTTATACTTAAAAAAAGGTCACAGGTCTCTCAGATCCATTTGTTAAATGACTACTTTCTTTTTCCTCCAACCTCAGTTAATCTTCCAAAACAATCAGCAATGCAAACAAGAATTAGGAACTCTGGGAATGATCCAAAAAGATAAATTTGTTACAGAAAAATGAACTGGAGAACACTTTAAAAGAATGTATATGCATAAAGGCTTGACAAATGATACAAGTGAAATCTGTTTGTTGATCTATGTTTTTTAAAAAGAGTAAAGGAAAGTAAATGTTGCAGCAGTGAAAAAAATATAGGAGCATATTAAATATTTCTTTAAAAAACAAGACAGCAAATATGTTACGGCCCATGGGCTTTTAAAACAACAAGCCAGTTTTTAAATTTAATTGAGATTTGTTTCAAATCAAGAATTTTACATCCATATCCACATAATTGCAAATAAATCCTATTAAGCACTAAAAGTCCTATTAAGCACTCAAATAAACATAGATTTTAAAAGACTTAGTTTAAGTTTATAATGGATCAGACAACAAGCCTATATATACTATATATACATTATGCCCAATTTAGAAGTCCACAGTTTGGGGCAAACCCTTAAATAGGGAGAAGAAAAGGCAATATAAAATGCTGGAAATATTGTAGCAACTATAGAATTTATTGTTTCTGTGAAGTGGTCCTTTAGTAAATTTTTTCATATTATCATTTCTCCAATCTCAGTTAATCTATCAAAACTATCAGCATTGCAATAACAGATAATTATTTACATATTTATTTGTTCAATATATTTCATTGTTGCCACAAGCAAAATGATTCTCAATGGCTCACATGGTAACAAGATATAAAAATACAAATACAAAAGCACAATGGCACAATACAACTACAATGTTTCTAAATTGTCAGATAAAAACTTGTCTACATTGAGAACAGAAGTCAAGGTAAAAAAATATTTGGGCCCTTACAACTTTAAGAATTTTTTATAATTATAACATATGTTTCTGCAACAAATAGAACTGAAAAAGTAGAATGGCTTGCTAGTTGTATAAGATATAACCTCATTAAACCAATGTTCAGAAAGCCAAATTATATAGTTTACAAGAAGACGTTACCTTAGCTTCACAAAAACGACGATCAATTCCATGTTGACATATGATGACAGATTTTGGTCTTTCCAGTTGAAATTCACGACATGCCACATGAAACACAAATGTTTGTCCCCATTCAAACAGGCATACAAGCTGTAAATAAATAAGGACTATTGACTACACAGAAATCAGATATACCCAGAGGAGTATGGATATTTGAAAAGAATACAGTGCTTGGTTTTTGCAATAAATTCCACTAAATTAAATCCTATATTTTACAATAAATACAGTGAGCCATACATTTCAATAGCAAAAAGGGGTAGTTGGAAATTAGAAACAGAGCAACTTCCACGATTTTCCAAAATATACAGTAAAGGAAACTTGATGAATAAGACATATTACTGTTAAGTGCAATTGATACTTTAATTCTATCATTTCATTTTTAGAACTTTGAAAATAGAATGGATGCATTTTCAATCTTTACATTACGCATAAGAAAAACAATAAAAAATATGGACAGAGGAAAATTAATATTTCTAAAGTGAAGAACACATGTTCAATAGTATTCATGGAATATTTAACCGTGGCTATATACACAATTGTATACATGAGTGTATGTATGTATACACATATAAATGTGTATAATACATTATTTTGAAGTTTTTAATGGACTGCACTTTTGTATATAGTCGTACATACACAGACATAACCACAACGGTGTGTGTACAGAAAAGTTTAGGTACCCTAGGTCAAGCTATATGCTTCATGAATCTCAGTAAAAAGAAACTGACACAACCTCTGCATGATACAATGTTAAAATGTTTTTTGCTCCAAATAAATTCCTGATCCATGCCTGGTGATCCAAGTAATAGTATGGCTGCCCTTTCATAGTGCCTGGAGGCTGTAGTGGCCTGGATGGGAGAAAAAAGGTTTCACCTGAACCTGGTAAGATAGAGTGACTGTGGATACATAGAGCTTCAGGATCTGGAGATTTATCATATTTAATTCTGGACAGGTGGCATTACTCCAGACCGACCCAGTGCTCAACTTGAGGGTTTTCCTAGACCAGGGGTAGGCAACCTTGGCTCTTTTATGACTCGTGGACTTCAACTCCCAGAATTCCTAAGCCAGCCATGGTGGTTCAGGAATTCTGGGAGTTGAAGTCCACGAGTCATAAAAGAGCCAAGGTTGCCTACCCCTGTCCTACTCTCAACTCCTGCTCAAAGAGCAGATGGCAATCATGGCTAAGAGAGCTTTTGCATAATTTCTGATCGTGTGCCAACTTTTCTGGATCATGACACCCTACATTCAGTCATTCATGCCCTGCTCATCTTCCTTTGGATCATTGCAATGCAATCTACATGGGGCCACCCTTGAAAAGTACTCAGAACTCACAATTGGTCCAGAATGCAACAACTTTGGAGGTCCCTATGGTGGCACACGTAATAATACTTTTATGCCAACTGCACTGGTTGCTGATCTGCTTTCAGACTCAATTTCAGGTGTTGATCATTACCTTTAAAGCCCTCTATAGCAGGGGTGTCAAACTGCTGGCCCATGGGCTGGTTGCATCATGCGGAGGCCACGCCCACCCCAGCTCCAGCAATGAGAAAAAGTTGCGATACGTCATGACACATCATGTGATGTGACGAGTTTGACACCTGTGCTCTATAACATAGGTCCAGGATATCTGAGGAGCGGTCTTTCCTCAATGGAAATGGTACACCCCACATGTCCTGGCAGAAGTGGCCTACTGCAGACCTGAGGAAATGTGGCTAGTGAAGTCCAGGAAAAGAGCCTTTTCTGCCACTCATTAGAACATTTTGCTATAGGAGGTGAGAACTGGCCCCTCTTTCCTGGCCTTCAGGAATTGCCTTAATGCTTGTCTGTATCAGTGTGGCATACCCTGAAGCCGTTGGCTGGAGGTGGCTAACACAATAAAAGAGAAGCCACTATCACCTCTATGCTCCAAACACATGGTTTGTTTTAATTTTTTGTAATTTTAATCTTTTATATTTAGCATTTGTATCCATGTTTTATTATGTTGTAAGCCGCTCAGACTCACCTCAAACCACGAGATGAGTGCCATATAAATTTAATAAATAATAAATGGCAAATAGTGTAAATTGAAAAGATGAAAGAAAAAAGATATGAAATTAAAGAAAGGGAAAAGATTAATGTGATTTAATCCTATAGAGCTGATGGAAGAAAAACAATTGGGTAATTAAAAATGAAAAGGCTAAACATGTATGCCAGAAAGGATGAATTGGTATCATCTAGACTGCCGAAAGTCCTGTAAAACCTTTTAACCTTCTCACGTGAATATGAGAAACTATGTGAATCAAGTTGAAACCAAATAAAAAGCATTACAGAATGGAATGTTAATGAGAATTATTAAAAAAGATGCTTGATGGAAGGATGAAGTGAAAGAGACCATGGATGAAAATAAAAAAAACACATAGAACAGAATAAATGCTGCCAAAAACGTGGATGGGAAAACAAAATTTTATCTAAATTTTCTTTATAGCTATATACAAAGAGAACATAATAAAAAAGAAAAGAATAGTTCATTAAAGGAAACAGATAATGCAGGAATTTGATAGAAATAAAAACAGAACAGAATACAGAATAGAACAGAATATTCTTGATTGGACACACAAGGAATTTGTCTCTAGTGCCTAAGCTCTCAGTATACATACAAGCAACAAAGGGATAAATCATTTTGTTATGGAAATGGGTTAAAAGACAAAGCAAAATAAGTACACTACATGGGCCTTGCAATAATAATTATCTAAAATGTTAGAATTTACTGAATATGCTTTTATATCCTTAAAAATATCCAGAATGTGCAAATTTCTCATGGAATAAGAGTTGAAAAACTGAATAATCAAGGCTAGTAATACTTTATACCTGTATATTATATTTTACTAATTAAGTCAGATTTAAATAGATTCACTTTCAGTAAATTGTGTCTTTTTTCCAATTTGGATCAAACAAGTCCTATGTAAACCTCAACGTTATTTGAAAGAGGTAATTCTGATTTCTAAAAATATAGATAAGTATTGAGATTTTAATATTGACAATGCATGATTCTTTCAATCTAAAATTCTTATCTAGATTACTGAACTCTTTCTATTTACACAAATATATGGCATTTGTAAAGAGAACCAAAAAGAATTTATTCTAATTGGGTTTTTTCTATTCCTGTGCTTTAATACATAAAACATATATGCTAAAATAACAATGTACACATTTAATCTGAAATTTAGTTACAAACCTGTGGAACTGTAACCTTGGCTGTCAAGCACCCCGTCTGAACATCAATTAACCAGGCATATTCCAAAGTTTCACTATCCACAGGCAAACCTTCTGCTGAAAACATAGCATGAGCACGTAGCTGTAGACCTGAAAGGCTTACATAACCCTCTCGAAGTACTTCATCCACAGTAGGTCTCTGTTAAGAAAGCAAGCTGGGTAGGGATTAGTGCTATATAGCTAGTAAACGCTAACGCTATTGTCAGCTTTATATTATTGTCATTATATCATTCAATATGCAAAGCAATATACAAGCTGTTTATAATTCCAGTTTTCTTTACCCATCAATCAACTTGAGAAAATGATAAAGTCCTATAATTCATATGAAACTATGGTTATATACATAAAAATGTAACTTAGGGAACTACCTTTGGGTATATATGTATAAGGCAAACAATAAATCTAATTAAAGCAGGTAAATAAGTTGAGCTCAATGGTGTCATTCCACAATCATAATGCTTATGCTATCACAACACACAAACTAAACTATTGTTGATAGTTGAGAGATTTTCTACAACAATGATTTTATTGCAAGGGGACATTGGGAGAAAAATAATTCAAATTGGAATGATTGTAATTGGCTCACAGAGTTAAATGGAGCACTTTAGACTAGAGCATGATAAAAAGGTAATTACTTATGTTAATTTTTCCTGGTTATTTAACTATCTTGGAAAATATTTTAAGTACTATTACCTGATAGCTGTCATTCAAGAATATATTTAATGGTGATAATACAAGTTGCAACATAGTTTCCTTATATCCCTTCTTCATCTCAAAACATAATCTTTCCAGAAAACCAGTAGGACATTCTGGGCCATCACTGCTGCAATGCTAAATACAAGAATATTAAAATTAGAAATAACCATTTAATTAAATGTCAATAGTTCTCAAATTGTTAAAATATGAAAGCATGCAAAATATTCTTAAAAATAAGAAAAAGTCACACTAGAAGATAATACATTTTTCAAAAAGTAACATCACTTAAAGTGGATAATTCTTCTGAAACTATTAAAGTTAAGAATCATTCCTTATTTTATATTGTATTGCTAAGTTGCCCATGAAAAATTCTCTTGAACTGTTCTTACCCAGGGAAACAACCTTTCTGAGACTGGAGAAGAAACAGGGAACTATCATTTCTAGGTATTACCTTCAAGAATTAAATGAGTTACTATTACTTGCCCCAGTTCCTGCCCATCTAGCAGTTTAAAACCATCCAAATGCGAGTAGATAAATAGGTACCACTTTGGTGAAAAGGAAACAACATTCCATGCATCTCGGTGTATAGTCATGCTGGCCACATGACCACGGAAATGTCTTCAGACAATGCTGGCTCCCTCTACTAAGAAACAGAGATGAGCACTACCCCCTAGAGATGGTCACGACTGTACAGGGGAAACTTTACCTTTATATCTTCTATACAAAAAGCATACTGAGAGAAATAAAAATGTTATCAGTATGTTTAAGTATGAAAAGCTCAATCTATTTCCTTTTACAGGTAGTCCCTGTTAATTGGGATCAGAATCTCCATTGCTAAGCAAATAGGTCATAACGCCCATTTCCCTGCACTCCACATCATCATTAACTGAACTTCACTTAGTCAGTAGCCAAGGACTCACATTAATCCAAGGCATTCCTAGTTTGGTCCCTTAGAAGTTAAGTGCTCTTCAACTTCCCCTACCCAACTATCTGCCATTTTGGCCATCTTGCACTTGCCACCCTGCTGCTCTGGCTTTGCTGCCCTCCTGTCCCAGCTGACTTTATCTTCTTCCAGTTGCTAAGGCATTCCCAACCTGGCCCTTCACAAGCCAGATGCTGATCATGCCAGGCCTCCTTCTCTTCCAAAGCCTTGTGAGAAAGCCGCAGGTGATTTGGGCAAGGACACACACAGGATCAGGAAGAAGGCCTGGCATAGACAGCAGCTGCTTCATAAAGGGCCAGACTGGGAAGCATCTGGTCAGCAGCAGGAGGAAAAAGATGGCAAAGCTTATCTGGGGTGGCAGGATCAGTGGAAACCAGGGTGGCAGGATCGGCAGAGGTGACAGAATGGAGGGTAGCCAAAAGGCAGAGATGTGAGTCAGAAAGACAAATTGGGGAAATGGAAGTGCCTCTGTGATGGTATATGAAAGCAGGCTTCCAAATACCCACATTTTGATTATGTGATCATGGGGACACTATTTGTAATGTGTTTTTAAGGATCATCATTTAAGCCGTCTATCCACTGCAGGATGAAGGCCTTTTCTGCCTGTTTTAAAGGGCAAAATCTAGCACAGACATGTCAAAAACAAGGCCCAGGGGCCGGATCCGGCCCGCAAAGTGGTTTCATGTGGCCCGCGAAGCCATCCTGGAAACAGTGAGGGAACGACCCCCACTGCCTTGGCCCTGGCCCAGAGACCCTCCTTCTGCCAGAGACCCTCAGATCTGTCCCACTCCTGCCCAGGCCCCCATAGGCACCCTTGATGCGAACGATGTAGAGCTGGCCATGCCCACCCAATAGGCCATACGCACTCTAGCCACGCCCACCCAGTAGGCCACGCCCACCCTGGCCATACCCACCCGGCCCCTTGAGGGCAACCACAATGCTGATGTGGTGCTCAATGAAATTGAGTTTGACACCCCTGATCTAGCATATTCACAGGCCAACCATAGGAAATCTGTATTTCTAGTTATGTGCACAATTTTCTAAAATCGGGGATAAAGTACTCATAATACTTACTACTGGCAAGCATCCATGAACTTTGTACACATTAACAAGCACTGTAATATCCCATGGGCGCAAAGTTAGAGGATTAACTTGTTTCAGAGATGTATCACACTCTTTTTTGGCAGCATCCACTCCAACTGCTGTCCATCCAGAACTTGAAGATGTTGACATAGATAGTACAGGGCTTGAAATGGCTTCTTCAAAATCAGTATACTTATCATCTTCACCAAAATAATTTTCCTAGTGAGATGAATTAACAGTATTTGTTGAAACAATATAATATAAATAGGTTACAACAATGAAAAAATAACAGTATAAAGTATAAATATATAATAATATAAAATTAATATGTAGATGTGTTGGATATGTTCATGACTTTGGATTATTAAAAGATGGGATACAAATAAATAAATAAACCTTCACACCTTAGTATAGCATCCTATAGCAAGTCATTTAGAAATATTAATTTTCATTTCTTAATTATAAAGAAATAGTCTACATGTTACTACATATACATAATGTTTTAGAGATTAAGGAGGGTTTTTTCCGAATATTTTAAGTAATTGGAAAGCTGGGGGTGATGAGTAGAACAAATCAAATATTTGAGTTGTTGGTAAACTAGGAGCTGTCTTTAATATTGTCTACTCTGTGAAATAGCAGCTTTGGAAACATTTGATTCTGTTCTTGTGCTAGTTAGAAATGATTAAGTTATGATTTAGCACATTTTAAAGACACCCCAAAATGGAAGGCTGGTTGGAGGTTTTCTTCATTTGCAAAGTAAGTTATAATTAGAAAATATTGTTCTACATTTTTTAATAGGACTACAAGGCCCGTGTATATTCTACAATCCAGAGAGAGCTCATACCTTTATAGACAGGAATGCTTTTAAAAGTGGTCCATATAAAGTTAACTGGGAATCTGGGGAAATTTCTAGTTCTACACGAAGCTTGTCAGGTGGAAGTTCAGAGGGGTCAACAGGAAGGCGGGAAGAAGCTGAAGAAGATGTTCCTCCATCTGCCATTTTCTGTGATGGTCGCTGGGCAGATAATATGGTTTCTTCCATTTCTGACACTTTATAAATGAAAAAGTAAAGCAATTGTGAATGCTGATAATATTTCACCAGTGTACTAGTGAAAGTGAAATCTGTTTTTTTTAGATCAGAATATTACTGAACAAATCTGAAGAAAATAAAAGCAATATATTTTGTTTTATTGTTGGTGTTTCATATTATTTTAAATTGTATTTCTAAACTAACCTGGAAGATCTAAATGCAAGCTTTTCTTTTAAATAATAAATAATTCAAATTGACATGCCCAATAAGAAACCATAATAGTATTTTAGGCTCTAGATCCCCTAAATGTGTCAAACTCGCCGCATCACGTGACGTGTCACAATGTATCACGACTTTTTTCACATTGCCGGAGCTGGGGTGGGCACGGCCTCCACATAATGTAACTGGCCCATGGGCCGGCAGTTGGACACCCCTGCCCTAAAGGGTAATAAATTAAGGAAAACTATGATAGGATTCATTTTATACACTTTTTCTTTTCAAAATTTTAATGAGGCACAAAGTAATTTTATCATATAGTACATTTAGAAATGATAAAGAATGAACAGTTCATCTTATCTGTTTGATATTAAAGCTACAAATGTGATTTTGAATTTGCTTCTTATATTTTTTTAGTATTATTATCTGCTTTGTTTGATACAATTCTACAATACTTCTCAAGTAATTACACTTCAAAGTACTTTACACTGAAAGAGATTTAAAACTATTTTTATTATGTTTATATTTCTAACTGCCCAGAAGCCTTGTACAAGACAGAGAAGAAGAAAAAACCTATTTTTTGGCAGGGCCCTTTTTTTTCTGGAGGTGACAAGGGAAGAAGAGAGGCTATGATTGGCATGTGGGAAGGGGAAGAGGGCAGGAAAGCACCAGAGAGGCATGGACACTGATAGAGACAGAGAGGCATGTCAGTGCTTTTATTCTTACTTTGCCAACCTGGGTAGGGAATGTGTTTTTGGATTGGGGAGGAGAAACTGGGGCCTTCCAGGCATGCATATTGTAGGGGGGAATATCTAACTCAATATAGGTATTGGAAGGCAGGGGAGGTGAAGAACAAGGCTTTCCCAAGGGCCCTTTTGCATGCAGGCCCTGAATGGAGTAACGAGATAGCTTGTCCGCTGTTCCTGTCTCAGAACTTTGTTCTGTTTGTCCATGGGGGAGACCAGACATCTACTTTGGAAAGATGTGCCTTATATCCTGCCTATCTCCTCCTGGCCAGCCCTGAATTTAAAGTTCCAATGGCCCACTTGACACTCCAAGTTACATGTGGCCGGAGTCTCCACTCTGGTGCACTTGTAAAGAGAAGGCACCTGCAGGCAGATTGACTACTGACTTAGGTCATGCCACCTGAGACCCCAGTCAGCTCTCTCCATTTGGCAGAGCAAGACCTGTTAATGGCTTTGGCTAAAAAAACTGCAAGGAAAAGTTTGACTACAAAGAGGGGACTGTGAAGGGGCCATAACTTGGCAAGTGGCTACAGAGCCACTCTTGTTTCACCTAATGCTGCCCACTTTTGGCAGGGTGCAGAAGGTGCTCCATTGAATGGCCATCAATGACTCCCCTAAAAACTCAGCTGAGATTCCCAGGAGGTGGATCCTTGGGTAAAAGGATCTAGCTTACTTTTGGAACATCATCCCCTTAAGAGATCTCTCCATTCTGTGGATCAGGAGGGGGCAGAAAAAAAATCCCAAGAAATTTCTGTAGGCAAAGTGGCTGGCTCATTTTTCTCTCCCTGCCCCCCCAGTGTACAGATTAGACATATACTGACCATAACAAGTGAGGGGCATTGCAAACGTCGTAAGTGTGGGCATTGGCCATAAAGTTATTTTTTCAGCACCCTTGTAATTTCAAACGGTCACTGAATGAAGGAGTTGGTAAACAAGGACTACCTGCATTGATTCATAATTGTATACATAACCAAATGAACTATCATTTTAAACCTAAGCCACTATGATTTATCTTTATACTAATGAAGATAAAAAGGACAACTTTTTGTCATAAAGAAAGCTATGTAAATGAAAAGTGTGGCTCTCAACCCAAGTTTCATTAGCTTTCAACTTATTCTACCTTGGTTATTTTCTCTTTCAAAATGACTTATTCTGCATTTTTTTAAAAAAAATGAATAAAAAGAAACAAACTTACATGATTGGATCAAATGCTCCTTAACTTTTTGGGGATAAATTGGATGCCATACATAATCAATTGTAAGCATAATACTTGGTATTGTCCAGCATTCAACCCAGCCAGCCCTATTCAAAAAGAATAGTCTATGTAGTAATTATTTTATTAACTTTTTCTTAACATAAAAAGAATCTACAGCTACAATCATTACACATTAATTTCTTGTATATTTTGACATTGTAGTAAGAGCAACCAAACTTACTCTTCTTGAGTCATGTTCCTCCACTTGGACTTGCTTAGTTTCTGACCACTCTGACTATCAGCAGGAGCACAAGACTCAGGATTTAATTTATTAGAATGACAATCTTTCACCAACATAAACAGGGAGTATTTACTAGGATGGCAATCAGGAAGAAGTAAGTGAAGATCAAGATCATCTCCCTGAAAATTCAATATAATACATATTTCAATCTATTATATTTAAAACATACAGAGGCGGACAAAAGTATTGGTGTATTTCATTTCTTTTGCCCAAAGAATCCCAATTTGTCATGAAATAAATTGAAACCGACACAAGTAAATGGTATCCACCATTTTTTATTCCATAGAGCAGACTCTTTCCTTTTGATGTATGACTTCATCTATTCTTGTGAATAGTAAAACAAATGAAACATAACAAAAATCTATTAGAAGTTAAAAGACATTATTGGATTTTAATTATCTCTCAAGCAAACTATTTATTTTATGTGTCATGATAAATTTGGCACTTTGTTAACATCTGTAAAAATGAAAACACTCCTATAAATTTGTATAAGACAGACAGTTATTCATAATAAAAGAAAAGTATTTTAAATTTGTAAATAGAAGGAAGGAGCTATTACAATGCCTTGGGAAAAAATTATCAAGTATTTTCCACGATCGCATAATGTATTATAAAATTAAGTAGCCTAAACCCTATTGAAATAATTTCAGTATTAAAAAACAAGTATTTTTCAAATGAATCTACCTTTTCAAAAAAGGACTATACTAGTATTCTGTCTGTATAGAACAGAATAAACTACCTATGGTCCCAAATGTCAACCACTTATATTTGATTTGAATTTCAAGATTACAAATGTTACTGTACCTGTATATTTAAGGGTAAGATTAATGGCAAAAATACTGAACCGATATAAAATTATAATAGTTTATAAAACCATTTTTAGGAAGACATTAGAAGATGAATGACCAGTGTGTTTTTTATGTGGGCTGCCTTATAAATCCAGTAATAAAAAATAAATAAACAAAGAGAAAATTGACAGCATGTATTGAAGCGGGACACGAACAACATCTGAGTCATAATTTTCTTGCTCCTGCTAGAAATCATTGTTCATGTTCTTCAGATCCTGCTAGAACACATGCTGTCAATTTTCTCTTTTTCCCCCAATTTATTTATTTTTTGTTTTATTATAGAAACAAATGCAATTTATTTTGAAGATAAAGTTACCAACTTACCCTTAAAGAGAATCTAGTACTGCATGTAACTGGAACAAAGTCAAGAAAAGGCAAAGAGAAAACTATGTTTAATGTTTCTCCACAGGCAGCCACATAAACTAAAAGAGAATAGGGGGGAAAATTGAGTATAAATTAATCATAAAAATATTTCTTTTATCAAAATGACACTATAAAGACAATTTGCAATTCTGTAAGCGCCATTAAAAAGTGTTTCAGTATGCTTCTCAACACACTTAAGTATATTAAACTACTTAAGTACTTATTAAAAACAAGAGCACTAGAATTTCTCTGCAATCGTTTTCAAAAAAAGGTTTATCATGTGTTAGAATGCTCATCTGGAAAATTAAGAAAAAATGTAGGAGAAGCCTTGCTCTCCAAGTACTGGAACTGAGAAACCAGCTTTACATCAATTAACTAGCAGCACTTGGGTTGCAGGCTCTTCCGCCAGTCTCGCCTTGCCTTGCAATGCCTCAGTCCAGGTTAAATGCCGGCTTCTGATCTCCGCACACACAAACACAGCTAGTTTTTCTCACCAAAGTGGTACCAATTTAGCTACTCACAATATTGCATGCTTTTGAACTCCTAGGTGGGCAGGAACAAGCGACAGTAGCTCATTCCATCTCACAGAGCCAGGCTCAAATTGCTGGAGTGCAGACCATTTCTGGCCGACAATTCCTGTGTCATTATGCCATTGCACCACATCTCCCAATCATCAATCACTGACATACAAATTTAGTTTAAATAAAGCATCAGAATAAATATATAAAATATATATACACACACTGTATGTGTGTGTGTGTCTGTGTGTCTCTGTATGTGTAGCTCTGTCTGTCTGTCTGTCTGTCTGTCTGTCTGTCTATCTATCTATCTATCTATCTATCTATCTATCTATCTATCTATCTATCTATCATATGTGGACAGTACAATAAAAAATAAAATATCACCATACTATCGGGCTATAAAAATGCAATGGAATAGATGTTCTACTTCTGCCAACCTAGCAGTTCGAAAGCACGTAAAAATGCAAGTAGAAAAATAGGGACCACTACGGTGGGAAGGTAACAGCATTCCGTGCGCCTTTGGCGTCTAGTCATGCCGTCCACATGACCATGGAGACATCCTTGGACAAGCGCTGGCTCTTCGGCTTTGAAACGGAGATGAGCACCGGCCCCTCGAGTCGGAAACGACTAGCATGCATGTGCAGGGGAACCTTTACCTTTACCTTTTTAGATGTTATAATTCAATATCTAAGGAAGCTAATCATGTAACTGCTTTTGCCTTGGCTGCAATGAGATCATCCCAGATGCCTTGAAATTTCCTGAGACGACATTCTTGAACTATAAGTGTTATAGTTTGCTCCGGTGCATCAGAGTCACATTGTGAGCTCTCAGCAATTCCCCACTTAAAGACCTTTGCCTGAGTTCTGCCGGCATGGCTGTCCTGATTCTACTGAGGTGCCACTACACTCAATGTTTTTGCCTCTCCCCACAATTTTCCTAATGAAGTTGTTTCTGGTTTTCAGTATTTGACCGATTACTTCAAAGTGTTTTCCAAATATAAGGGATCAGTCAAGATTATATTATTCGGAAATATTTTGGATGGCAATTGTGTTTTATCCTCTTTCCACAAAAAGATACGTTTAACTCTTTTTTTTTTGCTATAAGATTTCTTATATGGAAGGTCCATACTTCAGTTTTATTTGGATTAGGGCAGGGGTAGGCAACCTCGGCTCTTTTATGACTCATGGACTTCAACTCCCAGAATTCCTGAGTCAGCTATGTCCATGAGTCATAAAAGAGCCGAGGTTGCCTACCCCTGGGTTAGGGCATAGCTTCCACTTCCCATAATACTGTATTAATTTAATTTTTCTATGTAGGAGTTGCAATCATATATAATACAAAAATCCTTTATTATTATGGGAAGTGGAAAGCAGGCAATACCTGTGTGCTTTGTACATATTGTACTAGAGGGATGAAGACTTGTGCCTCCTCAACAGAAATATTTTGTGTACAAACACTGAATTACACAATGAGAAAGAGGCATCTTAGACATTTGTTTCTGTTTCTGTTCATTTGAAGGGAGAGGGACAATGACTGGACTAGAAGTAGTCTCTTTCCCTCTATCCAACTATCCTAATTTAAAATTTACTGAATTAGAAAATACACAAGGAGGAATTGCAATTTTAAAAATACTGCTATCTTGTATATTGTTAAATCATTACAGTTCTTTCTTCTGTACAATTTTGGGGTTTTTTACAGTCCCTTTGAGAAAGGAACAAGTTTCTAAAGGGCGTGTGAAATTTAAATCATCTTAGTTAGCTGCAAAACGTATTTTCCTTTATGGAATATTCTTTACTGATAATACTAATCTAGTAATTGTTGAAAATGGAATCTGTTTGCATGCTAGTGACAGTTCTTTCTTTGCACATTTCCCAGCCTATTACCGTATTTTCCGGCGTATAAGACGACTGGGCGTATAAGACGACCCCCTACATTTCCTGTTAAATTATAGGGTTTGGGCTATACTCGCCATATAAGACTACCCCTCTTCCAACGCACACCAAATAAAAATTAAAAAACATCAGATTTGATTTTAATATGGTAATTTTAATTCAAATGCTTATGACATGCAGGTGCTTAGTAGGAAAACTGTCACTTATAAACATAAGGCTGTTTGTCATCAAACATGTAAACATAAAACAGTGCAAGTGGATTAAACAACAACAACAACAACAACAACAACAACAACAACAAGAAAAAGAAGAAGAAGAAGAAGAAGAAGAAGAAGAAGAAGAAGAAGAAGAAGAAGAAGAAGAAGAAGAAGAAGAAGTAGTTGGAGGGGACCTTGGAGGTCATCTAGTCCAACCCCCTGCTAAGGCAGGAAACCCTATACCATTTCAGACAAATGGCTGTCCAGTCTCTTCTTAAAAACTTCCAGTGTTGGAGCATTCACCTCTCCTGGAGGCAAGTTGTTCCACTGGTTCTAACTGTCAGGAAGTTTCTCCTTAGTTCTAAGTTGCTTCTCTCCTTGACTAGTTTCCATCCATTGCTTCTTGTCCTGCTTTCAGGTGCTTTGGAGAATAGCTTGGCTCCCTCTGCTTTGTGGCAGCCCCTGAGATATTGGATCACTGCTATCATGTCACCCCTCATCCTTCTCTTCGTTAAACTACACATACCCAATTCCAGCAACCGTTCCCTATTTTCCTAATTCACTTTTTCATTTTTCCTAATTCACTCTAAAGCTTTCCCTGCGCAAAGCCTTAAATAACACCAGCTGCCTGCAATTAGTGCAGGTTCGCATCCCACCAGGCTCAAGGTTGACTCAGCTTTCCATCCTTCCAAGGTAGGTAAAATGAGGACCCAGATTGTTGGGGGCAATAAGCTGACTTTGTAATAATGCTGCTTGGGGGTGGGGTGAAAGCCCTAATAAACAAGCATATACACAGAATGAAGGCTATTGCTAAGCACATTGATTTGTGCTTTAAATTGTAAGCCACCCTGAGTCTTTGGAGAAGGGCAGGATATAATTGGGATTTTAAAAAAAAAGACCAAATGGGAGATCCACTCCAGGTTTTCCAGCCAGCCCGCCCAGTTCCTGAGTCAAATGTGTCCTTAGAGCTAAGCCGCTGCTCTGGCTGCTGCCTTCCCCACCTGCCTTTCAAGTTGGGATATACTACAGCTGCTCTTCAACTTTAGAAGGAAAGACGCCCAGACCCCAGCCTGTAAAAAATCACAGACTGCAGCTTCTTTTCCAATTGGTCCCGCTTTCCCTGCGCAGACTAATTGGGAGATCCACTCCAGGTTTTCCAGCCAGCACTGTCCCTAAATTTTCAGCACCCGGCGTATAAGATGACCCCTGACTTTTGAGAAGATTTTCATGGGTTAAAAAGTAGTCTTATACGCCGGAAACTACGGTACAATAACAAAGATTGAAAAGGACCTGGAATCATTTTCAGGTGACGTGGTGTTTATTTAAATACAGTTGGATCTTTTGGATAATTATAATAATGTATTACTGTATAAATATATATTACTGCTCAATAGCTATAAGAAGAAATTTAGTATTCATACTTTAAAACATAAGAGTTCTCACCATTTTCCTGTTGCTTTGTGGAACAATCAATCCAATTATGCTGATTTGCAGACCAAATCATTTCAAACTGATGAAACATCACTTTAAAATTCCATGTATAGGGAACAAATGAATAGATATCAGGAGAACTGTCACTACACCAATCTTCAATCAAATCTAAAAATTAAAAGAATAAATTGCTTCAGTGGGTGCTGACAATGGTGTAATTGAAAATGATAAATTATATATGATCCAGAATACCTGTAAAGAAGTTTTTTTGCGCATATATGAAATGGTAAGTAGCTTTATATACTTCAACTTCAGTCTGCCAGAGTTGTGGCATGTTCCATGGTCGAGGATAAAAGGCATTAATGTGAAACTAAAAAAATAGATATAAAAAATAGATATTGTTAACAATGAACAATTCGCCAAAAACTGTAATAGCAAAAATAAAACAGAGAGCCATCTAACTCCTGTTTATTAACTTACAAATCCTTCTGTTAATTACTCATATACAACACCATCTATCTGAAAATTACCAAATGCTTTGATAACAAATATGTTGAAAGCTTTGCCCTCTTTGATGTGTTTTTCCTACTGATTATTATTCAATAAAATACAATTATCATATATATTGTTCAGATATTTACAATTGCTTGGACCTGCTTTGAAGTAATTTGAAAGCAAATACAACAGAAATTATTCTGAAAGTATGCATATTACTTACAGCTAACATTTCTGCTTCTAAGAGAGTCCGGAACTGCATACTACTGGTAGCATCTATATGCAAAAGTTGTCCTTTAATAGTGGGGGAGTAGCCTAGTAAACAGAATAAATCTTTGTTTTAGGATTATGTTTCTCTTCAAATGCATCAAAAAAGTTACAACGCATTGCCTTTTACAATGGTGTATTTCTCTTCAATGGCAATCTTTAAAGGTAGCCATCATTCCAAAATGTTGTAGCAGATCAGCACTGAATAGAGAACCGGATAAGTTGGCATTTGAAGTCCCTTCCAACTTCATGATTTGAGGAAGTACCTATTTTCTAAAATTACTTCATACATACTATCACTAGTAAATATATAACATGAACTGAACCAATTTAAAAATAAACATTTTGGATCAAATGTCTATTTTTAATAAAGGGATGTGACTATTACAGATACATTGTCAATACAACTCTTTGCATAAAGTTTTAAGAAATAAATAAGAAATATTTATAATAGAGAAAGGCAAACCTAGTCGTATCTTGAATCATCAAAATCTTTAGAATTATATTTTCAGTATTCACTACATAGCTTACCTTATGCACCGAAAACGTGAATCCAATCAATCTGACTATATTGGTAGACTGATATTTAATCAAATTCCATAAAATAGAAAATAATATACAGCAAGCTTTCTATATTAATATGCGTTGATATATTAAGAAACACCAAGTTTTTAGAAATGCTAGTCAATATGTAAGGGCCACTACTTCAATATAGTTTACCAGGAAGAATAGAAAATTATTTTTGCTTCAACTTACCATTTTCAGTGACAGTCATGGGAATATTAACTTCCAAATAAGAACCTGCTCCAACATTTACATGTACTGCATTAGTTTCCTACCAACAAAATTCAGAATTAGTTCAATTAGTTTTATTAACATGATGCCTTGTTTCAAGCTTGTTTCACCATCATATATATGTTAACTGCTAAGATTAAGGAAAGCAAATATAGCACAAATGATTACAAATAAGATAAAAATTAGGAATACAAAGAAAGGAGAAAAAATACTGTATCAATTGAGTACAAATCAGAGCTGTATGTATCAGAGCTGTAAAACAGAATGAACAGACAAAAACCTGGAAAAAAGCAATAGTAAACCATTCCATACTCTTCCAATAAAAGTAAATGCATATACTGTGTTTCCCTGAAAATAAGAGCCATCCGGAAAATAAGTCCTCGCATGATACTTCAGGACGCTCATAATATAAGACCCACCCCCAAAATAAGCCCGTTAAGATCATCAACCAGACAGATGCATTTAGTACCGTATTTCCCTAAAAATAAGACCTAACCAGAAAATAAGCCCTAATGTGTCTTTTGAAGCAAAAATTAATATAAGACCTAGTATGGCAGACTTAAAGGAAATCTTGTTTTCTTATAATATGGATTAACATTATAGGAAACTAGAGAGTAGACATGTGTCTTTATGTTTGTGTATTTGTGTCTCTCTGTGTGTATCAGTCTGTGTGTGTGTTTACTCTGCTCTGACAGCAACAGCCTGGGTTCAGAAAAATATATTTTTAATCAAAATTAAAAATACTGATTTGTTGAGGAATACATAAAACACAATGCTCAAATATGAAGAAATACTTAACTAAAGTTTTCCCTTAAGATTTTTTGTATTGTACTATTTTCAATATTTCCAAAAATAAATTATAAGGTACATAAATATTTATTTAAAAATTAAGAGAGAAATAATACATGTGTTACAACAACTAGGAATAATTTCCCAAGCTTCTAGCTAAGTTATATTTATTTACCCTATTTTTGGTAAAGAGCAAGTCAATAGTAGCATCTGCAATAATATTCATACGTAGCTCAAAAGCAAGGATCTGTCTTGGCTTCCCAGGAACTGGAACTTCTGTAACTTTCATTACTTGATAATCGGGTGGGAAAAAAAATTTCCACAAACAATCCCTAAAAGAAAAATCCAGAGCAACAGTTATACTAAAATAAATACGTCATTTATGAATATTTTCTGTGGTATATATACACAAAGGCAACACTGATGATTTAGATTCTCTACATCAGAGCTCCCCAACCTTTCTGGGTTGGTGGCCCAGAGGGAAAGGGAGCAGCAGGGAAATATTTCTGTGTATGCCTCCGTGCGCACCTGCACAAGGTTCACACACAGCGGGGGCACTAGCACCCACACACATGCATGAATGTGCCACGGGTGCTGCACCTGCACAAATTGACTAGTGCCCAGGTGCCTGCACAAACAGGGCTGCTAGCTTGCATGGCGGCACTAGAATGAGGGGGGGGGGGCAGCCAATCCCAGGGATGGATGGATGAATGAATGGATGGATGGATGAGCCAAGTTGCATGCATCCTCATCCACCACTGAATTTACATATACTACTAAAATTCCCCTTTGTGTATAACCTTTAATTGGGTGAAATGATATATCGCAGTGGTGGCGAACCTATGGCACGCATGCCAGAGGCGGCACTCAGAGCCCTCTCTGTTGGCATGTGCGCCACTGCCGGCAGCAGCAGGTCTATCAGGTTGCCACCACCACCCGGAGCAGGAGCCCCGCCCAGCACAAAGGAGGCGAAGCAGCCATCTAGCAAGCTCAAGTAGAGATGGTAGAGCAGAGGTCACCAACCATTGTCGATTGGCAGACTGGAAGAAAAGGGAGGGGGAAGCATTTTACATGCATGCGTGCACGCACGGGGCCGTGAGCATGCACGCACTGCAAATGAGGCGGGGCTAGTGCCTGCATGATACTCACTAGCCCTGTCCCGTTCTTGCGTGGTGCAGCAACTTGTATCAGCCCCTTGCAGCACGGTGGCCCATTTTTGCACCCCTGGTTTTTGCATGCCAGAGGCGGCACTTAGAGGCGCCTCCCTACCCCCCCCCCGAGGGCACTATAATGCTGATCGCCCCTGGCACTTTGCAATAAATAAGTGGGTTTTGGATTGTGGTTTGGGCACTCTAAAAGGTTCTTTAAAAGGTTCGCCATCACTGATATATTGTAAAGCAAAGGTTTTTGAATCAAGGTACTTGAAGTGAGGCTAACTATGGAATACTTTCAAAATCCAGGACCCATGACTCCCATGGAATTAAAATTCAGCAAATTTTATAAAACATTTTATAAGGCAATAAAATTTTCATAAAGCATTTCTTGTGGTCAACTTCTGATGTCTGACTGTGTTATAGACTTTCAGGGCAGATACATCTTTGAGTATCTTCCTGATTTTTTAATAATAATAATAATAACAACAACAATAATAGCAACAACAACTTTATTGTCACTTTGAATGTATGCCAATCAGCATACATCAAAATGAAATTTCGTTCCTCTCAAAGGGTCACCACCTCCGATATACACTCCTTCTTCGTGGCCAGCTCAAGTTTCAGATCGTCCATGTTAGTCTCTAAAATGGCAAACAGGACAAGATGCAAACAGAGCTCCACGTGGATTAGCCCTCAATTAGTTTGTATTCCTGCACAACAACCTCACCTCCTTTCCTTTTTCTGATCCTGTCTCTTCCACTTTTTCCTTAAAGAGGACTTGCTTCTTTTCACCCCTGGAGCACACTGCCACCGCCACCAACTCCTCCAAAAGCCTCTCTCCCTTCCTCTGGGTCTGCCAACAACCTCATCCAGTTCCTTTGCTCCATAAGCCCCGGGACCTCTCCTCCTCCGCCTCCTTCAGAAACAGCCCTGATTTGCAATAGAATCTGTCACTGGGCCAGCAGTCAGATCTTGCTACTGGCAGAACAATTTGAAACAGCGCCAATGACTTTTAACAGTCTCACCAACAGTTCTGAAACAGCTAGAAACTCGCCATGCCAGCAAAGATTGTTGGTCGTATGTTACTTTAGTTCCACCATGTTGCTCAAACACATTAAAACCTTCCCAATCATGTGGCCTATATCCCTCCCCAAACTTTTCATCTTCAAGAGCCAATGCAGCCACAGCCAATCCAGGCGCCACCATCTTAGAAATTTAAAGAATTTTAACGAACTTTTCCAATTCATTAGAAGCCTTACCTTTTCCGGTCAGCCCATGGTCCATAATTAAAATCTGTTCCTTTGCCACAAACAATATCTAATCCCCAGCATGGTGGTAGGTCTTGCAATTTGCTATCTTCATTACTTGTCTCTCCCTCATTACTTTCGTCAGTTTCTTCTGGTACAAGACCTGTATTTTGGAAAACAGTCCTCTCCATAATGTATAGTCAAAGAACTCATAACTGGAGGGCTTAATTAACAGATCATAAAACCAAGTACCGTATTTTCTGGCGTATAAGACAACTTTTTAACCCATGAAAATCATCTCAAAAGTTGGGGGGTCGTCTTATACGCCCAGTCGTCTTATACGCCGGAAAATAGTACATAAATCAATCGAGCGCCCCCATTCTTGCAAAGCAACTTCAAGCCTCCTTAGTCCAGTCACCCCTCCAACGTGACTCTCCCTTCCCACCCCCAAAAGCCTCTCAGCCCCTTCCCCTCCCCCTTGCAAACGCCAGACCCCGGGAGCTCTTGCGTCTATTCCAAAGGCTGGGTGGAAGGAAAAGCCCCTTTCGGCTCTGGCTTGGCTGCAAGTCAGCGAGCCTGGGAAGGCACGCCCTCCCCTCTCACTGTGGAGAAAGCAGGGCAGGCTGGCGTCTGGCGGGAGCCGGCAGGGCAGTCCTGCGCACGCGCGCGCTGCCCGGCTCCTAAGGAGTCCTCGGGGAGCCATGGCAGGCGCCTCACGCTCTTCCCTCTTGAAGCAGCATCGGCGGAGCCGTCCGGCGTCAGGCGGGAGCCGGCAGGGCAGTCCTGCACACGCACGCGCTCCCCGGCTGCTAAGGAGCGCTCCTTAGCAGCCGGGGAGTGCGCGCGTGTGCAGGACTACCCTACCGGCTCCCGCCCAACACTCTTCCCTCTTGAGGCAGCATCCCCGAGGACTCCTTAGGAGCCGGGGAGCGATGCTGCCTCAAGAGGGAAGAGCGTCGGGCGGGACCCGGCAGGGCAGTCCTGCACACATGCGCACTCCCCGGCTGCTAAGGAGTCCTCGGGGAGCCATGGCAGGCGCCTCACGCTCTTCCCTCTTGAAGCAGCATCGGCGGAGCCGTCCGGCGTCAGGCGGGAGCTGGCAGGGCAGTCCTGCACACGCGCGCACTCCCCGGCTGCTAAGGAGTGCTCCTTAACAGCCGGGGAGCGCGCGCATGCGCAGGACTGCCCTGCCGGCTCCCGCCAGACGCCAGCCTGCCCTGCTTCCTCCACAGTGAGAGGGGAGGGCGTGCCTTCCCGGGCTCGCTGATTTTCCGGCGTATAAGACGAAAAATCTTGAAAATCATCTCAAAAGTTGGGGGGTCGTCTTATACGCCCAGTCGTCCTATACGCCGGAAAATACGGTATGTAAAGGATTAACAGAAATTTCACAAGCCTACTAAAGTTAAAAACCAGAAATATACAGATACTACCAAAAATTCTGACAAAACATGCTGAAATATTTTGTATTGACCTTGAATGTTAAGAAACTTAAGAATTTAGTCAGTAAAATCAAGAATTTGCCAGACATGAGAGTCAACATTTACCTAAATGCAGCACAGGTAGTCCTCAACTTACAACCACAATCAAGTCCAAAACTTCTGTTGCCAAGTGAAACATTTGTTAAGTGAATTTTGCCCATTTTACAACCTTTCTTGCTACAGTTGTTAAGTGAATCACTGCAGCTGTTAAGTTATTAACAGGTTTGTTAAGTGAATCTCGTTTCCCCATTGACTTTGCTTGTCAGAAGATGATCACATGACCCTGGGACACTGCAACCATCATAAATATGAGTCCGTAGAAAGTGTCTGAATTTTGATCACGTGACCTTGGGGATGATGGAGTGTTCATGTGAAAAATGGTCATAAGTCACTTCTTTCAGTGCCACTGTAACTCTAAACAGTCACTAAATGAACTGTGGTAAGTCAAGGACTACCTGTATTTTGCTATGTTGGTTAGTATTTTCCAACTGTAAAAAAGCTAAGGCAAAAAGCACAAGAGAAAATCTGGAGGCCTCATACTGTAGCTAAATCAAATCTCGCTCTTCTTGAAACCTAGATCTTTTACCCAAGAAATCCTACAACTGAACAGTCTTGAAATATGGACATGCAATCCAATTTCAGATGTATACTTTTTAAAACTTTACTAACTGCTTAGTATATATCACATGTTGGCTAAACCTATTTCAATAACTATTAACATACTGAGTTGGTGGGTTCAGATAAAGCAATGCTATAATAGTAAATTTAAAGCCAGGTCAACACTTTTCCTATTTATTGAAAAGCTCATGCATTCTACATCTGGTCATGTAAATAAGAGATTTGCAGGAACAAAGTTATTTTGTTTCTCAATTTTTTTGCTAATATTTCTATCAAACAATTCCTGCCATTTTACATTAGCAAATGTAATACCTAATCTGACATAATTATAATCATTTTTAGAGGGCTGATTTTTAGGGAAAAAACAGCTGATAGCTTGGGCTGATGAGCTAATTTATTTAAGATCAGCTAGTAAACTAAGCAAGGTCTGAAATTTGCAGTTCACTCTCACAATCACTGCACAGCAGCAACTCAATTTGATGATTCAAAGTTACTTGTTCAATAATTATAGGCCATTAATAACAGCTCTATAGCTATTTAGAATACAGTCAAACTGGGTATCAATCCATGACAAGGAACTAAGCCATTTTTTAAAAGTTAAAAAGCAAGACTAGATAGAATCAAAATGGACAGAGGTACTCTCTGTAAAAGGAAAAGGTTAAGTATTCTAGGGATCTTCCTAGTTCAAAACATTCAAAAAAAAACCTAAGATCTTACAAATTTTTATTACACTTAAATGAGAAGATTCACACTTACCAGGTTCATCCATATAGTAATAGATGTCAACATCATTTGACTGCATCACAACAAAACCTTCTCCCATTAATCTTGGAGGCCTGTTATAAAAGAAATGAAAAATGGAAATGAAAATGTAAACATTGCATTTATCAATGGAATTCTAGTCTATGGAAAATTACACTCAATATGTCAGTCTTTAAGAAGACTGCCACAAGACCTCTCATGAAAATGTCTGACTATTACGTTAAGTTATAGACTTTGTTTTTCACTTAAAAACTTTAAAAAGATTTTAAGGCAATATAGAAAATCTGCATTTTTCTTATACTCAGATTGATCCAAAGCATTGTTGCCCAATTCATCAATAGTAACATATTAATATATTAATATTTTCTAGTATTAACTAAATGCTGAATTAAAAATATTTATTTTGTTTCAAAATAAGGGTTTTAATTGAATCATTTGAAAGCATACATTTTTAAACTTTAACATGATAAATCTCCTAAAATTACTGGATTGTGGTAGAGAAAGTTGCTGTAGCCAAACTAAATTTTTAACTGAAAAACTTTCACAGTATAATTTTAATATGCTGGCTTTAATTTTTTCTTAAAAAGTTCTATCCTGACCTGTATTTCCATCATTTATTAATAGTTTCCTGTTAAAATAAAATATAGATGCACTCTTGAGAGTATATAGCACTATTCTTTTAAACAACATGGTCTGGCCATGATAATAAATATTTGGTTGTAATTATCCTCTGCAAGGGGATAATCTGGAAATTAACCATCAAAAAATCAAAATCATGGGTTTTGCTAGGAAACCAAAGACTTATGCCTAGCATATAGACAAGTACTCAATCAGGCAGGTCTCATTCCTCTATGACTATGTCATTATATACAGACAACTATGACACTTCTTAAGAATTGTAAATTATTGAGATTCCTCCATTCCCAAATGATTGGATACCCCACCACTATATTATATTTTCTATGGTTTTAACTTACTCATCATTTTGAAGACCAACATATCTTGGACTTGGAACAAGCATAACTCTCACATTTTCCAGTTTGCCTTTTACAATGTGCATAAACTGATCCAGATGGCTTGAAGGTGGCTTTGTGGTATAAGTTAAGGAAGCATCATCAAAGTTAATACATAGAGTCTGAGGCAGATAATGATTTCCAAATGCTAAGCGACCCTAATTTAAAAGAAAAACAACGGCATGTTAACTCTTAATACTTTGGTAGCAAGACATTCTTTTTAAACAATTTTACTTATCATTTTAAACAAACCATATATATCTCCTATAGAAATACATGAAAGCATGTACACATGCACGCACACACACACACACACACACACACACATTTGAATCATGTCAACTAAACAATGTTTCTAAGATCAATATGAAATATTATAACTACTGAAGAAAGTGAACTTCAAAAACCATAGAAAATTTAAATTGCAGATGATCAGGAACTTTTTTACTTACCGTGCTAACACTGACTTTAATTACAGGAATAAGAGATCTCCATGAAGATGAGGGATCATAAGAATCACTTTTTGCTTTGACACTGAAGGAAAAACAAGTGAAGTTTACACACTGAACAATAAAAGCCCCAAAGTTACATGCAAATCAACTCATTAAGAAAATAGAACAGAACTTCATGTTCAGAGGACTGCAGTCCTATTTCAGAAAAATACGAGACTTGCAAAACATATATTTAAAAAGCTAAATGAATATAACACAGTGCTATAGTATAACTTATGATAATTACCTTAAACATTCCCACCATGCATCCTTGCTGCTACCTTATGTTAATAATCACATACATTTATATAAGTGTAATTGGTATAGCTCAGGTTCCACTGGAGTAGCCTATAAGTGTGGTCCTAAAAAAACTGTTCATGTTTCAATTGTTGCTTTTAAATTCCACCTAAGGGAGAAATATGATTTGGGGTAATGGTAGTACGATAACCATTATCATGAGTATATCTGAACCTGCCCTGGCGAATTGGCACATTAAAATCTGTAACTTAAATGTTATATATTTAGTGTCCAGGAATGAAAATTTTAGACCTGTGAATTCTGATAGATATTATTCATGTTTCCAAAATGGTATATGGGCTGGAACCTAATACCAATGAAAGTTATCTTTTAAATATTCTAATACAATTTTAAATTCAAAAACTTATCAAACTATGTTCTAAAACCTACACCTTCACAGAAAGCATGTTGAAAAGTGTGTCCCTTTACAGAAAACACACTTCATAAATACTTTTTAAATATTTTGAATGATTTGTTTATAGAATGGAATGGGGTGGGGTGGGAGTAGAGGTGGGATGGGATGGGATGGGATAGGACAGGACAGGGCAGTTTTACTTGGCCAAATGTGATCAGACACACAAGAAATCTGTTTCTAGTGCAAAAGCTTTCGGTGTACATGCAATGCAACAGAATAACCATCATCATAATACCAATAAGAAGGGGTAGTAAAGGAGATAACAAGGATTATAATATACTACAACCAGACTAGCTGGGTGAATATACACAGACATTAGATAGATCTGTGAGAATTAGGTATTCAGCAGTGACTCTCCCTGTATCTAGTTGTTTTGGCATGCAATGCCCTATAGCAGCATCCCAAGGAACTGAAAGAATTTATGTCTGGGATGTGAAAGGTTTGTAGATATTTTCTCAGCTCTCCTTCTGACCTGCATAATATACGGGTCTTCTACGGAAACAGACTGGTTCCAATTGTTCTTTCTGCTGTCTTATCATTTGGAACCTGTACCAGTACCTGTCCTGTTTGGTTGCTGTACCAAACCAGGCCATTATAGAAATACAAATGACAGGCTCAATAATTCCTCTATAAAATTCTATCAACAGCTCCTGGGGCAGTCTGAGCTTCCTGAGCTGACAGAAGAACATTCTTTGTTGTGCCTTTTTAATGATGATTCTAATGTTAAGTGTCCATTTCAAGACCTGGGGGATTATAGAACCTCAAAACCTGAAGGACTCTACTGCTGATATTGTGCTGTTGAATATAGTAACAGAAGGGTTCCCCCTAAAATCCACTCTCATCTCTACAGTTTTAAGCATGTACAGCTCCAGATTGTTCAGCTGCACTACAGCGCCAGTTGTTCAATCCCCCATCTATATGCAGACTCATCACCATCTCAAACAAGGCCAATAACGGTGGTATCATCTGCAAACTTCAGTACTTTTAACAGATGGATCTGTAGAGATGCAGTCATTGATATAGAGAAGAGCAATGGAGAGACCACGCAGCCCTGAGAGATGCCTGTACGAGGTCTAATTTTCCCTAGCTTCACCTGTTGCTTCCTATCTGTCAAAAAGCTATCACACACACACACACATCATAAATATGGACAGGCACATTTAGCTGAATCAGTTTAGAGTGAAGAATTTCTGGAATGATGGTACTGAGTGCTGAGCTGAAGTCTTCAAAAAGGACCCATGAATAGGTCCCCAGAGATTCAAGATGCTGCAAAAAGTAGTGCAGTGCCATATTGACAGCATTATCTGCTGACCTACTTGCTCAGTAAACAAACTGCAAGGGGTCTAAACAATGGATCCATGATGATTTTCAAATGGGCCAGCACTAACCTCTCAAAGGTCTTCATAACTACAGATGTTAAAACAACTGGCCTGATGGAGGGTTTTTTTAGGAATCGGGAAGATGGTAGAGCATTTAAAGCAAGAAGGGACAGAACACATCTCCAATAATTTATTAAAGATCTGGATGAAGATGGGGGCCAGTTATTCAGGACAGGCTTTTAAGCAAGGAGTTAGTCAATCTGGGCCTGGTGTTTTTCCTATCTTTTAGCTATGAAACAGACTACACATTTTTCTAAGATCACCAGAGGTGGAGGGGCAGAGGTATGGAAAAAGGTGTAGGAAATTTGGCTACTGTTGGTGTATTTGATGTGAGGAAGATAGCGGTAGATGACAGTGATCTCCTCTCAGACCTATAGTAGAACCTACAGGTCATCTGCCAATTGACGATTCTCTTCAGTAAAGGAGAGAGCTCTGCTGTAGCCAATGATGTTCTTCAGGCTTCTCCACATAGTTGCTGGTTCATTAGCTGACAACTGATTTTTCTGCTTTTTGGAACAGTTTCTCTTTGGTATCTGATCTCTCTTGTTAATACATTCCTAGCCTGACTGTACAAAAGCCTATCTCCTTTCCTTAAGCCTTCTCTGAACAGAGAGCACATTGATGAATGAACTGAAAATAACAAATGAATCAGAAACACTAGTTTTCTCTTCAGTAAATATCTACAAAAGATGGTGAAGTCATTATTTAAAAAATCATATTTCAACAGAGTGCCATATGGAAAGAAAATCTGTATTATAGCACCGATTATTAGACCAGTTATGTTTTTAAATACTGTAATAACATTTTCCCACAGATTTTCCAATTAAGAAAACAATGATTTAAAAAATAGTGATGTCTTATAATTATAAAGCTGAATAACTAGATAATTTTCTGTGAGAGCTCTTAGGCCAGGAGTGGGGAAATATGGCCCATGCTGATTCAGGAATTCTGGGAGTTGAAGTCTACAAGTCATAAAGGGGTCATAGTTCCCCACTTCTGTCTTAGGCCAATAATCTCCTGGACATCTCTCTGCTTCAATTACTGTAATTAGGCTAAAATATCAGGTAAAACAAAACAATTGCAGGCAGTTCCAGTAATTTTTTTATTTTTATTTTAATTCCATTTATATCCCGCCCTTCTCTGAAGACTCAGGGCGGCTTTACAAACTTAGCAGTAGCCTTCATTCTATGTATATGCCTGCTTATTAGGGCTTTCACACACCCCAAGCAGCATTATTACAAAGTCAGCTTATTGCCCCCAACAATCTGGGTCCTCATTTTACCTACCTCGGAAGGATGGAAGGCTGAGTTAACCTTGAGCCTGGTGGGATGCGAACCTGCACTAATTGCAGGCAGCTGGTGTTACTTAAGTAGGCATTAGCCCACTGCTAATATAAATAAATATTCTTTTAAGAATATTTTCAACTGTATTATGCGAAACCTTTCAAATTAATGCCCTGCCTTATTCTGAAATGCTACATTGCTACATTAATTAATTTTGGCTTCAATCCATACAAGTAAGAGGAGAGAGCAGAAAGATTATTTCTATTCCACTTGGGAACATTCTCCAAATGATTTTCCATGAATCAGAAAATTACCAATAGTAGCTCTATGGTGCAGGATCTGCACAGAAACTAGGTATCATCAATCCCAAGACATTCAGATGATATATTCAGTCTACAGGAGAAGTTTTTCAACAGCCTTAGCAAGATTGCCTAGGTAACTTCATCTATCCCCAAGCCCTCATTTCAGCATTTTCTAGATTCACAAGAAGGGAGAAGTTTTCTTTGAAATATATTTATCAGTATTAAACCAAGGGGGACAATATATTTATTTTATTTTATTTTATTTTATTTTAATTCCATTTATATCCCGCCCTTCTCCGAAGACTCAGGGCGGCTTACAAGCTTAGCAGTAGCCTTCATTCTATGTATATGCCTGCTTATTAGGGCTTTCACCCCCCCACCCCAGCGGCATTATTACAAAGTCAGCTTAATTGCCCCCAACAATCTGGGTCCTCATTTTACCTACCTCGGAAGGATGGAAGGCTGAGTCAACCTTGAGCCTGGTGGGATGCGAACCTGCACTAATTGCAGGCAGCTGGTGTTACTTAAGGAGGCATTAGCCCACTGCTCCACCAAGGCTCTTAATATGTATATGTCTGTTTTGGGGGTTTTTCTTTTTATGCACTTTTTGGATGTAGTCTTGTTTTACTTTGTTTTGCATTTGTATTTTAATGTTTTGTATTAAATAAAAAAATGATTAAAAATAATTTTCCAACCAGCTGGCGATATTTGATGGAGAAAAGAAACACAGCCAGGGCAATCAACCAATCCCTGTTTTGATGGTCCTATATTGTATACATTAGGATGGTCCCTTTTGCCAGCACCATACCTATGTCAGGACAGGGACTAATATTAGGGGCAGCACATTTTATACTGATATAGTTTCTGCCAACCTGCAAACTAGTGGATGCACTTTAACTTGGTTAGGAGGAAAAACTGATAAAATAAGTGTACTCCCAATCATCATCAGTCTAGCCATTATCTATCCACTGCAGGATGAAGGCCTTTTCTGCATGTTTCCAACCAATACAGGCTTGAGCTTTCTTTGCCAGTTCCTGATATCATCACTCCATCTTGTTTTAGGTCTCTTTTGTGGACGCTTTTTTATCAAGTGGAATCCATTCTATGACTGCCTTAGTCCACCTGCCATCAGTTCTTCTTCCAGCCCGTTTCCATTTCAATATAAATTGAAATTTATTTTTGTGCATAAAGGTAAGAATTTGCATTTCCAATTCAATTCAAAAGCTACAAGTGGCGCACAGACCATGGAAAGATACATGCTCAGCATCACAAGACAAGATAGAAAGACCTGCACATGGATTAGAGAACAAATGAAAATATACGATGCCATCAAGAGTAAAAGAATTGAAATGGAAATACTCCCAATACCTGGACATATTTTATTTAAAAGAGTGCATCTATTTACTATTTAGTTGTAGATAATGGGAAATACCACCTTAATGTATAAATGCCTCAATTGTAAAGCATATTACTGAACAGGCCAATTCTTTCTAAAAACCCAGTGCACTACTCAGTAGATATAAGCTAAATAATCTCATGTTCAAACTAAGTGTAAACCTCTTTCTGCACTGTATTCAAATGTCTGGAATATTAGATGTTCCTCTAATATTGTGTTGCCACATAAAGGACTGAATGATTAAAATGGTCAGTAGCCCAGTAAGGAGATATCTAATTCTTAGAACCAAAGCAATGAATCGGTTTTAAAGGTTTATCATGTTTTCTTTTTTTAAAAAAAATAAAAATTAACTGGTAAATGTTAATCAAAATTAATCAAAATTTACTGGTAAAAAATAAACTTAACATCATATTTAAAGACTTATGTGAGCAAACATGATCCTTACCTGTCAAGATTTGTATGTGTTTGCTCTTGCCCATTTTCTTGTGCTTTTTCATCCTTTGTTTTTGGAGGAATTATGGTTGGTTCTAAACCAAACAATTCCTGAAGTTGTGCATAAAGATAAGAGCGGTTGTAGACATGAAATTCAAAATCATTCACCACTATATATAATCTTGTTTCTGCCTTAGGATCTATGGAGTTAAATAAAAAAGAGGTATATTTCATTTAGCAAACTGATTTTTAAAAGTCAACCTCACAAACAAATGTAGAGACATATAATTACATGTATATTATACACAAAATCATTAATTATATTCCACATACTGTATACAAGGATGACCTTCTAAAGTAATTAACCAACCAATACGCATGAATAACATATCTAATTACAATTTGTAAACAATCACATGCATAATTTGTATTATCAGTCAACATTCAACAAGACCTATAACGATTATTTCAATAGAATAATGGTTAGTAGCTTCTGTCTAGTGGTCAACCAGTAAGATAGACATAAAACATTATTAATTAAACACAAAATAGGTTTCAGCTATGGCTGGAATTCTCCTCGAAGACAAATAAAATGATTGGAAAGAAATACAAACACTCACAAAAGCAAACACTAAAAACACTTGCCGTTACTATGAAGTCTAAATGGCTTTTTTATGTATGTTTGTTGGCTAAGACACACTTTGGATTTCTTGCATAGAAAAGCAAGATGCTTCTCTCTATCCCTTGTTTTTGTGTCTTTTTTACCCACTAACATGCAATTTCTTAAATGGCTAGGAGGGAGGAGTTAAACGATTAGTTTGTAGAAGAGATATAGGCAAACAAATAAAAGCAGCCAACAGATGTCGTTTTCCTAATAATAATAATAATAATAATAAACCTTTATTGTCAAAGTACAACATGTGTACATTGAGATTAGCTGAGCCTCCCCCCGTGCTCTCTCCCCCCAACACACAGTGACAACAAACCCTCCATCCCACCACACTATGTGAACCAACTATACCACACACCGGCCTCCCAAGTCAATTCTGCATAAGATTATGTCCCATTTAAAAGCCTAACAGCCCACGGATAAAAGCTATTTTTCAGCCTGTAGGTACGGCTGGCTATATTCCTATATCTCCTACCGGATGGTTTTTCATATGTATTTTGCATACATTTTCACCTACAACCTACATTTTCACCTTCTTATTTGCAAAGGTATTACTGTCTGGAATGTGACAATTAGCCACTGGCACATGGCAGTGCCCACTTCACCAGAGGCCCACCACAACCGACCCAAGGCATGAGTTCATCCTTAGCCCAATTCATAGCATGGGACAAGTAGCTGTGGGTCCCAGCAGCCAATCCACGTATCAGAGGGTGGGCCTCTGCCTTCCCATTGGATGCAGTCCCATCACCTCAGCTTCCCAAAGTGGAAACTGGAAGGGGGGGGCAAATGTGTTACTTCCCATGGCAAAAAGTAAAATAATACAACCCGTTGCATTTTATGTGTAGAGATCGGATCAGATTTGATCAGGGTAATGATTGCAATCCCGAAATTATTAGGACTCTGAACATCACTGCCCTAATGTGATCACTGAGGGGAGGGAGAAAAGAAAAGGTGGAAGAGGAGGAGACGCCTGATATTTCTGGTTAATTTCAGTATAAGGTGTATCGTTTCTCTCCACCTCCACCCCTCCCAGTCATCACATCAGGGCGGTAATGTATTCAAAGTCCTAATAATTTGGGGATTACAATCACTGTCCTGAGCAAATCTGATCTCATTATCGACAAGCAGAGAGAGGGAAAATTGAGAATAAATTAATTATGGTCTGGACATCTAAAAATAAGTAAATTGTAATTCTGTCTAAAACAGTAGTGAACTCTTTAAACACCTTTTATTATAGAGAAAAGCACATAGTTTTATAACAGACAGACCTTAATCTTGTATAAGGAACTACTCCTCCTCATTTTTAAAAAAGAGATGATCTTGTTTGGGAAGGAGGGAAATGTAGGGTGGGGGAAGGAAGGAGAAGGTGAAAGAGGAGACGCCCGATACTGAAAACATCACTTTGTCTAGTTCTACCTGTGCGAGGTGGGGTGGAAGCTCTCTCCCTCTTTCTCTCTCTGAGAGAATGACTTTCTTTAATGTTTTCGTTTTATTTTTGCTGACTACAATTACAGAAAACGTGCTCAGTCAGAGAAGCTTTTGGGGAATGGTTGACAGTTCCTTTTCCGAGAGGGGTCCTTCACATTTATCATGCCTCTTCCTTGGGGGCTTCGTTATGCAAATGTGGCTGAAACTGTTAATTCCAAAGTCCTTCATTTCAGGTTCCTTTTCTTCTTTATAACCTGACAGGAAAGTTGACTCTAACTTCAGCACTACTTCTCACTCGGGTATTATGCAAACTTTTTTGACATGTTCTTCAGAACGCAGGAAGCCTGATCCTGAAACTGAAAACAAATTCCTGATTTCTGGATGTGCTTGGAAGGACTCTATTATTAGCCAATCTCTCCCTTTCAGAAGCACCATGAATCTCCGCCCGCCCACTGCCTTGCCACAAATCTGCAATGTTCAGCCAAGGGGCTCTCCTGCAATAGCATGGAACGTCTGGAAAGCAGCAACCTTCAGGGACCCATCAAATCACTCCTCTGGTTTGCTTTCTTTCATCCCATCCACCATGCCTATCCCATATTATTATGCTTCTTGCCAAGGGAAACCATATGTTTGCTCCTACCCAATGTTTCCACTTCAAGAAGCCAAGCCAGCAGGTTTACACCCAGTGGGAAGGCAGAGGCATACCCTTTGGTGTGCCGACTGGCTGCCAGAACAATTGGCTACTTGTCCCATGTTGTGAATTGGCTGTGAACAAGTGTCTATTGGCCAATTGCCCAGGAAGTGTGTGTGGGTGAAGAGCGCCGGTGGTCCATTAGGGGGGGGAAGCGCCAGCTGAAGATGAACACCCATGGTGGGTCAGCTATGGGGGGAGCCCGCAGTGAAATGGACACAGCCTTATGCCCACAGCTAATTGTCCCAGGACCCTACTCTTTCCTCTATACTGTATCCTCATCCACTTTTATTTCCACTTTCATGTTTATTCCACTTATAAATTACAAGCACAGTCAAGATTAGAGTTAAAGCATTAAAGAAGATTGAAATGGCTCCTATGTTCCAATTAAAACATTATGGAGTACAGAAGTCCTCGACTTAGTACAATTCATTTAATGACGATTCAAAGTGACAACGGCATTGAAAAAAGTCACTTAGGATAGTCTGTGACTGTTGCACCATCCCCATGGTCACATGGTCAAAATTCATCTGCTTGGCAACTGACTCATATTTATGATAGTTGCAGTTTCCTGGAGTCATGTGATCACCTTATGCGACCTTCTGACAAGCAAAATCAAAGGAGCCAGATTCACTTAACAATCATGTTACTAATTTAACAACTGCAGTGATTCAGCTAACTATGGCAAGAAAGATCATAAAATCAGGTAATACTCACGTAACAAAATTTTCACTTAGCAACAGAATTTTCTGCTCATTTGTGATTGTAAATCAAGGACCTCTTATACTACAGAAGGTCTCCCTTGTTGTGCCAATTAAAACAACTATGTGACTAAGGTGGACAAAATCTCATTATATAGTCAAATCTTGTGAGATTTTGACTATTTATTATAACCAATGTAATTAATTTTATTTAATGTGAGATCCCACAAAGTCAGGGGCATATATATTGCAGTAATCCATATCTTATGTGTTGTTCTTTAAAAGTTTTCAAGAATACTAATTACCAGCTTAAATGAAAAGGTCAGGGAGCAGTGATACATGGCATAATGCTTAAATGGTAAAAATTGTTATAAACCCAGATTTTTTTTAAAAAAACTGTAAATGATTATAAATAATAAAGTAGCATATCAGTGATGCACATATTTTTAGCTTCATATGGTATGACCCAATTAAACATAATTTTGTTATAATTAACTCATTATTTTTTTTAAAGACAACCTTATTACTTGTCTACTCAAGAGACATGAACTCCTTTGGTATTTCAATAAACTGGGTCTTTAAAATGACATTATATAACTCTATAATTATCCAGAAAGTAGTAGAAAATTTACTTTTCCCCTAAAAACACGTAAGAGCACTGTACACAAATCATTTTGAACACTTTTTTACCTGAACACTTTTAGCAAATTATACAATGAAGAAAAATGTAACATTTTCAACTTTAGGCATATGGCAAGATAAATAAATAATTTCACCCTTTCTAAAAAAAACAGGGTGAAGCAATCAGATTTCTAGGGCATTTATAACTTCAAATTAAGCCATCTAAATCAGGGGTCCCCAACCCCCAGTCCGTGGACTGGTACCGGGCCACAGCATGCCAGAAACCAGTCCGCACAAACAAGCAAAGCCCCATCTGCGGGATGTAGGCAGCACATGAAACCATGCCCCCTCCGGTCCGCAGAAAACCCTCTCTCTTGGAATCGGTCCCTGGTGCTCAAAAGGTTGGGGACCTCTGACCTAAATAACTAAGAATTATGACAGCGAAAATTTATCTTTGCTGTTGGCCTGCTGTCTAAATCTAAGTAATCTCTTTTTCTCAAAGAACCAGTTTCTCAGCAATTAGCTTCTTTCTTCATTATCACCTCTGCAGTTTTTTCCAACCAGATATCCTTCAGATGTTTGGACTTAATAATTTTCCTGAAAGGGATTCCAACAATCGTAGCTCCATATTTAGGATAATAAGCAGCCTTATTATCCTAAATTTAGGATATTATCCTAAATTTAGGATATTATCCTAAATTTAGGATATTTAGGATAATAAGCACCCTAATAAGCAGGCATATACATAGAATGAAGGCTACTGCTAAGCTTGTAAGCCGCCCTGAGTCTTCGGAGAAGGGCGGGATATAAATGGAATTAAAAATAAATGGAATTAAAAATAAATAAATAAATTAGCTTCAAAACATCTAGAGAAATGATTTTAGCACAATAATCCTGCACATTTTGTTGGTAATATAGAATTATACTAACTAAAATTTTGCTCTTATCAATAGGCATTTTGTTTTTTAATCTCTCCTGCATCTTATGTCTATAATGAAGAACTCTGCCTATTTAAAACCATCTGACCTTCTGAAATCACCGCAAGCTAGGATAATGCAAGTGAACAAAAGTGCCTTCAAATAGCATAGATTACATGTGATGCTTTACTAGTGGAAAATAATGCAACCACAAACTCAGAGAAGCATTAAATGAGAAAATTGCAATCACTTTTGTCCAATAGGCTTAAGTACCTCCATTAGGCAGATTCAAACTATTTGACTTTAAAAGATATTTATGCAAAAATATTTTTCCCATTTCACTGCATATCTACAAATAATGACTTTCTTTTACAACTACAAATAATAATAATAATTTATCCCATAGAATCATTTATTTAATGAGGACCCAGATTGTTGGGGGCAATAAGCTGACTTTGTAATAATGCCGCTTGGGGGGGGGCGAAAGCCCTAATAAGCAGGCATATACATAGAATGAAGGCTATTGCTGAGCACATTGGTTTGTGCTTAAATTGTAAGCCGCCCTGAGTCTTCGGAGAAGGGCGGGATATAAATGGGATTAAAAAAAATTTATTTACGATAATATCTAGCAATATCTCTTTAAATGGCAGAAACTTACCATGTTGCTTCTGCTTTGGATTATACATCTTCCACCAACGAAATATAATAAATCCATCTTGGATTCTAAAAATTATTAAACAAGTAAAATATTTAAAACACTTGTTACAGTGTACATACAGTATATTCAATATGCACTTAATAAGAAATTGTTTCAAATAACGCAAGGGTGAATTTATCATCCTGTTTTCAGAATCTTAAAAGACACCAAAGAGCTTCTTTGCAATTTGTTGAAGGACCTGAGCTTTTCAACTCAAATCTGCCCACAGGAAGATTTATCTTTATAACTTTCACTAAGGCAGGAAAAGGGGCATTTTTCTATGCTGATTCTGCACCTATTATGAATTCCTGGATTTATAGGTAGTCTATGACAATTGATCCCAAAATTTCTGTTGCTAAGCGAAACATTTGTTAAATGAATTTTGCCTCATTTTACCACCTTTCTTGCCCTTTCTTGTTAAGTTAGTATCATGGTTGTTAAGTGAATCTGGCTTCCCCATTGACTTTTCTTATAAGAAGGTCACAAAAGGTGATCACATCAATTTAACAGATTTATCATGTTTTCCTTTCCTAAAGCAATGTGAAATTACTCTTATCTCAATGTCTCGCCTTTAACCACTCCAAATAGATTCTCTCAACTCTCATAGAGCATGGATATACTGAAAGTCTGGCCATTCATGTTTACATTTCTATCACTTTAAAATTAGGGTTTTAACTCATTTAGACCAGGGATGTCCAACCTGTGGGCTACGGCCCAGTAGCAGGCCGTGGCCTGTTAGCCACCGGGCTGTGGAAATGGCTGGGGAGTCCGTGCACATGCATGTACACACATCCCACTTGCGCTAGTGCCACCACGTGGACACTAGCGGCCCCATTTGTCCATGCACAGGGTGCTAGCACTGCTGCCAGTATCACACGGGTGCTGGTGGACTGTTTGTACACGCAAGCAGGCGCTACCAGCCCACTGGTGCATGCGTGCAGGCCCCAGTTTTGTCAGGGCTGCCCGGGGTATGCACAGTCTGCTTGCATATGAACGCTAGCGCTGCCACCATTTGCACATGATTGCCTGCTCCTCCCTTTCCCTCTGGGCCGCCAATCCAGAAAGGTTGGGGAACTCTGATTTAGACTATTTTGTGGACCTCATTTCTGATCTTTTTTTATGTAGAAGCTACCATATTCTTCATGTTGTGTGCCAGTTGCACCTTCTCCTAGATCAGGAGGCTCACAGATCATTCGTACCCTGATCACCTCAGGATTGTACTATTGTAATGTGCTCTACATGTGGTTGCTCTTGAGTGTATGCAGAAGCTTCAAGTGGTGCAGAATGCAGCAGTGTAGACAAATATGTGTGCTCCTAGAAGACCACATGTAACATTTGTTAGCGCCTTTAAACCCATTCATGGCTTGGGATGGGTTATCTCTGGGACTGCCTCTTCCCAATTATATCAGCTCATCCATTAGATCTGACAGAGAAGGCATGTTGCAGGTACCATCTGCCAGGGACCTACATTTGGTTGGTCCCAGAATGCAGGCCTTGTCTGCCATGGTTCCCACTCTAAGGATCATTTACCCCCACCCTTGAAGACAGGTTGTTCTTGCTATCATTCCAGAAGTCCCTCAAGATCTGGCTGTGACGCTAGTCTGGGGGGGAGGGGTGGGTCTCAGGGAAATGGAAATATTCTTAAATGGTTCCATTGTGTGGTTGATTTTTAGATTTTTTATACTGTTTTTTGTTTTAAAATAATTATTTAAATTATTAAATTTAACTTTAATAATTTAAATAGAACAATTCTTTATTTTTATAATGTTTGTATTTTATATATTGCTGTTTTATTAACTATTGTACATAAACACTATTTGTGAGATGGGTGGCCATATAAATATGATTAATAAATATGGACCAAAAGATATTCATAGGTTAGAAATCCCTCCTATAGCTCTTGCTGCTCACTACCATTCATAACTATTGTAACAGATCTGCTAGATTATCATGATCCAACTCTAGTAGGATAATAAATTTTACTTCATAAGGGAAATCTTGTTTCCTTAAATTTAGAGATAATCCCTTTTAGAAATTTTTGCATGGTCACAAAATAAGTACCAAACTTTTTTCTTTGAATTATTTTTCTTATTATACCAATGATGAAAATACAAATGAAAATGTTATATTCTAAACCATATTAGGGCCTATCTTTATCTATATGCAATGCTCTAATGGGAATAAAACTTAATAAACCCAAGGCTGTGAAATAAACAGTATGAAAGCTAAGTACCTAATTGAGAAATCTTCTGTAATATAATAGATTTCTCGAACCATGATTTTTCCAGATAGAACAGAGAATGAGAAGGATCCTGCAATAAAAAGAAAGTTTCTGTTAAATCGCAGAATACCAAGGAGTCCTTTAGGTTTTCTAGTCATACTTCCCTACTTTCCAGAAGAATCCAATTAAAGCATCCCAGAAAATTAATATCTTGCTTCTGCACAAATGAAGGGGAACCTATTACCGTGATTAAGAGTAAGAGTAGGTCAACAGTTTAAAGGCCTAAAGGTTTCCCCTATCTAGTTGGGACCAACTCAAGCAGGCAGTGCTCATCTCCGATTCTCAGCCAAGGAAGCCTGGGGCGTCTGAGTGATGCTTCCATCATCAGGTGGCCAGCACGAAAATATGGAAATGCAGTAGCTTTCCTGCCAAAGCAGTAACTATTTATCTACTTGCACTTGCATGCTTTTGAACTGCTAGATTGGCAAGAGTTGGGGTGAGTAACTGGAGCTCATCCCATTACCCAGCATTCGGGTCTTAAATTCAGGCTGTCAGCTTTTCAGCTGACAAGCTCAGTGTCTTAAACTCTGAGCTACGCTTACTTTTAATCATATGTCTCTATCAATCTTAACTAAATACTCTGTGCTTTCCCACGTTCTCTCTCCCCTCCATAGTTTTCCTCTTCTCAGATAGTTTTGAACCTCCCGACATACAAATGCTGCACTTACTCCGCAAAGAGCTGTGTGGGTGCTGCTTTCTCTCGTATCACCCTACTGTTTTTCCAGAGCAATAAAGAATGTTCTTTACTGGAACACTGATACCGAAGAGACTATAGATAGAAGATCTAACTGAATGGGTGTAATGGAAACATCCCATCTCAAGCAACAGAAAACAAAAATTAAAGGTAAGGTTCAATCAGTTCTAATATAGATAGTGGGTAAAAATCATCAGAGCCCAAGAAACTCAAACTCCAAACTCAAGCACAAACTTTAACCTCTCTTTCAACTGAGCTTCTAAAAGGGGAAGGAAGGGGAGGGGTGATTTCATGTTATATTTGTTGTATCTTCTTTCTTAAGGAAGGAAGTGAGGCTTCTTTCTCTTCTGGCTCACAGGCAGATAAAGCCAAAATTGGAATAAGAGATATACGAAATACCAGCAATTTAAGAACTAGCAGAAACTACGTAAGAATTAAAATATATGTTTTACAGCAAATGATGTTTTTGTTCCTCTTTTGGTCCTATTTCAGAATAGGAATATTTAAAAACCATTCAAACTTTTAAAATGATTACTTGGTGGAAAGAAACTTCTCAAGAAAATAAGAAAAAATCCTTTCCCCAAACAAAATTAATATTTGGTTCAAAGAACTCTCTCAAGGAAGACATTGTCCCCCCCCCATGTTCATTTGTTAGTGAATATTTTGTGTTCAAATTACTGATCTCTAGAGCAATCTATTTCATTTCATCCCACAACTGCCATGATAATACTGTACATAGACATGCAATTGATTGGATTATTCCCTCTTGCTCCATCAAGCAGAGGCTCCTAGGTTTTTCCTCCCTACTGCATTATGCAGAACTGGTGAGGTCTTATTCAGTACACTGCAACCATCTAATTTATTCCAAGATAAAATCCCCCACTACATATGTGCATTCATGAGGAAGAAAGTGGCAACATTTCCAGGTCTTCCCAGTTTAGCTAACTGGAGAGAGTGTACTAAAAGTAAAGTCCTTTCAATGTGTAAGTCCTAATTTAGTTAAGACATGCAGGCCTTTTATTATCTATCAATGGTATGGAAATGATTAGGAGCTGAAAGACAAAAAAAAAGTGTGACTTCAGCAGACTACTGGCCTCATATTTAGCCAATAATGCACATACACAGAGAGCCAAGACAGAGTAAGATCCAAGAATGGCTAAAACAAGTGTAACAACTTGAATCGTTTTTCATAAATCAAAATTTAAGATTCTAATTCGAAATAAGTTTACACTAGTTTCTAGAATGCTGTAAATTTCCTTTATTTCCAGGAAGTAAGCATCATTCACTGGGCTCTGAGTCAAACAGGAAAAACCTGCTCTGTTTCTCCCACTAAAATACAAATAAAACAATAAATAAATAAACAAACAAACCAACCAACAATTTTTTTAAAAAAAAACTCTTACAGGAGTGAGAGGGAAAACATCCCGCTACTGGTTGCTCAGAGTTTAAGTTTCCAGGGCTCTTTTTGTTTTGAAACTTAAATTTTACAGTTAGATCAAGTTGAAGTTTAACTCTTTTATGTCTGAATCTAAGTGGGATTTTCTCCCAAGCTAATACACAGTCTATCGTATCTTCTTATATATTGCTCAGAGAATTCTTCAGTGTAAAAAAGCCTTGCTAAGAGTCCATGCATGAGTACAGCCACGGTCCCCTTTTATTCACAAGATGCCATGGATGAATCTGGTATTTTGGTTTGTATTTGAATTATACTCCCAAATTCGCAATACAGGATACAGGAGACATTTCACATATGCAATAGCAGTCCAGATTTTAAACCACCATTGCAATGTAATCTCAGCACGGGATTAATCTTTTCATCAAACAGATGTCAGTAAAATAATGGAATATATTTAATTTTTTCTCTTACCAAAAGCAATGGAATACAAAATATGTAACACTGTCTAGATTTTTATCAATATATTACAAATATTATTTCAGAATATCCTGGGCATTTCATATTAAAATTAAGTTGACTTACCAATATGGATATAGCCATTTTTATGTAATCTGTTAAGGATCAATGTTAAAATAAAACCAATGTTTCGGGAATTGTAATAAGTTAGATAAATTATCCAGGCACAGGACAAAATTGTAGCTGCAAAACAAAAGTATTCATACAATTAGAGCAGTGTTTTTCAACCTTTTTTGGGCAAAGGCACACTTGTTTCATGAAAAAAATCACGAGGCACTCCACCATTAGAAAATGTTAAAAAATTTAACTCTCTGCCTATATTGACTATATATAAAGTAATTCTCTTGAATAGGAATCAAATAAACACAAAGAAAGTATTTTATAATTACTTTTCAATTTTTCCCACGGCACACCAGGCAACATCTCGCGGCACACTAGTGTGCCGCGGAACAGTGGTTGAAAAACACTGAATTAGAGCAATGGAATTTTTAAGAAACACAGAAGAGATACATTTGTACACAGAAACTTTTTGGAAGTGAGAGAGATATGGACTGCCACAGACTCAATGGGAAGTAATATTACCAATTTACTTAATGGTAAATGGGTTCTTCCAAAAGGTGCTTTTTCATAAGGCAACTGGACTTTGTTTTTCCTTGAAGACATTTCGCTTCTCATCCAAGAAGCTTCTTCACCTCTGACTGGATGGCAGGGAATGGAAAGATTTATACTCCTTGCAGACAGCTGGTCATTTGCATTCTTTTAGAGAGTAGCTGAGGCCACCTGGACGTTTATCTATGTCTTCAGTCACCTGAGTAGTGCAAATGGGTGTGAAGCCTTCCTGGAACTGCTGAAAGGATTGTGTTGTAGACTGGAGATAGATCATGTCATATCCCTACCCCTCTATTGAGATAAGGCTATTCAATTTTGACTTAGGTGGCTCCTAGGAGAGCAAACCCATCAGGATAAGATTCAGCAGTCCATCTGCATTTAAAAGACAAAGGCCACACTTTCGAAGACTGCAAAGTTCAGATTTTGGAGAGGACTACTGGTTTGAAAGAGGGGTCAAAGAGGCCATCTAGAAAAAAGGCCATCAAAGAAAAACAAGAAAGTCCAATTGCCTTGTGAAAAAGCACCTTTGGGATAACTATCACCAGGATGACTGAGAATCTTCACAGACAAATGGGTTCTTGTAACCACCCTTATAGTAGCCATGTTGCAAGGCTGCTCATCATCTATTCTTAAAATTCCAAATTTGCTCATTGGCATACAGTGACTGAGGACACACATCATTGCCTCCTCTTCTTGCCCCATTCTCCTGTGTGAAATAGCTTTATAATATAGTTTCATGTAAAGCTGCACAGTATTATTTTGGAAGGGCAATATCAATTGGCAATTATTCTTTTTAAATAGATTGACTGCCTTAGTGGAAGCTTTATTCTAGCCAGATTACTGCAGATAACACATTTCACATGATGTATTTTTCTGCCTAGTTATCGACTATGTTCTATATTGTTTACTATACATGATCCAATAGATGGTGTATTATATTCATATAATTATTCAAGCTACTACAAGATAATACAATATATATAAAGAGAAAATATGAAGCAAAATATGATTTAATGTTTAAATTGCAAGCTGATATAAACATGGCACAAAATAAACTTAGAGATAGAAAATTAAGAAGCTGCATGAAACTGTATTTAACATTCCACTAACTCCAGTTTTGAGCTTAGTAATTAAGTTCTGTTTAAAATCACCTAGGATAAAATCAATGTTTTCTAAAACAAAAAACAACTTATAGCTGCTGCCAAGCATTTCTTGTCAGATGAGATAAGATAGATATGAGATATAATACTAAACATAAAAAATATAAAAAATTGAAAAACATAAATAATATTTAACAAACCAAATATTACGTACCAACAAGGAGCCAAACAACATTTGAGTTATGTTCAGTGAGGAAATTTTCCAACTGAGTGATACTAGGAACAATGCTAACATTAGTATTTCTGTCCATTCTTAGAATATTGCAGCAGGGTTTAAATGACTGAAAAGAGAAAACCAAATAGAGTGTCATTTTGAAAAGTGCTGTTGAAATGATTTGAGATATACGTAACAGAGATTAACCACTTTGAAATTAACACACAAAATGCATGTAATAGCCTTTAAGCAGCATGTATAGGATGGCAGAAATGCTATTTCATTCAGTAGGATTCATAGGGAGAATTTTCATGACAGTGTAATATAGACTACACACCAGGAAATGGAATGGTAGCTTATTAAAGTAAAAGAAGAGTTAATAACAAGTTGAAAATAATTTCCTTGCTAAACTCAAAATACATGTTACATTCATATTTAAATATGTTTATTTTCATTTTTAAAATAAGTCTCTGATCAAGACTGGGATTAAAACATTCTTTTGGACCTTGACAAATCCAAACAAAAATCACTTCCTAAAACCATCTGTTCTTCAATTAAAAGCTACAATTACATTTTAAGTACACATATCTTCAAAGCCTGCTATAGCAGACACCAAGATTCCAATAGCAAATGAAATATTAACACAATTTTTTATGGCACGCCCTTTTGTGAACAGGAAAAAATACTAATGTTCCAAACAAAATAAAGTAGGACAGTGAAGTTTCTCCTGCAAAAGAACGCTCTAATACAGGGGTCCCCAACCCCAGGCCACAGACCAGTAGGTGCCCTGTTAGGAACCAGGCCGCACAGCCGGAGGTTAAAGGCAGGCGAGTGAACGAAACCAAAAGCACCATTCCCACTCCGTGGAAAAACTGTCTTCCACAAAACCAGTACCTGGTGCCAAAAATGTTAAGAGACTGCTGTTCTAATAAACCAGTGTATTAGTCAATGCCACTCTATTGACACTAATTTAGGACCACCCTGTAGCATACAGTCTAGTCAGTGCATGGGAAAAACTATAGGATGCAATATGGAAGGGTGGAAATGGAAATTGTTGTCTGTAACTGCAGCAAAGATAGGAAATTGCTTTTATAAAATACATTTTCTGGGATTTTTATATTCTTCACTTTTTTCTTTCATATGTTATCCTTTTTCTATTTCTTCTATGATTCTGTAATTTTTAAAATATTACTAAAATATTATTTTAGAAGAATTTAGTAGCTTTAAACATTTTCTACAATTTTATATGTTCTGGTAAATACTAGATCTGCTAATGGGGACAGGTGCATAGACATTGAGAGGAATCTGAATTATTGAATTAATAAATGAAAAAGTTGAATTGGATTAAAACATATCAATATCTCTGCTTCTTTTTTTATTGAAGTTTTACAGTACATTTTTAAATACAAAACCCCTCCCCTCTCCCCAAACCTCCCCAACTCTCCCCTCCCCTCCCCCCTCCCCGACTTCCCAGAGCTAAATACAGGATATAAAAATACAAAAAGGCATAATCTAAAATATGCAAACAACAATAAAATATTAAATTCTATCGCACTTTAACTCTTAATAAAATAACTACAAGCTAATTATACATCATATAAATCCACTACTTATTCAAATGCTAAGTGAAACTTTTTAGTCCCATATTTATTCTGGATATAATCAATCCATCTTCTCTGCTTCTTCAATATCTCTGCTTCTTCAGATATTCATGTTAACCATTGCAATGCGGCCTGCATTTCATTTCAGGAATAGAAATGCCATTGTAAATAATTTTAGATCCAAGGAAGATAACTTCTTGAACTAATTCAATTTCCTCCTTGTTGATTTGTCTCATGTCCATCTTTGTCATTATCTTTTGTTTTCCTGATGTTAAGACTCAATCCTACTTTTTCACTTTCATCCTTGATTTTCCAGATCATTTTTTCCAGATCGGTCTTATTTTCAGACAATAGTGTTGTATCATCTGCATACCTCAAATTATTTATGGTTCTTTCCCCAATCTTCATTCCAACTTCAGGCAGTTCCAGACCTAATTTCCACAAAATCACTTCAACATACAGATTGAACAAAAAAGATGATAAAATACATCCCTGTCTAACTCCCTTACTGATCCTGAACCAGTCTTTGTCACAGTAAAGTGTTCTCACTGTTGCCACCTGAAAAATGTAGAGTGAACTGATGAATCCGATCAGGTGGGTTAAAACACCAAGATTGTGAAAAGCTGCCCATATCTTATTGTGTTCTACACAGTCAAAAGCTTTTCTGCAACCAATAACTCTTTTATATCAATTTTAAATAACTTTAATTCATCAATGCAGCATAGCTCCTGAGACTAATATAGTGTATCAATATATTTGGGAGAATGCAGCTGAAGGTATTAATATTTCATTAATTTCTAATAATATGCTAGAATATTTCTTTTTTCTATAAAATCAAAGATTATGCTATATGAAAAATCCAAGAGTATAGATATACTCATCAACAGTAGCTCAGATAGCATTTTACAGAAAATAAGAGAATTCACGGAAAATGCCTTGAGATAGGAAAGCTCAAATTAACTTAAGGAGATATTCAAAAAAACAATTTCCACAATTCCTATCAATCTAGGTTTTTATAATATTGGGAGAGAATTTTAAGACTCATATTAAAATGATATTTATAAAGATACTTTCAGCCTTTGTATTTAATGAATCATGGGGTTTGTTTTAAGTTTACATTAATTAAAGCTATGTTTTCAATAGAGAAAATTATTTTTAAGAGTCTTTAGGCTACATGACATTTACATACCTCATTTACTTCCTTTTTCTATCAGGAACATACAGTATCAAATAGCTCAACAGGGGGGAAAAATCAGCTATGGAAAATGGAAAAGCAGAGAAAATAGAATTAGTTATCTTGGTAAAGATACTATTTTAAAAGCCAATATGTACAATTAAAAAAATAGAATATTGATAAAGAATTCTATCCTTTTCTACCAGTGAAAATTCCAAAGAAAAAATGAATCTTATTTATAAATATAGTTCTTTGTAGTTGAAATATTCTCTGTGCAGTTTATTTACCTGAACGTTCATTATACAAAGTTATTCAATCAACACCAAAGCATCAGCTATCTGTTTGTCTTTGATTCCAGAAAAGTTATGAATATATTTTGAATCTTCAATGAGTTGCACTAAGATTTTTTTTACTGTTATATTCTGTAAGCTAATCAGAATTGTAGCAGATCAGAACAGCATATATATTTCATAAATCAATCAATATAAACAGAAGATGCAGCTGATTTAATGGGGAGACTCATTTGTACAAACTTTTTAAATATTCAACTTTTCTTGCTTTTTTGCAACTCATTTGCAAACAAATAAATAAATAAATGTTGGCTACAATAAGTGCACTATGGCAACAATATACCACAGTGTTTCATGCCATGATGATCTATCAGATATATGCATGAGATGAACTTTGGATCTGAAGGTATCGTGGATAGTTCTAACAAGCTATCATGCTCTCAATAGACTGAATGACTCCTGTTCTGTTCTAAAGCTGAACTTCAGTGAAATTCCATTTCTGGTCTATTTTTTCTCAGAGAGCTACAAAAAGTGACATTGTGGCAGCCACCAGGCCAAAAAAATAAAGCTTTAAATCATTTACTTATTCAACACTGTAAAGAGGGATAACTTTTAATGAGGTACAGCATTATTCTTAAAGCCCAGTAAATGTAGTATTAGATCATCATCACTCACTCTATCAAGGTGTCCTTGTGACAGATGGTGAGTTAAATCAATTTGACAGCTGGTTCACAGAATAATAATCTATCCAACAGCTGTTTCCAAAGCACTTATATATAAATTTATACATACATTTCTCTTTGGAATGTCAAAGTACTTACTGAAATTGTGAAGTTGAGCTAACCTTTTTCTAATAACTCTTACTAATCCAAATCTCATTCCTTAGACCGGTTGACCATTGGTTTCCCACAGCTGAACCTCACTACTCTTTTTCTATAAGTTATATGACAATATTTTTGGAACTGCATTAATTTATTTTCATTCTGTGATATATAATTTTGTAACTTTGGAATAATATTTATTTTTTTCACAATGTCAATATTCAACAGAAAAAATAATGGAGAATAAGAGCGATAAATTTGTATTTTTATATTTATATGAAATTTTCTGAGAAAAAAACCATTTCAACATAGTCAGAAAATTAGCTCCTATTCCACAAGCCCTCTTTTGTACAGCAATATTTCAGTCTATCTTTCTACAGTTTTCATGAATGCTCCCTCTCCACAGGCTACTATCACAATCTGTCCCAAAACATATACAAGTTATTATTTATGAAATTATAGCCAACTCAAGTTTCACAAACTCTAGACATCTACTATACTATAGTATAACATCATAATAAATTGAAACCAACAATAACATTAACAAAAACTAAAATTGAATTAAAATTTAAATTATAAATGAATGTTAAAAATAATGTTCCAGGTGCCTTGTGTTTTGGCAACATCCTGCACGCTTTTCAAGGTTTAGTGTGTGTGTTTGTGTGTTCCTCTTCCTGCAGCTCTCCAAGTTTGTAAGTCAAGCCCACTCCTACCCGGCTTGCAATGTAGAGGGGAGGCGAGAAGCTGGGTCTTTGGTTTGTTTTGCTGGAAGGCTGAGTTTAGGACTGTCTCTTTTCCTTCCCTCTTTCTTAGAAGTGGTCTAATCTAATACAATAGAAACAAAGCGCATTATTTCTTTCTTTCTTTATTTATTTATAAAATTTACAATAAATGTAATGCACTTAAATCATCCTGAATCCTTCCTTCTCCCCCCCCCCCCCCGCTCCGGTCAATGGAAAAATTGTCTCCCATGAAACCGGTCCCTGGTGCCAAAAAGGTTGGGGGCCTCTGCTCTACAGAACAGCCAAGTTTCTAACATTTGCAATAATGTTAAAAGTGTAGGATTAATCTGAATGTTGAGTTACAAGATTTTTTTTATAAATCAGAATTCAGAACCATAAATAAAAAAGAAAAGAACCCAAACCCCATACTTATTTTCTTAAGATATTCCACTGCTCCATTAAGCTATATCAGGATTATAAAGCACTGTTTTCCCCAATCTTACTCTGAATCTCAGCAGCAAACTGGATCAAATGCTATTTCCAAAAGTCTAAAATCTAGTACTAAACTAGTGTGAGAGGACACTGCTCACCTTTAAAATTTATCATTTTTAAATTATATACATACCATACAGGTAGTCCTTGACTTACAACTAGTGACTATTCAAACTTACAACGGCACTGAAAAAAGTCACTTATGACTATTTTTCACACTTTCGACTGTTACAGCATCCCCTTGGTCATGTTATCAAAATTCAGAGCTTGGCAAACGACTCATATTTATGACGGTTACAGTGTCCTGGGCTCATGTGATCACCTTTGGCAAAATTCTGTCAATCAAAGTCAATGGGGAGGCCAGATTCGCTTAAAAACTGTAGCAAGAAAGGTTGTGAAATGGGGAAAACTGATTTAACAAATGTCTCACTTAGCAACAGAAATTTGGGGCTCAGTTAAGTCGAGGACTATCTGAGTTTCATAATAAAATCCTTGAATAGTCAAAGGTCATTTCCAGTGCTTTTTTTGTAAAACTCACACGTCATACAACCCGCATTGCCTATCCTACAAGGTTCCATCCAAAAAAGGTGCTGGAACTCCATTCTGAGTGTTCTATGACAAAAAAAGCCCTGGTCTTTTCTATATTAAAAAAATCTGAAATCCACTTTAAAAAATTGGAAGTGGAATAATCCTTGTTCTTCATCAGCAACTGAATCAACAACTTCACATTCAAAGAAGCCATTCTATCTCAAAAAGGGCAGAAGACCAACTCTATCCAAAACAATCTCAGTGAATTAAATAAGAGTTTACTCCGAAGTAAACCAAGTGTCCATGGTAAATTAGCTCTAAAAATATGCTGCAATCTTAAACACACTTGCCATAAAAAATTTCCAATAAATATACTGAGGAAACACTGCTACCTTACAATTATATTACACATTTTAGAACACAAAGACTAATTACTTCCTGCTAATATATGGGAAGTTGCAAAATCACAAATGAAATTGTCTGTAGCGCAAGATAAAACTGAAAGACATACAAGAACCCAGATATTACTGTCCTATTATAGTCAAATATACTTATTTTAAACCAGAAAAACCTGTTTTTGTTTTTAACCATTACCGTATATGTAGAAAAATGTTCCATTATTTGTCAGAATTCATTTTTTTCACATAGTATAGATCATGGGTAGGCAACCTTGGCTCTTTTATGAGTTATGGACTTCAATACCTAGAATTCCTGAACCAGCCATTCTGACTCAGGAATTCTGGGAGTTGAAGTCCACAAGTCATAAAAGAGCCAAGGTTGCCCACCCCTGGACTATAGATATTGATTTGCTAGAAAATTTTGAAATATGATATACGGCCACAATAAGTTTGGGTTAATCTATGAAGAAAATAAATTAAAATATTATTGTATTCTGTGTTATCTAACAACAAAATACCATGTTTGAAATATATTACTATATAGTTATGATGTTTCATTTTAAACATATTAAAATCTTTTTTTCAGTATGTCAATTAGGTTTAAAATTATGTTGAAGTGTATTGTCTTCTGCTTTGATGATTCCTTTTCTTATGCTTTCAATAGTTGTTTTATTTGATGCTCTGAAATTTATAAATTAAATTTTCCATTGGACGCCACATTAAAGACCTTTCTGGACAGAAACATATACATGTGGCAATGTATAAGAAAATACTTTAAAAGACAATTAAATACAATTATCCAACTAAAACCAACCGAGAAACAGAATTATTACCTGAATCTGAAAGCAACTTTAATTGGGTGAAATATGATCTTATGTATATAGATACTAGTTGTATGGCTGCAGTGTTGACTCTGAGCAATTGCCTGACAAGTCCCTGCAGTTTCTTTGCCAAGATTTCAAAATCAGTTTTCCATTCACAGTACTATGAGATTGACTGACCCAAGATCATCCAGTTGGCTTTGTATCTAAGGTGACATTAGAACTCATGGCCACCATCAAGCCTGATGCCTTAACCACTACACCAAACTGGCTCTCTTGTATAGATACTAAAGGTAAAGGTTCCCCCGCACATGCATGCTAGTCGTTTCCGACTCTAGGGGCCGGTGCTCATCTCTGTTTCAAAGCCAAAGAGCCAGCGCTTGTCCGAGGACGTCTCCGTGGTCATGTGGCCGGCATGACTAGACGCCAAAGGCGCACGGAACACTGTTACCTTCCCACCGCAGTGGTCCCTATTTTTCTACTTGCATTTTTACGTGCTTTCGAACTGCTAGGTTGGCAGAAGCTGGGACGAGTAACAGGCGCTCACTCTGCTACGCGGCACTCGGGATTCGACCCGCCAAACTGCCGACCTTCTGATCGACAAGCTCAGCGTCCTAACCCACTGAGCCACCGCGTCCCTTGTATAGATACTAGGAATCCAAAAAAAAAAAAAAAAAGCTCAAACAGTGCCATAGCTAAATTCACATGTCAGATTATTTTTTTAAAAAAATCATTTAAATACTCCACTACATCAGGTACATTTTACTTGCTGCTTTTGAGAGTGCTTAAAAGAGACCTGAACGTTATGGACTACAATTTCTATCCACCGCAGCCAAAATGGGAAGTGTAGTCCAAAAATAGCCACGGGGCACCGAATTCAATAACGAAATTGGAAAGCGTTCTTTCAGTCTGACATGCTTGATTGCAAGAAACCACCCATTGTACAACTTAACCAGACAACCCAACAGATGACACGCAACGGAGCAGAACGTAAATGACTTCGAAATAAGGCGGCTTCCCAGTCCTGGGAAATCAGCCCAATCAACACCTCCTCTGCACAACCAGGATGGCCCGTTTTTCCAAGCACAGCCTATCTGCCAAATGATCATGTGTATAAAGATGAGCGCTGCGCATCGAACTAATCCAGAGGAGGAGGAGGAGGAGGAGGAGGAGGGTTGGAGCTACCTGAGCGGGCGAGGTCGATCAGTTCGGCGCAACTGTGCGCTGAGCAAGCAGCGCTCTGACCGGAGTGTGGGAGTGCCCGTCGAGCGCTGGGGATTCATGAGCTCAAAGGGTAAAAGCAACCGAGCAGCCGCATCGCCTCCAGGCACTTCGCCACCGTCGGCCTCTCCCACCTCGGATCTTGAAACGGCCTTAATTAGGGGTGAGGATGGCGAGAGTGGCGACTGGACTCCCGGCAGCAACGCCCCCTCCGCTCGGAGAAGCAGAGCCCGGGCATCTTCCTCCTGGCTTCCACCAATAGCCTCTCGTTAGAGCAGGGGTAGGCAACCTCGGCTCTTTTATGACTCATGGACTTCAACTCCCAGAATTCCTCAGCCAGCTATGCTGGCTGAGGAATTCTGGGAGTTGAAGTCCATGAGTCATAAAAGAGCCGAGGTTGCCTACCCCTGCGTTAGAGAAAGGCCGGGGCCGAAGCCTAGGAAAACTAGTAGGCGCTTTGCCGCCCCACCTGCCGCGGCGCACGAAGGACGGCTCCGAGCAGCCCACGCAAGACGGCCCAGAGCCAAAGCTCTCCCCGCTTACCCCATGGCAGTGTTTACATCCAGCCCCTCTGCGGTTCTTTACTACGAATCCGGAACCCGGCGCCTCCTCCCCAACCGACGGGGGGGGGCCGCGAATAACGGCTAACTCCACCCAAACCTGCCCCCCGAAGTTATCCTGCCAATCCCAGGGACGCTCTCGGATTCACGGAGCAATGGTAACAGTCCGCAGTCGGAAGCAGAAGGCGGGGAAAGAACCGGTCTCTGGCCAATCGCGCTAGACGTGAGCCTTGAAGCGACGCCTCCATGCAATTTTGATGTGACGAGCGTAGAAAAATAAGAGTAGAGTTCCTCAAAACTCCGAACTTCCGAGTAAACTTTAAGACTTTCTTTCTTTGGCTCTCGAATAAGTGATGGAACTTTCAAGGAGTATAAATGAACTTTGGATCTGGACTGAAAGGAAGCCTTAAACAGATAAATTAAGGAGTCCTAGTTTACTGTACAAGAAATTAAAAGACGCTTGCTCCTCGGGAGGAAAGCCATGGCAAATCTACACAGCACACTAAAAAGCAGAGACATCACCCTGCCAACAAAAGTGCGTATAGTCAAGGCTATGGTCTTCCCAGTTGCAATGTATGGCAGTGAAAGATGGACCATAAAAAAGGCTGAGCGCCAAAGAATTGAGGCCTTTGAACTGTGGTGCTGGAGAAGACTCCTGCGAGTCCCTTGGACTGCAAGGCGATCAAACCGGTCAGTCCTAGAGGAGATCAACCCTGACTGCTCTTTAGAAGGCCAGATCCTGAAGCTGAAACTCAAATACTTTGGCCACCTAATGAGAAGGAAGGACTCACTGGAGAAGAGCCTAATGCTGCGAAAGATTGAGGGCAATAGAAGAAGGGGACGACAGAGAATGAGGTGGCTGGATGGAGTTACTGAAGCAGTAGGCGTGAGCTTAAATGGACTCCAGAAGATGGTAGAGGACAGGAAAGCCTGGAGGAACGTTGTCCATAGGGTCATGATGGGTCAGACACGACTTCACAACTAACAACAACAATAACAGTTTACTGTAAGGGATGCGGTGACTCAGTGGGTTAGGACGCTGAGCTTGTTGATCAGAAGGTCGGCAGTTTGGTGGGTCGAATCCCGATAACAGCGTTCCATGCGCCTTTGGCGTCTAGTCATGCCGGCCACATGACCACGGAGATGTCCTCGGACAAACGCTGGCTGGCTCTTTGGCTTTGAAACGGAGATGAGCCCCTAGAGTTGGAAATGACTAGCTAGCACGCATGCGCGGGGGAACCTTTACCTTACCTTTACCTTTAGTTTACTGAAGTGTACGGAGGAGAGGAAAGATGATGGAAATTCGATCCCAGTCCTCGATAAATATATCCCCGCTGTAGTGTAGGTAATGACCTCTGCAACAGTCGGCAATGCAGTCATTAAATCTCTCTTTCCCATACTGAAAAAGCTTGGTGTAGAAACGAAACCAAAGTGGGAGAAGGAGATCGGGAGTTTTATAAAGATCTTTTACAATCACATGCCCAAAGGAGATAATTATATAAATTGAAAGTGGAAGAAGGAGATCAGGCGTTGTGTAAAGGCTGTTTTTACAATCACACGCCCGAAGGAGATAACTATATAAATTGAGTACTTTGGAAATTTATCGTATTCACCATATTCAGTACAGCTCGCAATTGCATGATATGGTTACCCACGTTCATTCCAATCAATCTTCTAATTTTACATAGGGTTGCCGGATCTGAGCTGTAAAAATTCGGACGACGGCTAAATGGTCCACAAGAACCTGCTGCCATCTGTATTTTGCACGCAAACAGCTCTTAGCTCTTGAGTAGCCTGAGATGCTGAGCCATAAACTTCAACTGTTTTCAAAGAGAGCTGTAAATATAATTGTAGGTAAGCTATCCCATATAGGCATAGCTATAAATATTGTCTTTTTTGCTAATATTAAATCAACAAGTCTGTGTTGCAGTGATGAATAATGGCCCACAACTTTGATATATGAACACAAACGTATGACAGAAATATGAACTATTTGCTTGATCTATTGTAATTTGCTTAATCAAATCAAATATTTATTAGAGTCATAGACCAACTTGAGTGTGAGGCACAGTGAGTAAAAGTATGGAAGACACATCAGAGATTAAAAAATTTGAAAAGCTACAAGATATAAAAATACATTATATATATATATATATATATATATATATATATATATATATATATATATATATATATATATATATGTATATGTATATGTATATGTATATGTATATGTATATATATATGTATATATATGTATATATATATATATGTATATATATGGCAACATTGTATGTTGTAGCAGGGTTGGTATCTGAAAGCAACAGGGAGGTGCATCTTCTGTACTCCTTCATATTTATACAGTACAGAAAATGGTAAGATAAAGCTAGTACAAATGTCTCCATAATACAATACAGTCACTGAAGAAGAATGCTCAATTGTTTCTGTTTGTACAGAATCACAAGCTTATTTTCTCTCTGGGTAAGCAATCTTCCTGTACAGGTAGTCCCCAAGTTACAAACATTCACTTAGCAAATGTTCAAAATTACGACATTCCCTGCCAAAAGTACTTACAACCAGGTCCCACAGTTACATATCTTGCAACATCACAGCAGTCGTTCACACTTACAAACAACTGCAGAGACGCTGCAACATGCTACTGTGGTGACACATCTGAGAGTCCTGAACTGTCCATGCTCACCTGCGCAGCCTTGGGTGCTGGAGCCCTTGTCTAGCCCGGCAGAGAAGCGCTGGCCTGGCCTCTCCCCTTCCCCGTCAAGCTCCAGCCTCTTTCATAAGTGGGCGCAGCCCTGGTGCACCACTTGCTGGAGTGCCAAACCTGCCCAGATTTCACAAATTGCTCCACCATGGAGCTGGAGAGCTTGGTGCACCACTGCCCTGCTCCCCACACTTCCCAAAAGCACTCACTTCTTTTCCAAATTGCAATCCTACTCTCCAGCTCTGTCGAGATGCACATTGAATTTGAATGTCCATATTGATGTGGAGCCCATTAAATGGCTATACAGCTCTTTGAACAGCTGTGCTCTCCTAGTGATTACATTGTATGCCTTTAATTGTTTAGTTGTTTTTAACATTTGTGGTATTTGTATGGCTGTTACATTTTTTTATACTGTTCAGGTTTTAATTTTCAGCTGCCCAGAGTTATGAATGTCAGATGGACAGCTATCTAAGTTGATGAAATAAAATTAAACAAGCCCACTTCTGTTCTATTGTTCTGCAACACTACAGCTTTTGTTTTTAATGCTATTTTCCAAATACTCTCTCATCACTAGAGCTATGTCTATATTTTCTCCACTGATTTCCTAAGACTTTTCAGTGCTTTCCCTAACACTTCTTGCCTTTTCAAAGCAATGTAGGCTCATGGATTTTCTCTAAAGTTAGAGAGAGGCCAACCAAAATACATTTGCCAGCCCTAGGTAATGTATTTATAGAAATGATCTTTGGCTTTGGCTAAGTAAACACATCTTCCGGATATGACTCTGTCAATTTATAATGGTTATAAGTAGGCAATAGGGAAATTGCTAAGAAACATTGTTCTGGCAGAACTGAATTGAACGGAAGCACATGCTGGGCTCTGCCACTGGCCAGGAAACAAAGGACCTCTGAAAAATTGCATCTGCAGCCTTCCAGGAAAGAATAATGACAAGGGAAATGGCCCATTCATTACTTTGGGAAGAAGCTGCTGGAATCTTGCTTCTCCCATCACTCTTCTTGAAATAAAACTTGACAACAACTGCTAATTCTTCTGTGATTACAAAACTACTGCTGTATATTAACCACTAGATAAGGAACCAGTAGATTTAAGAACCATTTGCATGCAATGATAAGGTTTTTTTTACTGAAAATGATCACATAAATCTTTAACATGAATGCACATTCGCTGTCATTGGCATCCATTTGTTAGAAATGTTTACATTGCTTTTTTATTATTAACAAAACGATGATAGTTATATGTGTATTAAAAATATATACTTATAATTAAATACATTGCATAATATTTACATTAGCTAAGTACATATTCAGCTATAACTGTTTATTGTTAAAATGATTTATCATACTTTTTCCCTGTCATACTTCTTTCTCCTCTTCCATTTATTATTTTAATAAAATTATTTATCTATCCATCCAATTAGGATATTAATCATTCATACTGTTGAAAGAAAAATATGGTCCAGTTCCAAGCAGGGAGTAAATAAAATGGAGGCTAGCTGCTTAGAAAATAAGGTTTAATAATGAGCAGAACCAACAACAACATGCAATTCTGGAACAGCTGACCAAATGGAGTTGAGAGTAGGTGGGTTTTTGTACCTTCTTAGGGCTTTGTATTTGAGGTGCCTGTTCCTGTGCAATGTACTTTGACCTGTGCTGTTTTGGTATTCTAATTATTGTTGCTTGACTCTCCTTGGGGCTGGGAGGTCCTGTCCTGTCCTGGGAGCTGGGTGGGAGAATGTAAATTCTTAATCCCATCAGCTGTGGGAGCCGAAGGCATTTTGCTTATGAATAGTGTACCCCGGTCTTTCTCAATGGATTACCAAATCTGAATTTCTAAAGGGCAACCTCTTCAGTTTCTGCTTGAGGCAGGAAGACTAGGGCTGGTTTCTGCCTAAGATTTTTTTCCTCCATTTCTCCTTTAGGGGAAATATTCTTTCCTGCCTTTTTAAATATTCCCCAAAATATTTCATTCTCAGAAGGGGGATGCTAACTCCCTACAATACTATTCGATATCAACTTTGCACACATACACAGCTGGAGAAATGGCAGATTGGGCTTCCTGATTCTCCCAAAAGACCTCTAGAGTGTAGATCAGACATGTCAAACACAAGCCCATGGTTGGCCCATATCTGGCCCATGGGGCCACCCTGGAGATGGTGAGGGACTGACCCCCGCTGCCCAGCCCAGCCAGGAGGCCCCCCACATGCACTCACAGAAGGCAGTGAGTGCACTGGGACCAATGGTGTCCGGCAGCAGGGGCTCTGCAGCCCATTGCAACCACTGGGACAGCAAGGGGAACCTGCTCCATGCGTGGGCCAAGGGCAAGACCCGCAAGGGGACTGAGGAGATGACCAACGGCAACCTGCTCTCCAACTGCAAAGAAAAACAGGACAAAGTAGGTGTATCTGGCGGTCCGCATCATGAGCCTCCCCCCCAACTCTGCCTGCTGATGGTGCAGCCGCAGCACCTGCTACTTGGAGGGCCAGCCCGGTGATCACAGCAGGCTGTGGAACCCCAGAGTGCAGGCTGTGGCTGCTGACTGAACATCATCAGCCCCGCACACTTGCTGCCCTGTGTGTGGGGGGACTGATGGTGTCCAGCAGCAGCTGCCCCACCCCCTGCCTCACCTTGACTCGCCCCGTGGTGGTGTCACCCCTGCCCTGTCCTCTGCCTCGCCTTACCTCATCCCATGGGATGAGCCTCCCACCCACCACTCCATCTGCCAGAGACCCCTGGATTCACCCCAAACCCAGCAGCCCCCACAGGCGCCCCCTGACACAAGCAATGTTGAGGTGGCCACGCCCACCCCTGCCACATCCACCCAGTTGGCCAGGCCCACTCCGCCTCCTGAGGGCAATCACAGTGCTGACGCGACCCTCAAGGAAATCAAATTTGACACCCCTGGTCTAGATCCTCCACCCACACTCTTCCCTTCCTCTCCAAGCTTATTCAATATGCTGCCATCATTCACTTTAGTCCAGAAAAAGTCCTCCTCTGCACTTTTACTCAGAAGGAAACAAGTGAAAAACTTCCTGCCTTGCCTGTCTTGCCTTTCTTTCTTTCTTTCTTTCTTTCTTTCTTTCTTTCTTTCTTTCTTTCTTTCTTTCTTTCTTTCTTTCTTTCTTTCTTTCTTTTTTGTCAGAGCGAAAGTGCCGAGTTATTGAAAGACTTTTATAGTATTATGTACCTCTACATTAAGGAATTGCTTTGAGGCTGGAGACAATAGGAAAAACAAAAACAAAATGGAGAACAGTACAATCAATTGAAGATATTTCTCTCAGCTACCTGCTATCCAGTTAGACATGCTCAAACTGAACAATGAGTAGAAGAAAATAAAACTCAGGATAAGAAAGTAAAGCAAAGAAAATTTCCTCAAATTACAGATGATCAAAAATCCTAAACATGAAGCTGCACTCCTCATCAGATTGCCATATAGTTCTAAGATCTCTGCTTTCCAGATCCCTGGGAATTGGTTACGAACCAGTTCAATAAAAGAACAAAGGCAAAAGGAATGTTTATGTCTTCTTATTAAGGCTCAATTGAAAGGGAAACTTTCCTGTTTCTAACTTTCAGGGTTCTGATGGTCCCATCCACTTTCTATGTGGACAAGTTTAGATTTGATTGGCAATTCAGATTCACATTTTCCTTTACTCTTTGATATCTGAACATTTTGGCATGATTTTTTCCCCACTATCCGCTACAGGTTCAAATAAAGATATAAAAGAAGGTATGCATGTATTTCAAATGTGATTGTTTCAGTTTATGTTTTATGATTTCAGTATGTTAGCAGAGTTCCTGGATTTCATTGAACAGTAATTTGTCAATTGAAGATTTAGAAAGCCATCTTTTCAGGAGTCAGTCCATAATTGAATCTGTAAGTCATAGCTTTTACATGACCAACCAGGTAATCTTCAAATACGGAAATACTATGAAAAGTACTATGTTTTGCCAGTCTTAACTGAGTTCTGGCAGATAAATAATTCTTATTCTTAATAAATTATTTTGAGCAAAACCAAAGCTAGCTCTGTAATAAAAGAAATATCGTATTAGTTGAGTGGGATTTTTGGCAATTCCCTCCCCTCCCCACCTTCCCATATTTTTCCTTTTTGATCTTTGTGCAGTTATAAAGAAAATGTGATAACTACTGGTCCAAGGAATTCCAGAATATTTTAACAGTCTGCTCATTAAGAGCCTTGGTGGAGCAGTGGGCTAATGCCTCCTTAAGTAACACCAGCTGCCTGCAATTAGTGCAGGTTCGAGTCCCACCAGGCTCAAGGTTGACTCAGCCTTCCATCCTTCCGAGGTAGGTAAAATGAGGACCCAGATTGTTGGGGGCAATTAAGCTGACTTTGTAATAATGCCGCTTAGGGGGTGTGTGAAAGCCCTAGTAAGCAGGCATATACATAGAATGAAGGCTACTGCTAAGCTTGTAAGCCGCCCTGAGTCTTCGGAGAAGGGCGGGATATAAATGGAATTAAAATAAATAAATAAATAAATTATGCCTAAATAATTGAAGAGAATCCAGAAACTAACACCTCCTGGCAATAAAGCCTCGTGTTAAAATGCATTTTCATCTTCTCTTTTCTATAGTTACAATCCTATTTCATTGGACTGTTCTGATTTGCAGAAAATTAAGCTGCAAATCTGCAAACAGCCAGATTTGTTCAATGAGTATTTTTATGTATAAAAAGTATAAGCTGAATGATAAATAGCTCCATTCACTACAATGTCCATAATGTAATCCTATCATATGACATTCTCCAGGAATGACTTACAGCATCTTCTAATGTCATTGAATTGTAGATAGTTGGCATAACAATTATGAGAACAGGTTTTACGTGATCTTAATACTGGCTGAGCATCAGTAGAAATTGCTATAAGTCAGCAGTGGGAAAATGGCTATAGTCTAGAAATCCAATCAATTTATTATGTGATATTTCTTGAGCAGTGTATTTTAAATCATAGGAGACTAATTAATCATAGATAAATCTCATAGAAATTATTGTTCCAACCTTGAAATGCGTAGTGTAATAAAAGTTGTCTGCTAAAATAACTAAAAAAGGAAATCTATTTCTATATATAACTTTTTACTCTCTTGGGAGGAAAATTGGAGGGGAAAGAAATCAATACAAAATAACAGGTTTTAGGATGATGTTCTTCGGTATACATTGTACCCTAAAGACTCAGTATGGATATCCAGGGAATTGCCATCACTTGGACATAACAATACCTTAAATAAGAGCAGTGTGGAACTGCAGACAAAACAAAGCCAAGCCCTGCTCCCACACTGAAGCTAGCAATTAGGGTTTAAAGCAGACATGTCAAACCACAAAGCCCGTGGGCCAGATCCGGCCTGTGATTGGCCGATATTCAGCCAGCGGGGAAGCCCCGGAGATGGTGAGGGACTGGCTCCCACTGCCCTGGTCCCAGCCCCGCCCAGGCAAGCAGCCTCCAAGGCATGCGCACAAGAGGTGGTGAGCGTAGGGGGGCCAACAACATCGAGCAGCAGGGGCTGGATTGCCCACTGTGAATACCGGGCTGGTCCTCTAGTAGCAGCGCTGTGGTAGCACTGGCAGCATGCAGAGTCGGGGGGGGGCACATGATGCGGACAACCAAACATGCCTACTCCATCCCATCTCTTTTTGGTTGGAGAGCAGGTAATCACTGGTCATCTTAACCTCTTTGCAGGTCTTGCCCTTGGCCCATGGGTGGAGCATATTACCCTCGTGTACCTTGGTACCTGCTGCAGCCGTGTCCACCAGCCTCTCACGGAGGTGCATTAGGCTGCTGCCCAGAGCTGCAGGCCTGCCCAGCATGAAGAAGGTGAAGCGGTCAGCTAGGAAGCCCCAAGTAGAGGTGGTAGAGCATGCCCAAGACCAGAAGGCAAAAGACCACCTGAGCGGGGAAAGCCAGATCCCCATCGGCATCATGGCCACCCAGGGCCAGCAGAGATGGAGGGAGGCACACAATCCTAGCTGGGACTGGGTGGCCATGGCGCTGATGGGGATCTGACTTTCCCCACTCAGGGTGGCCTTTTGCTTGCTGGGCATGGGTGTGCTCTACCACCTCTACTCGAACTTCCTAGCTAGCTGCTTTACCTCCTTTGTGCTGGGTAGGCCTGATGCTCCGGGCAGCAGTGGCAGCCTAATGGACCTGCGCAAGCTGCTGGCGGTGGTGGCCTGAGGCAGGGCCAAGGTATGTCGGATGCACGAGGGTAACAGGCTCCATGTGCAGGCCAAGGGCAAGATCTGCAAGGGGGCTGAGAAGATGACCAGCAGCGACTTGCTCTCCAACTGCAAGCAAAAACAGATGGGACGGAGTAGGCACGTCTGGCGGTCTGCATCACATGCCTCCCCTCCCCTACTCCACCTGCTGCTGGAGGGCTGGCCCCAGAATGCACCAGTCAAGGGGACGACAGGCTGTGGCCCTGTGCACTTGCTGGCCTCTGTGTGCAGGGGCCGATGGTGTCAGACAGCAGCTGCTCTGACCCCTGCCTCACCTTGCCTTGCCTTGCCCCTCAAGAATAGCACACACCCCCACCCCTGCCTCGCCTCGCCTCGCCTCGCCTCCCACCCACCACCCAACCCACCAGAGACCCCCCTGGATCTCTCCCAACCCTGCTCGGTCCCTGCTGGCATTCCCCCCACAAACAATGTCGAGGTGGCCATGTCCACCCCGACCATGCCCACCCAGTCAGCCGTGACCACTGCAGCCATGCCCACCCAGCTCCCCTGAGGGCACCAAACATCCCTGGTTTACAGTAACTAGTCATCTAGTAGATATATGCAAAGAGGTACAGTAGAATATCGCCACCTAATGAGCATTTTAGTTTTGCAACACAGATTTAATAGCCATATTAGCATAAATGATCAGGAAGAGTGCTTGTACAAATGTTCTATAGTTTAAAGTAAGGATTATTTATGGAATATATTTCCTCTATTTCAGATAAAACCTACCTAGAACAGACTCTTTAATTTAATACATTCAGTGACAGAAAACATTTATTTTGGCACTGGAATTTTAATACTGGTACTAACTTTTTTAATAGGGTTGTTTAACATTGTTACATTGTTATTCTTTCTGACAACAGAGTGAACTTATATCACTAAGGCTGGAATCAGCTAGTCAATGTTCTATTTATGAAATAGAATACAAAATTATCTCCCAACAGATGCCAGTCAGGAAATACTGATGATCATAATGTTAATCATTATCATTACTATCATTACTATCATCATCATCATTATCTTTAAAAAAGCCAGCCAAGGAATTTGAGTGGGAGGTTGCTGCTTATAATTATAACATGCCTATTTCAAAACAGGGATTATAGATAAAAGTTCAAACAGAGATGCAGCACTTTAAGTCAGTATTTTAGTCGGGCTGTATTTCATATTCAGGTTTAATATTCGTTTGGGAATTTTTACACTCTTCTGGAGCTATATTATTATCTCATGAAACTTAATATTAGGCTCCAGTAACAGATTAACAGCCCCAGAAGAAGAAAAAGCAGGAGTCATGTAGAACATACAGTGTAAGGATTGTAACAGCAATTATGAAGGGAGAAACTAGCAGAATGCATCCATGAACACCAGTTAGCAGTCAGAAGACATGATGAAAACTCTTTAATTTCACAACACATGAACAGACTTAGTTTCAATTTGGAAACTGTGAGCATCCTAGACAAAACCAAGTCAAAAAACATTAGAGAATTCCTGGAACCCTGGCACTCAGATATATCATCAAGGGGGACATAGAAATAAACAACATCTACATACCATCGAAAAGAGACAACCAAAAAGCCAAAAAGGAAATTAAAGGACCAGATTACTTCCTCACCAGAAATCAACCCCCAGTTGAGTAGAGAGTAACACCAAGATTAATAGTAATAATGATAACTTTATTGCCAATTTGAATGTACACCAATCGGCATACATCAAAATGAAATTTCGTTACATACAGCTCTCAAAGTTTCACCACCTCCGATATATACTCCTTGTTCGGGGCCCGCTCAAATTTCACGTTGTCCATTTTAGTCTCTAGGGAGTGAACGATGGCAAACAGGACAGATGGAAATGGGGCTCCATGTGGATTAGCCCTCAAATTCGCTTGTATTCTGACAACCTCGCCTTCTTTCCTTTTTCTGATCCTGACTCTTCCACCTTTTCCTTAAAGAGGCCTTGCTTCTTTTCGCCCCTGGAGCACACTGCCGCCTCCACCAACTCCTCCAAAAGCCTCTCTCTCTTCCTCTGGGCCTGCCAACAGCCTCATCCAGTTCCTTCACTCCATAAGCTCCAGGTCCTCTCCTCCTCTGCCTCCTCTGATTTGCAATACAATCCATCACTAGGCCAGCAGTCAGATCTTGCTGCTGGTAGAACAAATTCAAACAGCGCCAACGACTTTTAACGGTCTCACCAACAGTTCCAAAACAACTAGCAACTCGCCATGCCAGACAAACAAATGAAAAGTAAACAATACCTCAATCAACTCAGACCAACAAGCTAACAATAAATGATAGCCTAATCTAGGAACCACCATAACTGCTCCTCAACCCTGACTGGGCAAGCCATTAGTATATAAAATGAGATCAAATTGCATTCCCCTCTCTCATTAGTTTGGCAATGAAATGTCTGAAAGAAAACAACCAAGCTCAGAGAGAACCAAGGATGCCACATTTGTTTATTTGCACAGCATCCTAGACCTTACTATACTATATCATTTACTGAATTAACTCAACTGGGTTTTCATGAATCATAACCTAACCACTAATCAAAATTAACCAAGCATGTGATGTGAACCCCAAAGTTTTTGCTTTTATGTAAAAAAAGAAGTTCTGGTAAATTTTCTGAAAATTCTCTTCCCATTTCCACTATTGGAACATTGGATAGTAATTCACACTTGTGTTTGCACTGGGCAAGTCAGTAAAAAGCAAGATGGTGACTTCATAGACATAAAAAGAGACAGTGCTTGGGTAGAGACACAAGTAATATTTCATGTAATAATTTTCTAAGATTTGGAGAAGTGGCCGGGTAATATTTAATTAATGTAATGTCCTTGATCTAGATGTCCTTAAGAAAATCTCAACGATCAAAATTTGCCTACCAAATAAATGTTTTATCCTGTTGAACAGTTTTCCCTACCTATTATGCTATTCCCTGCTTTGTGATGTATTTTGAATCTCAAGGATAACTTGTAAAGCTGAATTCCACAATGTGTAAGTACTATGTAGAAGTTCTGACACCCTAGTTTCTCTAAAAATGGCTGCTGAATTATACTTTTTAATATGACAGAAGGGATAAATTATTAAATACTGGGGGAAAAATAACCATATTAACTGTTAATTTGAATGGAATATACATTACAATTTAATTTTGTCCGGGCTCCACCTATTTTTTTTAGTCTGCATTCACAACTGACATGTTACTCAGTAGGTAAGTGTAATGTAAGGCAGGACCATTTCAAAGTGGCAGGTGGAACTTGCTGAACCCTTTTAATGGGCATCACATGCATCATACCCACATAAAAAAAGAGGGGATTTGATCAGCCTGCCATTTTGACACTGCTGAGTTCCACTGAAGATGCCCTGGCCCGAGGCTTCTGGTCATATCTCTGATTCTACCTACCTAGCTTATACTTGTGTGCAAAACTTTGTCTGGTCTTAAAATATTTTTTTTCTTCCAAAATCCGACACATGCCTTCTGATAATGAATTTGTATAAAACTATTGAAATATTGGCCTTCTGATTATGCAGCCTTTCCCATGTCAGTATAATCAAGTATTTGTCAATTTCATTTTATTTACAGTTTCTTATTTAGTATTTTTGAAGTGCAAAACTTGGCAACATCTAATGTAAGTTCTTGGAATGTAAACAAGATTATAAATAAATACACGCTGGAACAAATTCTATAAAGTTGCAATGTAGGTTGCTTTCCTTATCTGGCAACAACTACTGTTATACAGTTTAGTGTGTGATCCTCTTCTGAAGTCAGATGTTTCCCATGAACTTTGTCAAAAACAAGTCTTTTGTATTATCATAAAGCAAGATCATGTAAAAGGCATGGATTTGTAAATCTGGGACAGAAGCCAGAGGCTTGTAATAACAGACAAAGCTGATCTATGAATTATATGTCATACGAAAGTCTGAACTGACTTGGCTTCAATGATTGTGCGTATAGTTCTAAATAAAATACTCCTGGTACTCCTGGTTAAATTTAGTTGTTCAAAAAAGAGGAATATTCAAACAGGAGAGAGACAATATAAAACGTCTTTGGTAGATTCCTTTTTCAAGAGTTGCCCAATCTATACAGTATACGTATATACTATCTGTATAACTCTCCTGTTTGTCTCTTTGTAAACTTTAATTGGGCAAAACAGTGCATCGTAGGGCAACAATTTTGAATCAAGGTTCTTCAAATGAGCTACCCTAAAGAATGCATCCAAAATCCAGGACCCATTAGAATTTTTTTAAACCTAGTGGGACTGAAATTTTCAAAGATTTTCAGATCAGTTATACTGACATCGCCATGCCATCATGGTCAGCCATGGTCACATGATTATGATTTCCAACACTCCCTGCCATTTTTCCACAACCAAAGGGGGAAGCCAGCAAGAAGTCAGAATTTGCTCCTGGTACCATTGCCTTGGCCTATTGCCATTCTCTTTTCCCATTTAGGTAAGAAAATACCTTTGAAGCAATGACCCAACAGGGCATGGGTTGCTAGTCATAGATAACCCCAATACTCTGCCCCCATTCAAGCTGAACCTCCTGATACTTGAATACTTTTCCTTCCTTTCCCTTTTCTTTCTGTATCTTTGAATTTAATTAATTGCTTGGTGTTAGGCTATGATGAATGTGGGTTGTTGTTTTTCTTGTTACATGACTCTCCATCTCTTTATACTACTACTAAGAGAACATACAACACAAAAAGCTAAATGGAGGAATTTCTTAATGATGTTTTTCTTTAGGGCTGAATTGAAAATTGGTTAATCAGGTAAGTTACAGTCAGACAGAAAAAAGATAATACTATGAATTAAAACATCGTACAATGTCATAGATCAGCAGTCCCCAATCTTTCTGGGTCTGTGGACCGGTAGCAGCGGCGGCAGGGGGCACAGGGGGAGAGGCAAACATGTGAGTGCTCACACCCACTGCTTGTGCAAATGGAGTTTTCCCCGTTTGCATGCTGCTTGCATGGCCCCCCGTCATGGATCATCTTACAACTAAGATAAGTACATAACTCCACCTCCACCCATATTTTAGATTTAGATTAGTGTATATTTGAAGAATATACTATTAGTCCAGCAATAGGAAGCATTCTATTGCCAAAAAAGGGAGGAAGGAACAAAATATAATCTTTTATTTATAACCCAGCCATTGTTCATTCTTTCTTGTTTGCGCTCTGTACTTTTCTCAGATATAACTTAACAATTATGCTGAGAAAGAAAAGGCTTAACTGCAACTTCAAATGAGATTGCTATAGCCTGCGATGTATTGTTTTTTTCCACTTAAACTTGCAAATGTATCTGCTCAAGGGGAGAAAAAGACCAGAGGCTGCTTGCCAGCAATTGTGTATTCAAAGTGCAGGCTTTGTAACAAGCTGTAACTGACCTAACCTGATAAAGAAAATATGTATTCAAATGAAAAAGAATTTTTTTAGCTTGTTAGCTTGAGAAAATGTTTTAGTTATAAAAGAGAAGATTTTCTCCTACGTCTTGCTGTGTCGGGAAGAGGAGAACGGGACACTCGGCTTCTCTTTGATCAAAGAATAAAACTGTTCTTTTTTGCAGTAGCCTCATGTTCAGAGTCTCTTTTGGAATTCATTTGGATTCTGAGCTGAAAAACCTTACATTATCTATCTATCTATCTATCTATCTATCTATCTATCTATCTATCTATCTATCTACCTATTTCCCTCTTTTATTATTTTTATAAGTAACTCATAATGGCAAACATACTTAATGGTCTTTTCCCCTCCTATTTTTTCTTTTAAAAATAATTTTAAAAATTATATTTATTTCCCATCAAATTGAATGAGAAGATATGAAAACAATGGAAATAATATTTTGACAGAATACCTAGCTTTTAGATATAAGTATTTTTCACTGGATCAGAATGAGTTGCAGAAAGACTGCCCAGTATCTCACATGTACTGGTCAGTAGAACATATCCTGAAAATTATTTTAAGGCTTATTTTCTGACAGAGAAATGGGACTTACAACAAAATGTTTGGAATACCCTAATTTGATTTGCCTCTGCTCTCTATTTCTATTTCTATTTCAGTTCATTTATTTTTGTTTATTTTCATTCCACCTTTATTATTTTTACAAATAACTCAAGGCAGTCCAACACACCTTCCTCCTTCTTTGTTCCCCACCACAACCCCACAACAACAATTGAGCTAAGAGATAGTGACTGGCCCAAAGTCACCCAGTGGGGTTACATAGCTAAGGCAGGGACTTGAACCAACAGTCTCCTGCTTTTTAGCCTGGTGCTTTAACCACTAGACCAAACAGGATACTAGACCAACCATGGGTACTGAGCATTATTAAGCTTTCATTAAGCTTTTTGGGGTTCTTTGCCCCTGCTTAAAGTTTTGTTCTAAAATATATTTATTCAAATGTTAGTATTTCTCCAGTTTGTAGAGGAATATGCCTCTTTCGCACACACAGTGTTCTTTTGGCTACAGTGATAAACACAGTGACATGATGGCTGGTATGGAAAACAACAGCGTTCCAAAGTTAGAAAGTTTCCATATGACTGCTCAAACATTCTCTCTTGGGAGTTTAAAAGAGATTATTTAGATGTAATGGATTTGTGGCTGGTTTGCTTCCTTTTAAAAAAAACTGCATAGAATTTCATTTTATCCTATGATATGATTCATTTTATATAGTAACACCACTAGAATCTGTAAAAAATATAGAATGCTGGCAATTGATATCAATTACTCTTTGTTCTAGAGCATAATATGAAAGCTTTAATTCTCATGTCTTTATTTCTTTTTTTCATTCCTAAATCTCCCAAAATCAACAACATGAACTCATCCCCAGTTTTATATATAAATTACATTCTTTGATCACTGGACATTCTCATAGACATTTACTAGGATTTGTAAATAATTCTGACCTGACCTTACGGGTGCGTGGGTATTGGTGGGGAGAAATTGTTCTTCTGACAGACATTTAATTTGAATAACAGCCATTGGCTTCTGAGATTTCTATAACAAGTACTAAAATTGCTCAGCTTAAAAATTTGCTGTGACCATTCATCCTGTTTAGGAAAAGATAGAAAAGTATTTTATTTTTCTGTTTTCTTAAATTACCAGTTATTTTTTATAATTGGTTCCTCAAGTATAACTTCAATCAGAATAGAGGTGGAAGGAACCTTGGAGGTCTTCACGTCCAACTCTCTGCTCAAGCAGAAGACCCTATATCATTTCAGACAAGTGACTGACCAGTCTCTTCTTAAAATTCTCCAATAATGAAGCAGCTACAACTTTGGATGGCAAGGTGTTCCACTGGTTAATTGTCCTCACTGTTAGGAAGTTTCTCCTCAATTCCAGGTTGCTTCTCTCCCTGATTAGTTTCTATCCATGGTTTCTTCTCATGCCCTCTGGTGCTTTGTAAAATAAGTTGACCCCCTCCTCTTTATGGCAACCTCTCAAATATTGCAATATTGCTATCATATCCCCCTAGTCCTTCTTTTCTCTAAACTAGCCAAACCCAAATCCTGCAACCGTTCTTCATATGTTTTAATCTCCAGGCCTTTAATCATCTTAGTTACTCTTCTTTGCATTTTTCCAAAGACTTAACATCTTTTTTGTAATGTGGTGACCAAAACTGGATGAAATATTCCAGGTATGGCCATACTAAGGCTTTATAAAGTGGTACTAATACTTTCATTTCATTTCATTTTATTAAATTTATATGCCGCCCTTCTCCCTGAGGACTCAGGGCGGCTCACAACAATAAAAATTAAAAAACATAGAGTAAAAAATTTAAAAGAGCATTAAACAATAAATACAAAATTTACAAAACAATTTAACCCAGTAAAAGCCTAGTTAAAAATCGTAGTCAGTCCAGGCCCACTTGTTGGAACAACCATGTCTTCAGGTCACGGCGGAAGGACCGAAGGTCAGGGGCCATCCGCAGCTCCGGAGGCAACTCATTCCAGAGGGTCGGTGCGCCCACAGAGAAGGCTCTCCCCCTGGGGGTCGACAGCCGCCATTGCCTGGCTGACGGAACCCTGAGGAGGCCGACTCTGTGGGAGCGAACCGGGCGATGGGAGGTTGACAATGGCAGCAGGTGGTCTCGCAAGTGATTTTGATTCTATGCATCTGTTTATACAACCACGATATGATACAATGCTTCTGAGATACAGTAACATCTGCCAGTTCCTTCAGAAATCTGGGATGTAATCCATTAGGTCCCGGTGATTTATATTCATCAGTATCAGATAAGCATTCTCTAACCATTTCCTTGCTTATTTTAATTTTTATTTCTAATCTGTCTTTTACAGTTAGATTTTTGATAGGTTGTGCTATAGTTTCTTTTGTGTGAAGACTGATGCAAAGAATGAGTTAAGCAGCTCAGCTTTCTCTCTACTGCTTGTTACTTCCTTGCCTACTGTTTCCTTTACTTTTTTCTTGTTACTTTTATGTTTAAATAAACTTTTTTTTGTTATCTTTGACTTTTTGTTACTAGTCTTTGTTCACTCTGAGCCTTTGCTTTCCTGACTTCATCTTTGCAGATTTGGGCTATATGCTGATATTCTGCCTTAGTTATGTGTACCTCTTTCCATTTTTTGTAGTTGTCCTTTTTGCCTTTCAGTTTATCAGGGAGATCTTTGTGCAGCCATGCTGGTTTCTTCTTGGATTTTTTTTCCAGTGGTATTGCACAGAACTGGGCTTTTGTGATTATATTTTTCAGAGTTTCTCACACTTCTTGAGTTGTTTTCCCCTTTATGGAAAACAGTTTGCTTTTTTATTTATTTCTGACATTTTTATACTGTCCTACTCTAAAAGGCACTGTGCAGATTCAGCAGAAACATATATTAAAAACAATAGAAAAAGCAGAAAAAAATATAAACCACAATAGTGCAATCCAACAAAAGCAGACTAAATTTATATCCCCCAAATGCCATCTCCTAGACCAGGGGTAGGCAACCTTGGCTCTTTTATGCTGGCTCAGGAATGCTGGCTCAGGAATTCTGGGAGTTGAAGTCCATGAGTCATAAAAGAGCCAAGGTTGCCTACCCCTGTCCTAGACTCAGGGAAACACCTCTCCGAAGAGGCTCATCAGGCATTGAAGATCAGGTTTTTCTATAGAGAGAAAGCCTTATTACAAAACTCCTACAGATGGAACACCTCATGGCACAGGAAATGTATTTCAAGTATACATTCATTTAAATGTTGCTGCATTTTGCTACTTTTTCCAGATTTCAATAGATTCTTTGCCTGTGTTACATACTACAGTAGAATCATAGAGCTGGGGTATTGTTCTTCATGTAACCAATTTCTCTGCTCCACTCTCTCAATATACAGATTATCAATCCTGAAAGGTTTCTTTTTTTGTATAGCTTTGTTCCATTTTGCAGACATAAAAAGCGGTAAAGACTTGATGAATGCCTACCATTTATTATAAAGAATACCAGTCTTAATCTATAGCTATAACTTTTAAAGATTTCAAGAAAAATATTTGCTATTAGGTTCATGTCCTATGCTAATAATTTTCCATAGTATGTAGCCCAAATCTTCACATTCATGGGGTTTTTTTTCCATTTTCATTTATTTAAACTGCTATAGGGAGTAACATAGTGCTTGTATTCTCTCAGAATTCACCATTTTATGTTTTGGACAATGCCCTTATATTTCTTCCAAAGAAGAGCGGGGGACAAGAGGGGGAAACCAAGTACAGGAAATATCAATGAGGCTGTGTCTAAGTGCTAAATTAACACTATGTCCATTTAATCCAGACATGTCAAACACAAGGCCCGGGGGTCGGATCCGGCCTGCAAAGTGGTTTCATGTGGCCCGCGAAGCCATCCTGGAAACTGAGGGAATGGCCCCCACTGCCTTGGCCCTGGCCCACAGACCCTCCTTCTGCCAGAGACCCTCAGATCTGTCCCACTCCTGCCCAGGCCCCCATAGGCACCCTTGATGCGAACGATGTAGAGCTGGCCACGCCCACCCAGTAGGCCATACGCACTCTAGCCACGCCCACCCAGTAGGCCACACCCACCCAGGCCACACCTACCCGTCCCCTTGAGGGCAACTGCAATGCTGATGCGGCCCTCAATGAAATTGAGTTTGACACCCCTGATTTAATCAAATGAATTTCAATTAGTCAATTTATTCTTCAGTCTTCAATGTTTGGCACAATAATCCAGATGTTATTAGAAGTGTTTTATAGTTTGTTCATCATTTTGGAATCTATGAACAAGAAATAATAGTATTGCTTGAGTATTCATGGAATATGTATGTTTTATGATTCAAAGGATACAAAAGTCATAAAGCAAGATGTGATCTTAAATAGCAAAGAGAGGAAAGATGATCCAGCTCCTTATATGGTAACCCAAAAAGTACAAGCAAGAGTTAACTGGAGAGTAAGATATTTACTAGGAAATGCAGAACAAATCTATAAACAGTTTGTATACTGTAGATATTGTAAATCAACTACACTAATGCTGTTTAATGGAGAATGTCACGTTCAGTCTGGAGTATTTCTAGGCAAGACCTGGTAAATGCAGCCTAGAGTACTGAAGGACTGTGATCAGTAAGTCTTAACAGAAAAGCCAATGGCCTTGACTCACACCTTTCTTTATGTTATTAAACATTGTTAAGCTATATGGAAGCCTTTCTGCTATCTTTATTGAACTCTTTTATGGCTTATTCCAAAAGTTCAGCTTGAATTATAGTGGGTGAAATCCAGTGCTCTGAGGGCATTAGATTATGGAAGTCTACTGGGTAGCCAAGTGCCCCATGATGCTGGAGTACTTTTATGTGGCCGAATATGTCATGTGGCAGGACTTGATTCTAAACAAAGCTTTCGAATATGCTTTGTTTTAAGAAACTTTGGAATTTACCATGTTGTGGTTTCTTGGCACAAGTTCATATTAATGACCCTTTTTTCTTCCAATTATTTAGCAAGAGAATTGGAGCTGCCACATTACAAGATTCCTTCTGAAATTTCCTCTGGAGTTGCCTCATATAAACTACATCATAATAATTAGCTGCAAAGGTTTTTCAGAAGTGCATGACTAAGAAAACGGTATGCTATTTTACTGGTGCTTCAATGGACCTTAGCTTTCAGGAGCTAGTTTTTACTTCCTCTCCTTTTATGCATTCAGGAAAGCATGTCTACTTAGCAAGCTATTTTCATCAACCCTTCTTTGTAATAATAATAAAAAGGTGCCTGTTTGTGGGTGTCTTTTTCTCCCTGCGAGTGCAGTAATTATATGAGAGCTAGAAAGGAGAAAGGGAAACCAAGGTGAGCACTCCTGTCATTAAAAACATGACAGAGATAGCACTCTTATTTGACAAAAGTCCCCTGGTGACATTGTCACTTGCAATTAATACTTTCAGTCTCTGGAACTGGAACCAATGAGACAACACCTTTTCTCCAGTAAAAAGGCTTGATATAAAAGAAATACAGTATGCATGGTACCATGAGAAGCTGAAAATAGATTTGGTAAAAGACTTATGTAGTGGCTTTTGTGAGGTGAAAGTTTCTAAAGTGAAAAAAGAAAAAGAAATCCCCAGTCGGACTCTATGAAGTTCAGCCTCTCAGAAGAACACTGATAGGGCTTCTCTTTTTCATGAACAATTTTAACTCTTGCACTTTGCCCTGTGAATTTGCACAGTGAAATCTGATTAGAATTGAGTCATAGTAGACTATTTTTGATACACATTTTCCTCAGTTCTGGCAAAGTAGCTCTCCTCTGAGTTTAAAAGTAAGGTATTTCTTCCTAACTTGCAAGATTGCTTTTTCCTTTTTCACGAGGCAACTAGACTTTCTTTTTTCTCTTTGAAGATATTTCACTTCTCATCCAAGAAGCTTCTTCAGCTCTGCCTGGATGGTGGGAATGGAAGGATTTATACTCCTTGCAGACAGCTTCCATCTGCATTAAAGCACCTTGAAAAACACTTTGGGGACAACCATGACCTGGAGAAGAAGAAGAAGAAGAAGAAGAAGAAGAAGAAGAAGAAGAAGAAGAAGAAGAAGAAGAAGAAGAAGAAGAAGAAGAAGAAGAAGAAGAAGAAGAAGAAGAAGGAGGAGGAGGAGGAGGAGGAGGAGGAGGAGGAGGAGGAGGAGGAGGAGGAGGAGGAGGAGGAGACGACGACCTTGGAGGTCATCTAGTCCAACCCCCTGCTCAGGCAGGAAACCCTATACCATTTCAGGCAAATGGCTGTCCAGTCTCTTCTTAAAAACCTCCAGTGTTGGAGCATTCACCACTTCTGGAGGCAGGTTGTTCCACTGGTTAATTGTTCTGTCAGGAAGTTTCTCCTTAGTTCTAGGTTGCTTTTCTCCTTGACTAGTCTCCGTAGGAACACTGCTATCATGTCACCCCTCACTCTTCTCTTCGTCTGACTGAGAATCTCCGTAGATATTCAACACACAGCCAGTTCAGAAGAAGAAGAAGAAGAAGAAGAAGAAGAAGAAGAAGAAGAAGAAGAAGAAGAAGAAGAAGAAGAAGAAGAAGAAGAAGAAGAAGAAGAAGAAGAAGAAGAAGAAGAAGTAGTTGGAAGGGACCTTGGAGGTCATTTAGTCCAACCCCCTGCTCAGGCAGGAAACCCTATACATTTCAGACAAATGACTGTCCAGTCTCTTCTTAAAAACTTCCAGTGTTGGAATGTGTGTTTGCATGTGTGTTTCATAAAATTAGCTTGTTTTTGGCTTGGCATAATTTCTTCACAGAAGAATCTCCATTACAAAAATAATGAAGAAGGATGCAGCCTAATAGGCCCATTTAACAGGAGAAATTGTTTCTTGTTTTCTTTTTTCTTTTTTTTTGAATTGCTTTCTTTTGCTGTTTTGTATTTGAAACTGGCTGGAGTAGCAGCATTGGATTGCTATTTCTAGACCTCAAAATGTTTGCCACAGATGAAGAGTATATAGTATAGACATCTCAATGAACTCTCCTCGCATATACTATTCCCTGGCATAAAACCTCATAAAGAATTTTGTTTTAAATTGAGCACATGTTTCTGAGTACTATATATCTCCTTTCTCTGTTCTTTCTAACAGTGGAAATTGTGAAATAATTGTTGTTCTAATGGATTATTTATTTATTTATATAAAGTTTCTAGTCTGCCCCATTGGCTGCATACATTTTATAAATCAATCAATCTATATCCTACTAAAATTCTCATTGTCATGACTTTCAGCTGGGTGAAATGGTGCATCATAGGACAATAATTTTTGAACTAAAATAACTCAAATGGGCAAATTTATGGAATGTGTCCAAAATCAGAACCTATGACTTCCAAGGAATGAAATTTGGGGATGTTATGGCTGCTTCAATGCAACTACCGTGTTTTCCCAAAAATAAGACCCAGTCTTATTTTTTATTTTTTGCTCCAAAACACACATTATGGCTTATTTTCGGGTAAACACGGTATCCGTCAGTGCGCGCACAAGCGCAGGTAAGTTAATTACCTGTTCAAGTAGCAGGCAGAGGAAGATGTGCAGGGGAGAAGCAGGCAATCCGTATGCACCATGTGGTCGCCTGGCTCATGGGAGGCTCACGGTAGACTTGCATGGCAGCAGGCAAAGGTAGAGGCATAGAGGGGAGGCAGGTGATCCAGTCGAGCCTCATGGCCACCTGGCTCACAGGAGGCTTGCAAGATGGCACTGGCAGCAGGTGGAGGCAGAGGCACAGAGAGAGGCAGGTGATCCCGAGGCACAGCATGGTTGCTTGTGTCATCATGGCTGCAGAGAAGGTGGGACAGAGTGAGTAGTGCCTCCCCCACCATGCCTCTGCCTGCTGCTGGTGCTGCCATGCAAATCTTCCATGATCCAGACAGCCGCGTGGTGCATCAGGATCACCTGCCTTCCCCCCATGCCTCTGCCCCCACTGTTGCCGGTGCTGCCGGTGAGCCTCCCATGAGCCAGGTGGCCACAGCGTGTCGGGATTACCTGCCTCCCCCCATGCCTTTGCTTGGAGGGCTGGACTTACCTGTGTTGTGTGGGCTGCAGCTGCTGCCGGACACCTCAGACTCCACACACTTGCTGCGTCCTGTGTTGCCCCCCCAGGCTTATTTTTTGGGTAGGGCTTACATTAGGAGCACACTAAAAATCAGTCTAGGGCTTAATTTCTGATTGGGTCTTATTTTCAGGGAAACACACAGTTGCTGTGTGCTGCTGCTGCAGACACACGATCTTCATTTTCAAGGTTCCGTGAGAATTTCCTAGCTAATCTCACATTCCTTCGCTCCCTTCCCCATCCAGCAATACCCACTTACCTGCCTTCTGGAAAGGGAAATGAAGGGATGGAGGGAAGATCAAGCCCCCATGCACCCTTCCCGGCACATGCCACATATCTAAGTGCTCTCCTGATCTGTGCCTTCTCCAACTGATGCTGCTTCCCCACTTGCCTTCCCTGACCCATATAGCACCTTTCGTGTACCCACACATACCCAACCAGACCTGTGCACCTTCCCTGACCCCTGTGACAACTGCACACATCCTTTCTACCCATAACCCCTCCCCACATCAACCCTGATCTACACAGCACTGCTTGCTCACTCCCAAGCAACCACACACATCTTCCCATAACACCAGAGAACCAGAATCAGTTATTAGTTTAGGCCACAACCTGTTTGGTTCTGATAGACGAGGACTCAGAGCAGTCTGGTAATAACTGGTTTATTGAATACACATAAGTCAACTAGCAACTGTCAAATGTTGCAACCTTTTATAGTGGAACTGTTTGAACTGTAACCAATCAGCAGCTTTTATTTTCCCGCTTCTTGCTCATTGCAGCCAATGATTGCAGCAGAATCTCCCGCTCTAATCCAGCAAATACTGCAGGCTGCAATTCCCTTGTTAATAACTATGTACATACACAACACCCCTTACCCCCCCAGTTGTTGTTATTTGTGAACAAAGTCTTTTAAGTATTTTGGAGGCCTGTGAATCCTAGAAGGGTATCTATTGCCCTGGCAGCTGGGGACACCTTTACCAGGTAGTCTGCTTGGCTGATTGTCTGTGTTGGACCTGGACTCTTGGTTGCCTGACTCTGATGTTTCCCAATTGCTAATTTGTGAATTTGTGTTTGTTTGTGTTTGAAGATCGGTAGTGGCTGGCCTACTCCTCAAGGGTGTTACCCAATTGAACTGCCTAGCTTGTTGTTGTTGGTTATCAGAGGCTGAGTTATCTTGCAATTCGGCTTCCCCACTACCCGGCGTGTTGTTATCACTGACCCTGAATGTACTGTTCCCCACAAATCTGTTTTGATCCCCTTCTTCTGGTACGCATCCACTGGTTCTCTTTCTTAACTGATCTATGTGTCTCTTGCTGCTCCAATTCCCTTCCCCCTCAATAGTGTATGACAGGGGCCCCAGAATTTCAGTAATCACCCCTGGGATCCATTTATCCCCAGATGCATAGTTTCTGGCCCATATCAAATCCCCCACTTTGAATGTTCTATTAGGAATGTCCGATTCAGCACTTGGTGGAAGTCTGTCTGGGTGTAATCTGTCCAATTTGGTGGTTAGTCTTCTACCCCACCTCATTTCAGCTGGACTTTTGCCGGTGGCAGTACATGGGGTCGTGTGTTGGGTCAGCAAGAACTCGGCCAGTCTTTGATGCCAGTCACCTCGGATGATTCTTTTTAATGCGTCCTTCGTGGTCCTCACGTTACGTTCAGCCAAGCCATTGGACGATGGGTGGAAGGGTGCTGATGTCTTGTGCTTAATCGAGTTGGCCTTGAGGAAATCCTGGAATTCAACAGATGTGAATTGTGGCCCGTTGTCAGACACAAGTATATCAGGTAACCCATGAGTGGCAAAGAGGCCCCTTAATACCTGTATGGTCTTACCGGAAGTCATGGAACTGACTGGTACTACCTCTAACCATCTGGAGAAACTGTCCACAACCACCAAAAATGTCACCCCTTGGAAGGGTCCAGCGAAATCAATATGAATCCTGGACCACGGATTCCTAGCTAACTCCCATTTATGCGTGCGGATGTGTTGTTGTTCAGGCCTAGAGCGTTGACACTGATGGCAATTGGCAACACATTCCTCAATGTTATTGTCCAGACCTGGCCACCATAAGTGGCTCCTAGCTAACGCCTTCATGCGTACTACACCTGGGTGACCCTCGTGTAATTCTACTAGGATAGCAGGCCTATGGATTTCAGGAATAACCACGCGGTTTCCCCACAGTAAACATCCCAAATGAACTGATAGTTCATTTTTCCTTCTGACATATGGGATGTATTTGGCATCCGGATTGGTATTAGGCCACCCACTTAGAACCCAAGCCAATATCCTCCTTAAAATTGGGTCGGAGTTTGTTGCCACAGCTATATCCTTGGCTGTTAAGGGCCAGTCCGGGATGTCTTGTAGGGACATTATTTGCCCCACAGGGGCAGGGTCGTCCTCAGTTATGTTTAAGGGCAACCTGCTCAGAGCGTCCGCGTGCCCCATGTCCTTGCCTGGTTTGTATTGGAGAGAGAACGAATATGCTGAGAGGAAGATGGACCATCTCAGCATTCGGGGTGACATGATTTGGGGAGTCTGTTTATCCGTGGTGAATAGTCCCAACAGGGGTTTGTGGTCAGTTAGTATGGTAAAGTTCCTACCATACAGGTAGTCATGGAACTTTTTAACTCCTGCCACAATTGCCAACGCTTCCCTGTCAATCTGTGCATAATTTCTCTCAGCTTTGGTCAGTGTCCTAGAGTAGTATGCAATTGGTCTTTGTATTCCATGGTTGTCTAAATGGCTGATCACGGCCCCCACACCATAAGGTGAAGCATCACATGCTAGGTAAATGGGTTTATTTTCAATGAAATGGGTTACAGTGGATTGGCTGGAAAGAATGTCTTTTAATGTTTGGAAACTCACCCTATGTTTGTTAAGCCACTGCCATGGGGTTTTTTTATCTAAGAGCCTATGGAGAGGTTCTGCAATGGCAGCTTTGTGAGGCACAAATGTGTGGTAAAAATTTACTAAACCAAGGAAGGCTTGTAATTCTGCCTTGTTTTTTGGTTCTGGTACCAATTTAATTGCCTTGATTTTATCAGGGGTAGGGTGAATTCCATTCTTGTCTATTTTAAACCCTAGAAATTCAGTGGACTTAACCCCAATGCTACACTTTTCTTTTTTTAGTTTTAGTCCAGCCCCTCTGAACCTTCCCAATACCTGTTCCAGTCGTTCCACTAACATACCTTCATCTTTTCCAGCTATCAGGACATCATCAAAGTAAGGGCATACACCAGGTATGCCCTTTAAGGTCCTCTCCATCACTTCTTGAAAGATGCCTGGAGCTGCTGCAATACCGAATTGCAGTCTGTGGACCCGGAACGCCCCCTTGTGGGTAACGATCGTCTGTGCTTCTGCAGCCTCTTCAGAAACAGTCAATTGTAAGTACGCATGCGCCAAGTCTAACTTGGCAAACATGGCGCCGTCCTGGATCGTCGCGAGGACCTGCTTCACCGTCGGGACCGGGTAAGCATGTTTTTTCATTCCAATGTTGAGGGTGGCTTTGTAGTCAGCGCAGATTCTCACATCCCCATTAGGTTTGAGGGGTGTGACAATCGGCGTTTCCCACAGGCCTCCCTCAACGGGTTCTAGTACCCCTTGGCCTACAAGCCGGTCGAGCTCGGCCTCGATTTTTTCCTTCAGCGCGAAAGGCACCCTTCGGGCCTTAAGCCTGATGGGTTTCACGGATGGGTCTAGGTTAAATTTAATTGGGGGGCCCTTGTATTTACCAAGAGACCCGTCGAATACGTCTGCAAACTCGTTGCAGACTGATTCGAGGGTCTTATTTTTAATTATTGAATTTATTCCCCCAACCCAAATGCCCAGGGCAGGGAACCAATTAAGGCCAATTAGACTAGTCCTATGCCCTTCAGTAACTATTAAATCTAAGACCCCCTTAAAATTCTTAAATTGAACTCTAGGACTGATTTTCCCTTTTATTTTTATTGGGCTTTTCTGGAAATCTGTTAATTGGATATTTGTTGAAGTCAGTGGAATTTTTCTTCCACTTAATTGTTCAATTCTCTCCAGGGTTTCACTGGAGATTATTGACACTGAAGCTCCAGAATCTATCTCCATTCTGCAAGGAACCCCTTGCAGATGGACTATGATTTTTAATTTTCCATCTGGAAAATTGCTGTTTTTCCCTGTCCTCCTGTGACTGACACCTGCCACCTCCCCTAGGTTAGGAATTCTAGCCCTTAATCTAGGGAACTCTTTGCCACTTAAGTAAGGGGTCACCTTACCTTCGGGCCACACATCCACTTCGTTAAGGCGGTTATCTCGAGCGCGGCTCCTGCAGATGGCCTGGATGTGGCCGGTCTTCCCGCAGGCCCTGCACTTTGCGTTCCGGAACCGGCAAGATGCGCGGGGATGGTTGCCTCCACAGCTGCCGCACCGGTTTTGGCTGTCGTTGTCTCTTGGTCGGGTTGCGGTGTCCTTCCAAGGTCGTTGTGCCCCGGTCGCTTGTCTCTGCGGCGTTGCGGTTTGTTGCCGGCGGTTAGGCTCGGGCCCCTCGGTTCTGGTCAGTCTTGGCGCCATTTTACCGAATCGCCTTGAGACTTCGGCGATCTCGTCCTCCCACTGCTGATCCACCTCCCCACAGTCCACATAGCCTTCCTGGTTGATTTCTGACGCCGCTGCCATGCTACTGCGGGGGGGGTTGCGATACCCGGTAGACTCATACGTTAGGAGTTCGTCTATCACCTCCTGCAGATCGCCGGTGGGTTTGGCAATTATTCGGTTTTGTAGCTGTTCATCTCGTAAGCCCAGTACGACTCGGTCCCGAATTCTTATCTCTAAGTTATCGTACTTGCATCGTACTGCGGCTTCCCTGACGGCAGCGACAAATTTTTGGATGGATTCACCCGGTCTCTGGTTCCTTTTCTCGAAGATGCGGCGCCAGAACAGCTCCGATCTTCTAGGCGTGAAGTGGACCTTTAATTTGGCTAAAAGGTCGCCGTAAGGCACACTAGAGACTGGTTGCGGTTGACACAGTCCGACAGCGATTCTGTAGACCGGTGTGCCGCAAATCGTTAATAAAGCTGCCGCCTTTTTCCTGTCGTCAGTGATTCCGTTCACTAACAGGAACCCTTCTACTTGTCCGATGTACTCTTCCCAATCCTCGGGGAAGTTTGGGTCGAATTCCTTCAATGACCCTATTTGCGCCATTCGGAGAATTTCTCTTCGCCGCGGCCACTCGGTTGACTGTGACACGTTTTCAAATTTGCCGCCTTCGCGCAACAAATCGACGATTCTCTGGTCTTCGTCGCCAATTTGTTTGGTTCTGATAGACGAGGACTCAGAGCAGTCTGGTAATAACTGGTTTATTGAATACACATAAGTCAACTAGCAACTGTCAAATGTTGCAACCTTTTATAGTGGAACTGTTTGAACTGTAACCAATCAGCAGCTTTTATTTTCCCGCTTCTTGCTCATTGCAGCCAATGATTGCAGCAGAATCTCCCGCTCTAATCCAGCAAATACTGCAGGCTGCAATTCCCTTGTTAATAACTATGTACATACACAACACAACCTGTGTCATTACAAAAAATATTTCCAAGAAATAAATTGTTTAATTTGTGCAAATTGTCCATTGAGTGTGCTGACAGTGATATTTTTGAAGATATTCGATTAGAGTCAAATGATGTATCCAGCAGCATTTTTCTATCCCTTTTGCCAGAGACATTGTCTCTAAATTAAAATCATTTTCATATTGCTTTTGTTCATCTGTTTCTTATGTATGGCCAGATTGCGAAAGTGCCTTGTCTGAATGAAAAAAATCTGCAACTTTAATAGCTCTCTTTCACCTTCTTTGAGTACTTACTGCTTGTTTGTTTACATTTCAGTCCACTTGATTTATATTTCTCTTGCTCAGATATTGTAAGAGAAAAAAATGCTACTTACAGTTCTTCAACTGTTACTGAAGTCAGTGCCCATCGTACTATGTTTCCTGTTTCTCCCCAATCACGATATGTACAAGAAGAAGCCATGGCATTTAGTTCATGAGAGAACATGTCACACTGGAAAGCCTAAATCCATAATATGTTTCTCAAACTACAATTAACTGCAGATACATATTCTCTTTAGAGAAAGAAGCTGGCCTAGTCATTGTGACAAATCCCACTTGCTCAGAAAGATGACCCTAGGTCAGTATCATGCTGCCAAATTCTGTTTAGCAGAATTTTACTGCTGCTCTGCTTAAGCTTTGCCATTAAGGGACACTGCTGTGGTATCCCTTATTTAACTATGTCCCAGACAGAATCTCTTTGCCCTGTCTCCCAAGGTCTTCCCCAAATACCATTACAATACCATAGTCATCTATATACACCTGCTATCCTTGAGCCTTAAGCATTTATCTATTTATATGCAATAATTGTATGTTAGGATACATTTAAAATTCAAGATTTGACCATTGAAATGAAGCCTATCTTTGTATTCAAGGCTTGATTTGTTGCTACCTGTGCTTTACTCAATATACCACAGTAAGTGATATACAATGCTTTATTAATCTTAATTATGGCCTGATCTTGCTTGATTTATTATTTTGATTTTTGGCAGCCGGCATTCTGCTAACAGTCTAAAAAGGTAGAAATATTAAATATTATTCACCTTGAAATGAAAACTTGTGCATTAAAATCATCTGTATAATATTCATTTGTAATTACCTTTGTTAATTTATCATCGGCATTGTATCTCTGCTATTCTGAATCTCTCATTAACTTAATGTCTGATTTTCCAATTATGTTGTGATTAAGCTTTCTATTTGGGCTTAGCTGTTTGCAGAGGGGAAAAATCATTACTAACTATGTATTGTGCTAGCTCCACATTTGTCCATAATGACTTTGAATTTCATTTGTCACTTTAAACCTGGTTTTTAGAAGGATGTATGTCATAAATAAAATTAATATTCCGGATGTAAGGCTGCATAGTTATTTCAGTTAATGTATTTAATGTATTGACATTAAAAAGGAGGAAGCTCTATACGTGTTTTATCAGGAATTTGGGGGGGGGGAACTTGCTACTGTTCCTTCCTACACCCATTTGGTTTGCCTGAGATCTATCATTTGCCTGGTAAATTACTTCAGCAGAAAATATTGGCAATGAGTATGAGTGCAACTGTCTTAATTTAGAACAGGAGAAGAGACTCCATGAAAAAAGGTTTGTTTTCTACAGACTCTGTTTTTCAAATCCAGTTTTTACCAGCTATCACATGTCTTGATTTAGAGAATGGGGTTCCCACTGAGATATAAATTTCAACAGAAAGTATACATGCATGGGAAAAATTGCTGCATAGCAATTGAGCAATTGAATCCTCCAGGCTCCATTATTTATTCCAACTCCAATTTGTCCTATTCAGGAAATTCTTTGCAGAAGTCTCTCTCAATTGATATTTTCTAAATTTTCTTTGTGTATAATGTTTGTCAGTTTAGTAACACAGAATGGACTCTAAACAGCTAAATATTTGCTATTTTATTTCATGGCATGGAATATTTAGTCAAATTTGAGAAATTTTATGGCTGGTCCTTATTTTGATGAAAAGGACACTTTCAAAATCCAGATAACCACTATGTAAATTAACTTCACAGAAATCTGTGCAAAGTCTAGCTGCAATGTTGGGAAAGAGATGAAGGAGATGCTTTTCCATTGTTTATTGAGCATGCTGATCTTTTAAATTGCTCATTCCTCTAAATCAACAGCTCCCAACCTTTTCTATACCCTGCATCCCTACAATGCTTCTGATAAATTCTCGCACCCCTTACAAAAGTTCAAAATAATGGCAACAAATTATGCACATACACTATAATTTTGAAATATCTAAACCCAGATTTTCGAACCCCCTGGAATATCATCTCGCACCCCCGGTTGGGAACCCCTGCTCTAAATAATTGCAGTAATAATAATAATAATGATTGATTATGTTCTGCCAAATTATAGAGAAATTTTCTCCAGGACACTCTGCCGCAACATGGTCCTTCAGATCTTCCAGTAGTACGCTCATTGCAGCTATAACTGAGTCATTCCAAGTTGCTGCTAGTTGTCTCTTTTCATTTTTATTCCACCACTTCAATATCTTCATTGTCAATTCTAAGGCTGGTTACTCTTCCTGCTATCATTAAATTGGTTTTCTTTATATTTAATCTTAGTGCCATTTTTCAATGAGCTCATCAATTGTTATTACTAGAGTTTCCAGATCATTTGCATTTTCAGCTATCAGAGTATGTAATCAGTATGGTCCAATTTATTAACATTTCTTCCTCAAATTTTAAACTCAAATTCATCTTTTTCTAATCCAATTTCATGCAATATACATTCAGCATATAAATATGTTGAAATGTTAAGTGGTTAAATAAATAAGGGCAAAGTATGCAGCCTTTCCTCATCCCATTATCAACCCATGGCTAGTTTGTTTCACCATTTTGTTCAGACTGTGGCTTCCTGACTGTGTAAAAGTTTTGCATGAGGAGAATGAGGTATTCTGAGATTCCGATTTTCCTAAACACACTCCAGAGCTTGATGTGGTCAACACAACTGAAATATTTTCTGGAATCAATGAAGCTTACATTGACTTCTTATTTCTTTTTTGTAGCTTTCTCAATTATCCAGATATGATAGATATCTCTTATTTCTTGACCTTTTCTAAAGTTAGCTTCAACATTTAAAATTTCCCTTTCCTAATCTGTGTTGGATGATTCTAAGCATTATTTTGCTAACATGGTAATTAAGTGTTAAGAGTTCTTTCTTTGGTATTGGTCTACAGGTGTGTACACTGATCTCTTCCAATCCATTGGTCACTGTATTGTTCTCCAGATTTGCTGGCATAGTTTGGTTACAACCTTTAGAAATTCTTCTATTACCTACCAAAGGGATGCAGTGGCTCAGTGGGTTAGGGCGCTGAGCTTGTCGATCAGATGGTCGGCAGAATGAGCGCCTGTTACTCGTCCCAGCTTCTGCCAACCTAGCAGTTCAAAAGCACATAAAAATGCAAATAGAAAAATAGGGACCACTACGGTGGGAAGGTAACAGTGTTCCGTGCGCCTTTGGCGTCTAGTCATGCCAGCCACATGACCACAGAGACGTCTTCAGACAAGTGCTGGCACTTCGGCTTTGAAACGGAGATGAGCACCGGCCCCTAGGGTTGGAAACGACTAGCACGCATGTGCGGGGGAACTTTTACCTTTACCTATTACCTACCATGTTTCTGTAGGTATTCTACAATTCTTCTACCCTTTCATCTTTTTCACATTTATCTTTAACAACTTCTTTAATTTCATTCCATAATTCCTCTGGCTCCTTATCAAATAAAGTTCAGGACTTTAAAGTGATTCTCGATGTTCTGCTTGAGACTACATGCTCAATAACAATACTGTGATAACAAGATAATATTATGGAAACTAGTTGGGTTTTTTTCTTCCATTTTAACTTGATTTGGAATTTGTTCATGAGCAGTTCATGATCCAATTCATAATGAATCCTTGGTTACATTTTTACTGTTATATCTGTGCCTTTTCATCTTCTTTTTTTAATGCAGCCAATTTCATTTTTCTGGGTAGTTCATCTGGTGGTGTCCATGTACATTGCCATCATTTTGATTGTTTGAAGTTGGTTAGCAATGAAGAAATCAGTGAAGTAGCAGAAATTGGTAAGCCTGTTTCATTTTGGTTTCCTAAACCTACCTTCCAACTACATTTTCTTCTTTAATGACTCTGTCATTCCAGTTTCTAATCATAAGCAGCACATCTTGCTTGCATATTCTATTTTCAGCTACATGATAGGTGGTAAATAAATTTAACAAATAAATGAATAAACATCTTTGCTTTATTTTTTGCAAATAGTTCAAGGTGGCAAACATGTTTAAAACTCTTTCCTCCCCCTATTTTCTCCATAACAAACCTGAGAGATGAGTTGGGCTGAGAGAGGGTGATCGGCTCAAAGTTACCTAGCCATCTTTCATGCCTGAAGTGGGACTAAAACTCACAGTTTCCTGGTTTGTAACCAGATGCCTTCACCACTAGACCAAACTGTCTCTCCCAGTCTTCTTTGCTCATTCCTCCTGCCTCAGTGAGGTAGCACTGAGGACCTGGAAGAAATAATAGTAATATCATCAATAATTACATTAGGACTACAGGTAGTCTTCGACTTACAACAATTCATTTAGTGACTGTTCAAAGTTACAACGGCTCTGAAAAATGTGATTTATGACTATTTTTCACAATTATGACCTTTGCAGTATCCCCATGATCATGTGATCAAAATTCAGATGCTTGGCAACTGTTCATATTTATGACTGTTGCTATGTCCCAAGATCACATCATCACCTTATACAAAATCAGTGGGGAAGCCAGATTCACTTACCTGCCTACCAACTGCAGAGGTTCAACAATTGTGGCAAGAAATGGTTTAAAAATGGGGAAACAGATATTTAAGAACAGATATTTGGGGCTCAGTTATGGTCATAAGTCAAGGACTTCCTGTATTATTAAGCAGGAAACTGGAAGTTAAGGTTCATAGCCAGCAGAAATACTGGATATGCTCTATAATTAAGTTGGGTAATGTCATAAACTGAAGATTTTATTCTCTGTGCATTCAGGCTTTACCTTGGCCTTTTAAAAGTAAATCCATAGAAATTCTAAAATGCCTGGAACTAACAAAAGGTTCAACTCATTATCTTGGCCTTGTACTGCCTTATGAACAGTTGTGGGATTCAAATATGTGAACAACCAGTTCTCTGTGTGGATGCTGCTTCTGGAAGTCCATTCTGGGCCTGGGCAACAAAAAATTAGCTAGAGGTTCTGCTGAAATGGTGCGAAATGGCTGAATCCCACCACTGCTTATGAATATTGGACCTTATTATCCGTTGGACTGAAGCCTTTGGCCATTTTTCATACCAGATGTATGCAATATTCTCAAAGGGTTCAAATTACTTCCATCAGTCAGAAGAGGTGTTTTTAGAAGCTGCATTAGAAGATTACAAATATCAAAACAGGAGGGAGGCATACTTGTTAGCTAACCATGCATCTCTCCAGTACTTGAGACAAACAACGTAGAGATTGGGATTCATTTTATGGTTTTGTTTCCTTTTTCACACATATAATTGTTATGCCACCTCAACTCTCCATGGACGGACTGCTGCATGGATTCTGTGTTCAACAAGTTTTTTTGCATGTAGAGAGTAAAATAATGTCATTTGGCCAGAATTGTATCCATTTGTGTAACACCTTGTGAAAGGGACAGAAGATATTAAATAGGTAATGGATGGCTGTGTGTATTCCTAACACACATAGAGAATTTTTTTTCAAAAATTCACATTAATGTATTGTTTATTATATATGATATATACATGTAATCATGTACATATGTACTCAGATTTGTGACTGACTGAATTATTATTTGGGCTTATATTTTTCCGTATAAGAATGCAGATATTTCTGTGCATATTATAAATTTCAGTTAACACAAAAATAGCTATTCTGTTGAAAGATAAAGCTATCATTACTAATGCAATCAGAAAGAAAACAAAAAAAGTCTTCATCTTCTTTTAAGTCAAATTTAATAACTTGGTCAGTTAATAATTGCTGAATTTTATAAATAATCTGAACCCATTGTTGGTTCAGATTATTGAATTGTTTCCCTTCTCCTAATTGAATTTATTTAAAACATTTAAAAAAATGTTGTAGAGTGACAGCAAACAGATAAAACTATTAATAAAATCAGGAACAACAATATTCAGCAAAAATAAAACCAGTAAAATTCCTTAAATGTTTGTGTTAGATTTTTATTTATTGATTACAATTCTTTGGATTGTATTTTGCTGAAAAATAGGAAAAATATTAGGAAATTATATTTATAAATACATATCTGTTTTTCTTAATTTAAGTTAACCACTCATCGCTAAAATAAGCAAATTTGTAGAATAATTATTAATAGTATTTAAAATGTCTCCCTCTTTCCTTTGGCTTCAATAAACTGAAAAGAAGAAAACACCGGTGCCAATGAGTACATAACGCGCATGTTTCAAAGATTTGTGTTCTGTGTTTCTGTTTACATGGACACCAAACGCCCACTTTTCACTAAAGGCTCAGATGATTTCTCTGGCTACCACTTCTCCTACTCAGAGGTGTAAAACACCTTCCAGGAGCTCTAAAATTGAGGTCAAGGCACTGACATAATGCCTTTATAAAGCACAACTAAGCCAGTGTTTCAGTTTTGCTAAATGTAAAATAGTTCAACCCAAATTGTAAGAGCACCATTTCAGTTCTGTAGGAGAATCCTCTTTCACAAATTTCTCCAGGGAGTTTCTTTCTTTGAGAACGCACAATTCCACTGAAGCATAAATTGTTTATTACAATTACTGGAGACAGCAGAAGCAAATGTAAAAGTGGGTAGGAGTGCAACCCCTCTTTTCTTTTTAAAGTGTATGGTATACACAGCCAGGGTGCACCGTGGAACAAACAAACCTGCAGTCCTAGGCTTCCAGAACTATTCTGTGGTTTAAAAAGCATTGTGGATCCCTCTTTTTAAAGATATGCAAATTAGAATGATTGGATATAGCAGCAGGTGTTGGATGGAATATTGCAGCAGAATGTTTTAGTGAGTTAATGATGGCGAAGTAAGGAGGGAAGAACTACAAAGACAATAAACAAAGGCTAAGTTCTTTGAATTGATTATTTTTTAAATGTGTTATTTGAATGTTATCTTCTAGCAAGGGTGCTGCAAGAAAAGAGCTTCTGAAAGCTGTTTTCATTTCTAGTATCTTTTTATAGTTTTTAATAGTTTTACCAAAGTTTTGTATCTCAGTGTTTTATGGCTGAGCCAACCATTTTATTTTCTCTGAGTAACGTTTTTTACTTGCAGTTGCATAGTGCATTCCTAATGTGGTATTCCACACACACCTAGTGCTGAATTAACTACAGATCAGAAGCGCTTTGGGCAAGCGCATTTCATTCATTGACTTGAAATAAATTTTGTGCTATGAAGTCCAAATTGTAACTCTAGCCACCAGAACAAGCAACATTCTGGACATTCTTTTCAAAACTTAGTCCTCAAGTATTAAGAGCAGGCCTTAATGGAAAATCTTAAGCAACAGATTCTTGAAAGCATCAAGCTGGACTTAAAGAAAGTACCTCTTAAGCATCACAAATATTGTACTTTCTAACACAATTTTATATCTCACAATCTTTTTAAATATAATTTTACCAAAAGTTTTAAAAACAAAAGTAAAAAAATACAATTAAATGGAATAAAAAGGAAAAAAAGAGAAAAGGTTAAAAGATAACGCTGAAATGCAAAAAGAATAAAAGGAAAAAAATTCAAGAAAATAGAAAAAAAATAAAGAAATCAATTCTGATCTTCTTCACAGTAGTTATAAATACTATTGTAGATTTACTTCTTTCTCTAAAGTTACACTGTGACTCTCCTCTTTCTATAACATCCTATCTATTCCAAACAATCCTCTGAATCAACGCATGCATTTGCACGCAAAATCTTCTAGCTTTTTTACACATACATCAAGCGTTTTGTCCACTGTTTCTTTTCTATAAAATGTTTCTTCTGTTGAAATCAATAAAGATATTTCCAGGCACAGCCTGAGTTTATATCGCTTCCATATTCTTAATATGTCATCTGTAACATAAAGGTATTTAAAATTCACATTAACTTTAATTCCCTTTTTATGAACCTGTAATTCCTTTAACTTTTAACTTTATCATACTGTAAAAAGCCGTGTCATTTGAACCTCAGATTATGCTCCTCTAATTCTAACAAACAATTAAAAGTCATACAGTACAATCACCAGGAAAGCTCAGTCCTTCCAGAAGCCACCAATTTCAGGGTCAGCCTGACCTCAAAAGGACGTTCCACATGGCAAGTGCCACAGCAGAAAAGGGCGCTTCCCCTGGGACCCTTCAGATGGATAGATGTCACTGAGGAGAGACAGTCCTCAAATAAACTGTCTGCATGCCATGCAGGGCTTCATAGGTTATCACCAATGCCTTGAATTGGATCTGAAAGCAAATTTGTAACCAATGCAGCTCACAGAGCAGAGGTATAGTATGAACAGATCTAAGTATAAGCATAACTGTCTGCACTGCTGCATTTGCACCAACTGAAGCTTCTGAATATTATTCAAAAGCAGCCACATCTAGACCACATCGCAGTGATCTATACAGGAAACATAGATTTTATGAGCAATGAGTGAGTGTAATGCTTCCTGATCCACAACTCCTGGTGCACAGCTCAAAACTGTACAAAAGCCCTTCTAGGCACAAATGTCACCTCCTCTTTTGAGCAGGAATCTGAATGCAAAAGGACCCCCAGAACGTACACTGATAAATGCAACCAAAGATACTAAATTCCTAGAACCAGGTAGCCCCCAAACTGAAAGCCACTCAGTTTTGCCAGGATTGAGTCAAAACCTGTTGTTTCCCATCCAAATCTCTTGGAAGACACTTGTCTGAGAACTTTACTTATTACTTTTCTGCCCCATACTCAAGTTTCTGTTATCTATTACATTGGCAGCATCTTTTCCTCTTGTGCCTCAAGGCCCTTTCCTCTGCCTTCTACATCTCACAGTGTGGTATTGAGTTATTGAGTCATTCTCTTTTCTAACTTTTACAGAGACTTGCATAATACTTTTCTTGATTTATTCTTAGGACATTTTCTGGGTGGCTGAGTAAGACCAATGTATATATCATGCTGTCAAAGTTTAAAATAACTGAGCACTGAGTCCTAATTTTAAGATCTGCTAACTACTATAAAACTATTTTCCCAGTGAAACGATGATTCTATGACAGATAGACTAGCAGATTCTAATAGCAGCCAGATTCTATAGTCAAGGATATGCTGTAGAATAGCTGAAAGCAGACCAAATCATTGTTATATTTGACATTTGATTATGCCAATTATATTATTTATGAATATACTACATGAATCACTTTATTTTGGATCTTCTGAATTTTGAAATTCTGGACATTTGTAAGAACTAATTCCTAAAATATTTCCAGGAAAATATTTTAACATTATTTTTGAGGTTGGTCATCACATGTCAACAAATAGCCTATTCCTTTGCCTTAATTCACATTCATATTCCAAATATTTATGTAACTGTATGCACATTATTTTTCCCCTTAGAAAACATACGCATTTCCATTTCAGGAAGTGGATCCTTGGCTTTTCCAAGTAAAAACCAAAAGTCTTTTTGGGAACTTGTTTGAGAAAAGAAAAAAAGAATTGCTGTATCCTGGAAATAAGTATAATACTCTGAACTCAGTGTAAGAAGGAAATTAAATCTTGATGCCCAAAGATTCTTTGTGTAATTACTTACTAAAAATAACTGTTGTCAATGAGAAAAAAATTGCCTATGGGAAAATGATTTCCAGAGGGACTGCCATGTTAGCCTGTTGCAGCAAAAACAGGTTCTTAGGGCATAATGTTTCATGACAGAGCTGTCTCCTTCAGGCGAATGTGACCCTTACTTCAGAGGTTTTCATAAGTCGGAGTTTAAATGGGAAAGGCACTTTAGGACTGGAGCTGAATGGCAAAGGAGTACAGACAATGACAATTCAGTTTGAACATTGTCTTGTGTGTGTTGCAAAAATGTCTGCAATTCAAGTGAAGCTAAAATGTAGTCGCAGCAGTCAAATGTACTGTTTTCTTGGAGTGCTGTTGTTAGTTATGCTTCCTGCAATGAAACTACCGGTAGTTAATTTAAGACTCTGTATTTTCTAGTCTTAGGAGTGTCCTCTTTAAAGTGCTTCACTCATTAAAAATTATATAAGGCAGCCCTTTTCATTTTGCTCAGAGAGAACTGGATCTCTGCCTCCAAGTCCCCTCTTGATCACATCATAGGATACCTTCTGCAGATGGCGAAGATCTTATCTGTTGCAAGGAAAGAAGGAATACATTTCAGGTATATTAATTAGAGGTCCTGTATTCATTCACACACACACACACACACACGTGCACGCACACACAAACACACACACACACACACATATCAGTAGAGGTTTCAACAAGGCCATGATTCACATTTAATAAAAAATCAAAATTAATAAAAATCAAACATATTTTAATAAAGCAATAAAGGGAATAAAGCTTGATAGCATAATGCTAATTTTACATTTGTAAAGATTTTTGTTCACAGCTTTGTGATGCAGCATGAGATTTGCAAATAAAAATTATTAGAACTCTATCAAGAGTGATTTCTATCTAATTAACTTAAGTGTTAATTATGATGCAATTAAACTTGTAGTTTTATTAAGACCAGGAAATGTTTACAGGGAAAACCAAACTTATGTTAGGAAAAAAACTACATATTTTATATATTTAATGAATATAAACTTGATTAAATAAAACACTTATAATATCTTGTAATTTATTTAATTATACACATATAAATTATAAAGGTAAAGGTTCCCCCGCACATGCGTGCTAGTCGTTTCCGACTCTAGGGGCCGGTGCTCATCTCCGTTTCAAAGCCGAAGAGCCAGCGCTTGTCCGAGGACGTCTCCGTGGTCATGTGGCCGGCATGACAGGACGCCAAAGGCGCACGGAACGCTGTTACCTTCCCACCGTAGTGGTCCCTATTTTTCTACTTGCATTTTTACGTGCTTTCGAACTGCTAGGTTGGCAGAAGCTGGGGCGAGTAACAGGCGCTCACTCTGTTACGCGGCACTTGGGATTCGACCCGCCAAACTGCCGACCTTCTGATCGACAAGCTCAGCGTCCTAACCCACTGAGCCACCGCGTCCCCTAAATTATATGTATACATAAATATTTTTAAAACCACTGTAAATAAAATTGAAAACTATTCATCTGTAATTAGTAATTTTCAGTTTAAAATGGCTTGTTCTATCTCACATTGCCTGCATATAAGAGCTATAAGAAGCTTTTAGGTCCCTAGATTTGAGAACGATCGTTTAATGAACCATATTTAAATTGATCCTTGAAACCTTTATAATATTTATTACTATAATAATTGTACTTGATATAATTAGAGTAATGGCCCATTAAAGGCTAACATATCATTACAGTACAGACTTAATGGACCTAAGAAGACTTCATCAAATGCATGGATTGGAAGCTTTCAAGCTTGGTAGATTTTTAAATAAATAGTTGGGAAACAACAGTAACATCATAGAGCAATAAAATCTAGTGTTATGGTAAAACTATGCATCATTGTATGGACCATTCATTAAGGTAACAACTATTGGAAGGTTATTTAATATATATAGACTGTATTCATATGATATAGTTATCCTCAATTAACTGAAGGGTGGGTGGTTGATTCAATGAACCCAAATCTCTGGATTCTTATGATGCACTGATCCATAAAAAAAACATATGAACTGAGTTTTCACAGCCTGCTAGACTAAAGGTTCAGCATGCTATATGGAGTTCATTGGAGTGTTCATTTTTCATTATTGTTTTTTTTTAATTCACGGCACAGAAGTCTGGCCCAAGGCATTTGGCAGCTCATAGTGAAGGATACAATTGTGCTTTGCCCACTGCACATCCAGAAAATGATGGGCGAGATAAAGGAGTCCCACTGACGGTGCTCCCCAGCCCCCGAGAGGAAGCAAGGTAAGCAGTACCCAAGGACAAAATGCAAAGCCTGGTTCGTTTTGTCCTCTAGTATCTTACAACTGCTTCCTGCACCGCCTACAGTAAAAAGAAAGGAGACAGAACTGAAATTCTCGATGGGTTCTTACACGCGTGAAGTTCCTCCTTCATTCAAGGACAGTTAGTAAAAAAAAAAAAAGGGCCGCGGAGCTGGGAAGATGCCGAACGGGCTCTTTTCTCGTGATGGGTGGAAACTGCATTTGTCGATTTGCACAAGGGACCGGCCTGTTTGCCTGAGGGAAAAGGCGGAAGGGCACCGCTGACAGGCAGGTGATATCACGTCTCACACTGGAAGGGATGCTCGCCTCTTTAAAAAGTAGTACACGTGGGTGAGCCGATGCCATTAGCAAACGCGCGCCTTGAAGGCTAGAGCTCTGGAAGCCGGCTGCTCGGAGAGCATTTTGCGCGCAGCGGCCAAGTTGCAGCGCGGCCGGAATTTCTTTTTCTAGCGGCGCCTGCCGCCGGTTCCCTAACTGCCCGGCGTCGCCCTTCCTCGCCTTGGTGCGGATGTTGCTGATCGGGAGGGACGAAGGAGTCCTGCCCCCCCCCGTCTTCTGACCGCTGACGGACTGTTACCTTCAGATGGCGGACGCCCTCCGGCGCCTTCCGTCCCTCAGGCTCAGCCCCAGCACGAGGCGGTGAAAAGGCGCGGCGGTAACAGCGGAGCCTCGTTTCTGCCTTTCCAGTTCCCAGGCTTTCTCTGCCCTTAGTCGGACTCTTGTTAGGCTTCCCTCTCAGATTCGCGGCGCTCGCGGAGTCGAAAGCGGCCGGGAGGAAACATTTGCAGCTTCTCCAGCGGCTGACTGGCTGGCTGCTCGCTCGCCGGCGCCGGCGCCGCCGCCTTCTGCTTCTCTTTTGCCCCTCAGCACCTACCAGCAGCTGAGCGGAGGGGCGGCCGGCGCCTCCCGAGCTGAAGCCGAAGCGCCGCCGCGGCATGTCCGGCACGGGCAAAAAAATTAAGGAGCGGGAAAACGTGACCTTCACCCAGCAGCAGCAGCAGGGCGACGAGGAGGAGGAGGAGGAGGAGGAAGAGGAAGAGGAGGAAGGCGCCTCTGAAGAAGAGTCCCCGTTGCCGCCGCTCTCACAGCAACCCCGAGCACGTCGAGGGTGGAGGGGGGTCAATGGCGGGCTGGAGCCTCCCCAGCACCAGGCAGTGAAAACCCAGCGAGAAACGTCCGGCTGCTACCCGCCCCTGCCAGTGGTGGGCAATGTGTAAGCTTTTAAAGTCTGCCCGGGCTAAGGGGGTGAGAGCGCGCCTCTTCTCGGAGGGAGGGAGATCCCGTAACGGGCTCTGGGCTTCCCTTTGTCGCATCGGACGACGGGGCAAAGCGGCCGCCCTCTGTCCGCGAGAACCAGCCGTGGCAGCTCCCAGGAGTTGTGGGGCAGCTGTCGAATGCCTTTCAAGGGAAGAAGAAATATGAGGGATAAATATTTCAAGGGGAGGAAGCTCCTTGTGCGGTTAACGGGAGAGGGAAATGTTGAGGAGTTGTGTCGGAGGAGTGTGGGGTAATGGCCCGCGGGAATTCCTAAATCGCCATTTGTTGGTCTTTAGCTAATTCAAGAATTGGGAACTGATACCACTTTTTATTCTGTGGTCGTCCGTACTTTTTTTTTTTTGTACTCTCCTAATTTAATTCTGGCATCTCGAAGTTTGACTCTTCTCTTTCCTGCACAGATGGACTGGACTTGCCTATTTTAACAAGTTCTGAGGTTGCCCCTTTAGACCAGGGGTCTTCAAACTTGGCCCTTTTATGACTTGTGGACTTCAACTCCCAGAATTCCTCAGCCAGCAAAGCTGGCTGAGGAATTCTGGGAGTTGAAGTCCACAAGTCATAAAAGGGCCAAGTTTGAAGATCCCTGCTTTAGACTAAGGATCCTTGCATGATTTTTTTTTACAGTTGTAGGATTTTTCTTTCTCATGGAATGACTGTTTTTTTTAAAGAGGCAGTCCTAACAAACAAAGGCTATGCACAATATAATTGATTCCCCCTCCCTCAAATATGTGTGACTGAGAATCTTTGAGAGAACTTTCAAAATTTAGATTCTAACAGAAGTAGTATTCTCAGTGTCTTGATGCTGGAGTCCCATATTGTGCAAGGAAGGGGGGGAATCAGTAACAATGGAAATATCAGATAGGTCTGTCACCAACAAATTTCAATATATCTGATTGCCCCAGTTTCAGTCATGCAGTGACTTACAAAGTAGCCAACTAGAAATGGTGAAGTATTTGTTTTTAAAATATAAACTGTAGGATATAAATATTTGAAATTAAAAGGGGTGGGGACTATTGGTTAAGGAATTATAATACTGTATAGCACACATACTCACACATCCTAGTCCAGAAGTCCCCAGCCTGTTAGGCACCAGGGACTGGTTCTGTGGAGAAAGGTTTTCCGCAGACTGGAGAGTGTGTGGTTTTGTGTGCTGCCTGCATCCCAAGGATGGGTTTTTGCTTGTTTGCTGGCATGCCACGAGCAGCTACTGGTCCATGGACCAGGGGTTGGGGACTATTGGTTAAGGAATTATAATTTAGCACACATACTCACACATCCTAGTCCAGAAGTCCCCAGCCTGTTGGGCACCAGGGTTGGTTCTGTGGAGAAAGGTTTTCCGCAGACTGGAGAGTGTGTGGTTTTGTGTGCTGCCTGCATCCCAAGGATGGGTTTTTGCTTGTTTGTGTGGACCGGTTGCTGGCATGCCACGAGCTGGTACTGGTCCATGGACCAGGGGTTGGGGACCCCCATTCTAGTCTACTGATTTGGAATGTCAGGTTGGACTAAGCAGGGCTCTATATACAAAGATCAATACTGTCCCTTCACAGTTTCTGGGTAAAAGGTAGTATGATTTAGATCACTCAAACACTTCTTTTCACATGTCATACATAGCCATATTTATTTTAATCATGGATCATAATTGGATGGTATCAAACTAAACCATAAAACTACCATAATGCGCTTTTATATAAGCTGCTAATTCTATCATTGTATCAGGATATATCCAAATAAACAGCTGTAGGAAAACAATGGAAAAGGCAGCCGAGAAGTCAAGCATGGAAGGTACAGATCTTAGAATAGAATCATAAAGTTGCAATTTCTTATAAGATACAATGTTGCTGGCTTAGATATACCAGTCAGAGTATTTCCTGGATATGCCAGTCAAATGACATTGTGAAATTTAACTTTTTCTCCTTTGTGGATTTTTCTGGGTTTGTGCAGGGGGGGGGAGGGAAGTTGTAAGAGCCACAGGAAACCTAATGGAACAGAGTTTAGGCTTATTGAAGCATGAACAATAATAAAAGAAAGTTCCACAATTGTTGAAAAGAGACATTTTTTCTGGGACTGAGTAATCACAGATAGTTCCCAGACATCTCAGAATACATTTGTGTTAGTTACCTTCTCTGTTCAGCCTGACTCTATACTATGAATAGAAGACATAAGACGTAATTCAAACAATGTTGGGAAGTAGTTTTGCTAGCTTGTTGCAGTGGAATATAGATGATTCTGCAGCATCTTGGTCAGGAGTTTGCAAAACCACTTTTCTCTAGTGTAGGAACTTCCACACTGTAGCTTCCAAATTTTTAGTTCCCCAAATTCCCAGCTAAAAATCCTGAGAATTGCAATTAGCACCATCCGAGAGTACAAGGTTGGCAAAGGATGCCCAAAGCAACCCAATGCTCCTTCCAGTCCATTTCCATGTGCTTTTTTTATAAAAACAACTCATTCTTGAGAACATTTCAAGCAGTTTCGATAAGATATCAGAATTTGGTAGCTGTCCTGTTTACAATTTTTTTCCAAATCTTCCTTTTATTTCTTAAAAATAATTTATATTAATAACCACTTTAAATTGATTATTTATTTTATTCTACCTTTCTTTATAAGCAACTCAAGGTGGCAAACATTCCTCATACGTCTCTCTCCTATTTTCTCCACAATAACAACCCTGTGAGATGAGTAGGGCTGAGAGAGTGTGACTAGCTCAAAGACACCCAGCCAGTTTTTCATGCCTAAGGCAGAACTAGAACCTTTACACCACACTGGTTCTCCATATAATATAATTGTAAAAAATATATATATGAAGTGTCCAAGTGAGAAGGATTCGTAAAACCTTTCTCCAAATTTACTTTAAGGAATTGTGAGACATTAATTCAGTTCTAATATTCTGCTGAATACATTTAATTGACAATGAGAACATTTATTTAATAGGAACAGATGAGTCAGGGGTGTTTTTCTCCAGCCACCAGAATAGCTGCCAAGAAAGAAACTCCAGTTACTGTGTCAGTTCAGGCTCTTCAATTGGTGTAATCATTTTGCTATGCTTCTGGTTACAAAATTACCTTTCCTTCAGCTTGCCTTGTATGTCTATATGGCAAGAAAAATTAATCAGCAATGATGAAATAAATTACAGTAAGATAATGTACCTATGATTGTAACTTTTAATTAGAAAGATTTTAACTACAGTGTGTGTATGTGTGTGTGTTTGTGTTCCTTGACTTGTAACAGTTCATTTAGTGATTGTTCAGGTTACAATGGCAACTATGACCATTTTTCACACTTGTGATCTTTGCAACATCCCCATGGTCATGTGACCAAAATTCAGATGCTTTGCAACTGGTTCATATTTATGATGGTTGAAGTGTCCTGGGATCATGCAACCACCTTTTTAAGAACCGTGCTACTAACTTAACAACTACAGTGATTCAGTTAACAGCTATGGCAAGAACAGTCATAAAATGGAGCAAAAGACAACTTAACAAAGGTCTCACTTAACAATAGAAATTTTGGGCTCAATTGTGGTCATGTTGAGGATTACATATAATGTATGTATATGAATATGCATGCATATATACAGTATATATATCAATCTATCTATCTAATCTTTGCATTGATATTGTCAAACTCAGGAGTAGTAAAAAACCTTGCCACTACTTCAGTCTTACTGTTGTATATCAAAGACACTGATCTTCCCTTTGGGACATACAATATTTATCCCAGACTTAAGTTCTCATAGTGTACCATTTTGGATGTATTACCTTTTCTGTGAAGCTAACACAATCCCACTAATGGTGCAAGGTTTGTAAAATATGTAATACTTTGCCATTCATTATGGAGATAAGGTAGCTGCATGTTGAAGGTGAGATTGGAGGCCTATTTTGAGAGTGCTTGGAAGTGAGGGCATTACCCCCCCCCCATCACAATTATTTCCCTCTCACAGCATTTGTCCTATTTATTAGCACTTCATTTCTTGTCTTCCTTTTATATTCACCTTGCCGCTTTTGACATCAACTCTTGTTCAAGTTCCCCAAAGTTTTGCTATTTCTGTTTGAACAAGATGTATGTGTGTGTGTGTGTGTGTGTGAGAGAGAGAGAGAGTTATTCCATTTTACACTGCTCTGAAATGTAAGTTTTAACATTCCCACCTTTCTCAAGTTTTGTACTTATTTGCTTCTTTCCCTGTGTTTGTCAGTTTCAGTAACTTCCTTTTCCTGAAGAAGAAGACTGATTGGTCAGGAGTTAGTCATTTTTGGCTAATTCTTCTCACAACAGATAATTATCTCAATCCCAGCGCTGTGTGCTTCTGTCCTCTCTGGAGCTACTTCTCTTATATTGCCTTTCTGTATCTTTGCTTCCTTCACATTACTGTATTTTCAGGCGTATAAGACGACTGGGCGTATAAGACGACCCCTGACTTTTGAGAAGATTTTCATGGGTTAAAAAGTAGTCTTATACGCCGGAAACTACGGTATTTTAAACTGGGAGCTGTTCAATTATGGGAGGAGATGCAGATAGAACAGCCTTGAGAATTCCAGTGATGTCCTGAAATCAGATCCATCCCACTTCTTCTTCACTGATGTTATTAGTGGGTGCTTTCCTTATTGGCTAAAAGAGAACAATAGCAAAACTACCTGAGAAAAAGCCGTGACTTTGCCTATAAAGCCTGCCATGCTCACAAATCAGGATGACATCAATGAGCAGGGGCTGAGGACAACTGCAATCGAAGCTGATTTTTTTTTTAAAAAAAACAACAACAACAACCCCTAATGTGTAGAAAGACGGAATAAATGAAATATTGTATGAGATTCTGGCATTTGTACATGAAAACATGTAATATTTAAGGTGATACTGGCATAGGAAGGAAGTAGTTTCTAGATTATTTCACCGTTGTGCCTGAGGCTTTAAAAATTGACTTCTGATCTAATCTTTTCTATATCGTCATTTTAAAGAGCATTTTAGTAAGGAGTCATTTTTTACAGAACATGATAGCAGTTCAAATAAAAATAATGTACCTTTGACAAATGACAAAAGCTACAGTTCCTAACCAGCATATTGAATGATTAGCTGGGATTTCTGAAGCTTTATTCTTATATGAGGAGGTGTTTTATACGTATAGGGTATAGTGTTTTAGTTTAAAAGAGTCTTGTGTAGCAAGACAGTCAGATTTCTATTGCTATTCATGTCTGCAACATTTATCTCTAGAGATAATGGTTTATTTTAGTGTAAAATAGACTATATACAGGGAGTCCTTGACTTACAACCACAATTGAGCCCAAAATTTCTGTTGCTAAGTGAGAAGTTTTTTAAGTGACTTTTGCCCCATTTTACAATGTTCCCACAGTTTTAAAGGTATCACTGCAGTTGTTAAGTTAGTAACACGGTTGTTAAGTGAATCTAGTTTCCCCATTGACTTTGCTTGTCAAAAGGTCACAAAGGGATCACATGACCCAGGAAACTGCAGCCATGTTAAATATGAACCAGTTTCAAGCATCCAAATTTTGATCATATCACCAGGAGGATGGTGCAATGGTGGTAAATGTGATAAAGAATAATAAGACACTTTTTTCAGTCCAGTCACTAAATGAACTGTTGTAAGTCAAGGTTGTTGTTGTTGTTAGCTGTGAAGTCGTATCCGACCCATCGCGACCCTATGGACAACGTTCCTCCAGGCCTTCCTGTCCTCTACCATCTTCTGGAGTCAATTTAGGCTCACACCTATTGCTTCAGTGACTCCATCCAGCCACCTCATTCTCTGTCCTGTTCTTCTCTTGCCCTCAACCTTTCCCAGCATTAGGCTCTTCTCCAGTGAGTCCTTCCTTCTCATTAGGTGGCCAAAGTATTTGAGTTTTAGCTTCAGGATCTGGCCTTCTAAAGAGCAGTCACGGTTGATCTCCTCTAGGACTGACCGGTTTGATCGCCTTGCAGTCCAAGGGACTCGCAGGAATCTTCTCCAGCACCAGAGTTCAAAGGCCTCAATTCTTTGGCGCTCAGCCTTTTTTATGGTCCAACTTTCACTGCCATACATTGCAACTGGGAAGACCATAGCCTTGACTATACACACTTTTGTTGACAGGGTGACTAGGGCTACCTGCAATTTGTCTCTGTAGAGAGGTTTCATAATTTATGGGCCACAGTGTGAGCTGACAGACACTCTTTGTAATTTGCCAAAGTGATTGCAGTTATGCATAGCAATTACTTCTAAGAGGCAGTGAAGTTGTGTGCTGGATTCTATCCTATAAAGCACAATTCCCAGCTATAGGAACCAAATAAATCAGATCAACTAGGTCAGTTTCTCTTCTGAGATCTTGCATCCATATACTGATGTTCCGCTTTTCTATAACACTGATTTTTTTATGTTAAGAGGTGCTATGTTATACTCATTTCTTCTATGACAATATTAGAAAATGAATATGTAGCCTATTTAAGAATTAGGTGTTATTGCAGTGTAGCACTTCTAAGTACTACCGTCAATTGGAAAGTTACAGATTAACTGTAATTTCAATAAAATAATGAAATAATGAAATAATTTGATTTTCTAATATGATTTATATGTGAAAGAGGACTAATAGTCAAGTTTGTTTCAAGTACAGTCAAGTCCTAATGACATGTACATATATGGTTTTCTTGGTGACAGTATAAAAGTAATTGTACATTGTCCCCCTTTTTTCTTCTCTTCATCCTCCTGTCCCTGTGTTAGAGTCTAGTCTTTAATTCTGAGGAATCCTGGTGAAATCCCATCCAAATACTAATTTCAGGCTTGTATTTTGTATTTCAGTTTCTTGAAGGCTGTTTATTGGAATGTATTTTCTGAAATCTGCCTCATTCTGATAAGTTCTGCTGTACCAACAGATGTGATGTTATCTTTGCTTCTCAATCAGTGTAATAGGATGTGCTGAACTAGTGAGATATCAGAGATATTGGGATTCTGTCTGAATACCAGTTAGAAGTTTGTTTCATAATCTGATGTGTACCATTGTATACTTCAAACCTCAGGAATATTCCTGTATGTCCTCAGGAATAAGTTAGAGTCAAATATTTAGTAGATTTGTATGTTATCTTTACTATTTTACATTATTATATGAATGGTCCCTTAAAGAATCAGCAACTCTGTTTCTTACAAATGTTTTCTTCCAGAACTGCATTTTAGAAGTGTTCTATTAATCTCTTTCCATACAAAGCCACATGCCCCTCCCTACTAACAATTTGCACAACTTAAAACCTTTTCACGATCATTGCATTTTTCCTTCTCAGCATATTCCCAAATGATAAAAAGCAGGGTTTTTGTTTGAGATATCATTATTTCTGGAATTATTGCATCTGCCATACCTTTGCAGCCCATCGGACAATAGGCTTTTTTTGGGGAAGGGATTTATTTTTCTTTTATTTATTTATCATATTTGTATGCCCCCCCAAAAAAAGCATGACTCTGGACAGCATTCTTGCTTTATCTCCTGCCTTTCTGTACCTGTACATAGCTTTAAATTTTTATCTTTGAATTAAACAGCATTTACAATAAATTTTCTCTCCCCTTTTTCATAGAAGTTTAGATTTGTTCATGGAAATTCCCCTATCTTGGTATTTGCCATGAGTAGTTTATAACTGCTGTTTTCTTTTCATTCTTCTTTTCTTCTCTTTCCACTTCAGCTATGAAAGGCTTTTGAATGTGTATTTGCTAATACATTATAATGGAGCTATTACATCCAGGGTTTTTCATTTGAATTTTTTACCATTCGTCGTCTCTCAACATCTCCCCATGTTCTTTTAGAAGGATTTTTGTTTAACAGGTTACCAGGCAAATGTACAGAAACCACAATCAAGGGTTGGAGAACACAAGTGACAGTAGCAAATTTCTTTGATTTCTTTTTTCTAATCATTGTTAATTGATAGTGCAGTAGTTCCACAGGTGAGCTCAGCAATTGGAGTCATTGGTAAATCGAGAAGCTTTTTAAATTTTAAATTTTCAAACATATAAAAATGTCGATAATTATGATACTCTGAATTCCACAAACACCTAAGGTAACAAGAATGTGGCACTATTCTAAATTAATTTAGTCTTGCATTCTAAAGGCTTGAGATATTGATGGCTGGAATTTGGAAGCTTCTTAGATTGCAGCTCATGTGCTTAGAAGCATGTACCACATACTAATGAAGCTGGTATGGCAAAGCATAATACTAAAAGCAGTACCAATTAAATGGTGATTATATTCCTGGTGATTGTGTTTATGGTGATACTCATCCAAATGTAAAAGAGCAATCATAGCGATGTTGGATTCTAATGATTTGGTATTGCATAGAACGTTCCTGGTAAAAAAAAGAATTCTACAATCCATCTTGTATTCTCTCCACTTTAGGAAATCCTAAAACTGGCTCAAATCCCAAAAATATTTATTTCCATTGCTAGCATTAGACTAACATTGCTAATTTATTTAAAAGCTCCTATTCTTTTTAGCCAAACTAAGCTCAAAATTTGAAGGTTTCTTATAAATGATTAATCATCCTAAAATGATGAGACCTTTAACTTATTTCTAGAATTCCATTTACTATCAAACCATGTATTTAAAGGCCTTTGCAGGATCTGCCACACTTTTTTTATCATTTGCTCTTATAGAAAATTACCAGGTTTTCTTTGAGAAGTAACCAGATGGAGAACTGATACACCTTTATTGGATCTGATAGTTGGTATAATGATAAAAAAGGAATAAATCTGAGTCATATCAAAAGCAGTTTCATCCAACATCATGCCCCATAGTGAACAACAAGAAGACTTTGAGGGCAATAGTTTTCACAAGCCTTTCTTTCTTAGTGATGGGTAGTCAGAGGCAAATTATATATAATGATTTAATTTTACTATCAATTTAAGGGTTATTTAATTTAATTTAAGAGTAATATCTCACAGTTATATTCAATAAGATAAGAGTATTATGTCAAAGTAGATTTTTAAAAGGGTGGTTGAAGACATTTCCTAGTCCAGTACCCACAGGAAATATGGGATTTCAATATCCAGTCAGTAGAATCAATAATTCCTCATGGTAGAGATTATAATCCAACATATCTGGAAGACACCAAGTTGCATAAACCTGCTTTAATGTTTTAGCTGCAACAATTGAGAGCAATTTAATTAATGTAGCATTAATGTGCTTTTAAATATGTTTGGCAGTTATTTAACAGTAATAACTGGTTTCAGGATTGCAGTTATATGGTTAAATAATACAATTGTATTAGTTAGCCTTCAAAACAGAGCAGAAATATATATTTATCATTTTAAATAATAATGTACTTTTATAAAAAGTCCATATATGTAAACATTTACAAATTTAGTACTGTATAATATTTCTTTTATGCTGTGTAATTTTGCACCTTAAGTTAGATTGATGTGTGGATGGTTCTTTTATAAAAAGTAAAATATTATGATCATATTATTTAATTTTAAAATTTACATTCCTTTAGTCAGTCAACATTTGTTAGAATGAAGGAAGCAGTGAAATAAACTTGAGGGTATATAAAAAAGTACATCTGGAATAAGCAGCCCATAGTACATCTGGAATAAGCAGTACATAGTTGCTGTAGTTCTTCTCTAATTTTTTTGGCCCCAGATCCCCTGGATATTGTGCTGCCAAAAATCTAGTGGCAAATTTCCAAATTACAAAGTTTTCAAGAAAGCCAATGTGGGTGAACACACCACAATGTGTCAGAATGGATGAAAACTCAAGCAGAAATATTAGCTCAGAGGGGACTAAAATTCCGGCCCTTTCTAGTCTTTGTATTTTTCAGGGCTTCCCAAGGTGGAAGATATTTTCCACCTTTGATGTGCAGTAATGCTTGTTTAAGGAACCATGCAGAAAGATACATGACTACAAAGTAGAAGTGCTCCCGGCTTGATACATAAAATTTCACACCATCATAAAAAAGTAATGATACTGGATAATTGCCATTTACTTCCAACAGAGTTACACTTCCTGTTTCCATAAGTTAATTTTATTAAACTTTCAGTAAGGATATACATGTGCGATTTAAATGTAAGTCTCTTTCTACTGGAAGTCAATCATTTCATGATTGATTGGAATTTAATGTGTAAAGATGTTTTTTGTTCTTATTATTTGCTTTTAACCTATACATTTTAAATGTTATTTGCCACGGGTTCTTTAAACTGAAGTATCTTATATACTGCAAGATCCAATCTGAGCTGGTCACCAGGATAAGAAGTTTGTTCATCCAAGCTTTTGGACTCGTGCTGGAGTCCATCCTCAGGGAACTTCTCAATATCCAGGATGCCTTTCTTATCTTATATACTGTTGAGAATATTTTGATTATAGCAGTATGAAAACTGAATGTCCTGCTTTGTAATCTGTTATTTTTGTTTGATGATGCATGACCGTTTGAGAATTGTACTTTCATGTTTTCACTTCAAAAGGAGAGAAATGCCTTAGAAAGATGCAATTTGTTACTTTCTTTAAAAAATTCAGTTGGAAAGTTAAATGAAATTTCAGATGACTTGGCAAGCTTTGCTCACTCAACAAGGTTTTGGGACTGCAACATGGTACAATTATCATTGCAGCATAATAAAATAAATAAAATGTATTTATTTATATAAAATGTAAATATATAAAATAAAAAATAAATAAAAAGAAAAATATCAAATTAATTTGGCTTGGAATTATGGTGCAAACCATTGTAATACCTTTTCTCTATAAATTTTATTTCTTAAATTTATATGCTGCTCATCTCATCGATAAAGCAACTCTGATACAGGAAATAGCATCTTGAATTTGAATTTATTTCCTAGTTGGTGTGATATGGACTAAAATAGGTTGGCTTTCAAGGAAAAATATAGAGTGGTAGGATGGATCTGATCAATCTTTTTTTAAAAAAGCCAATTATTATTAAGTATTATGTGGACATGGTAGAAGTAAGGAGTAAGAAGATAAAAAGATATGGAAAGGTATAGTGAATGCTATTACTGTAAATTAGGTTTATCTTTTTCCTTTTTAAAAATCTTTAACTTTATTAAGGTCACTAACCAACATTTTAAAAACATATTTATTTTCTTTTATCAACAAAAATAAGATACAAAACAGAAAAACAGAAAAATGAACATCCAACATGAACAAAAAGGAAAAAAATCTTGTGTACAAAAAAAGAAAAGAAAAAAAATCTCAAATGTCAAATAATATTAAACTTAAGAAATCTACCATGTCTGGATGCTAAAAAATAAATAAAAAACCTAATATGTCCTTCTCCCCTTATGTAACAGGTCTACAAATACTGTAGTTATAAACTTTCCCATCTATATTTAGCAAAATTCTATATTAAATAAACAAATATCACAGATGTGGAAATCTGTCTAATAATCAAATTGACCCAATATCTAATCACAATATATATGTAAAAGAAAAAAACCTCAGTGAACAGGTTATCCTAAACATTACACTAATCTTCAGATGGCTTCCAGTCTCTTAAAAGTTGCCTAATCTGTTGTCTCTAATCAAGGCAGTTAGTTTTGCCTTCTCTGCTAAATCATTCAGTTTTAAAATCCATTATTCAATAGTCAACTTCCCTTTCTTTCCAATGTTTAGCATATACGTTCCTTGCAGTAGTCACCATGCAAAGAAATAGCGTCCCAAACTGTTTTTCAATTGGTTTGTCCATAATACCTAAAAGAAAAGCTTCAGGTTTCATTAATATTTGTGTCTTAAATATTTTCTATCTGTGGTCAAATGCCAATGATACATCATTTTGTAAAATTTTTCTTTCAAACTGTAATTCAGTCACTAACCAGTATTTTATGCAACTAATATATATATTGTTGTTGTTGTTGTTAGTTGCGAAGTCGTTTCCGACCCATCGCAACCCTATGGACAATGTTCCTCCAGGCCTTCCTGTCCTCTACCATCTTCTGGAGTCCATCTAGGCTCACGCCTACTGCTTCAGTGACTCCATCCAGCCACCTCATTCTCTGTCGTCCCCTTCTTCTATTGCCCTCAATCTTTCCCAGCATTAGGCTCTTCTCCAGTGAGTCCTTCCTTCTCATTAGGTGGCCAAAGTATTTGAGTTTTAGCTTCAGGATCTGGCCTTCTAAAGAGCAGTCAGGGTTGATCTCCTCTAGGACTGACCGGTTTGATCGCCTTGCAGTCCAAGGAACTCGCAGGAGTCTTCTCCAGCACCATAGTTCAAAGGCTTCAATTCTTTGGCACTCAGCCTTTCTTATGGTCCAGCTTTCACTGCCATACATTGCAACTGGGAAGACCATAGCCTTGACTATACGCACTTTTGTTGACAGGGTGATGTCTCTGCTTTTTAGTGTGCTGTCTAGTTTTGCCATGGCTTTCCTCCCAAGGAGCAAGCGTCTTTTAATTTCTTGGCTACAGTCCCCATCTGCAGTGATCTTGGAGCCCAGGAAAATAAAATCTGTCACTACCTCCATTTCTTCCCCATCTATTTGCCAGGAATTGAGAGGGCCGGATGCCATGATCTTGGTTTTCTTAATGTTTAGTTTCAACCCAAGTTTTGCACTCTCCTTCTTCACCCGCAACAAGAGGCTCTTTAGTTCTTCTTCACTTTCTGCCATTAGAGTGGTATCATCTGCATATCTTAGGTTGTTGATGTTTCTTCCGGCAATCTTAATTCCAACTTTTGATTCATCTAGCCCTGCCTTTCTCATGATGTGCTCTGCATATAAGTTAAATAGGCAAGGCGACAGTATACAGCCTTGCCGGACTCCTTTCCCAATTTTGAACCAATCAGTGGTTCCGTGTCCAGTTCTCACTGTTGCTTCTTGGCCCGCATATAGATTTCTCAAGAGATAAATAAGATGGTCTGGTATGCCCATCTCTTTAAGGACTTGCCAGAGTTTGTTATGATCCACACAATCAAAGGCTTTAGCATAGTCAATGAAGCAGAAGTAGATGTTTTTCTGGAACTCTCTAGCTTTCTTCATGATCCAGCGTATGTTAGCAATTTGATCTCTAGTTCCTCTGCCTCTTCGAAATCCTGCCTGTACTTCTGGTAGTTCTCGATCCACATACTGCTGGAGTCTAGCTTGTAGAATTTTAAGCATAACTTTACTAGCATGAGAAATGAGTGCAATGGTGTGATAGTTTGAACATTCTTTGGCACTGCCTTTTTTTGGAATTGGAATGTAAACTGATCTTTTCCAATCCTGTGGCCACTGTTGAGTTTTCCAAATTTGCTGGCAAATTGAGTGTAGCACTTTTACTGCATCGTCTTTTAAGATTTTGAATACCTCAGCTGGAATACTGTCACCTCCACTAGCTTTGTTGTTGCTCAGCTTTTCTAAGGCCCACTTCACTTCACATTCTAGGATGTCTGGCTCGAGGTCAGTGACCACCTCATTGTGATTACCAGGGACATTAAGCTCATTCTTGTATAGTTCTTCTGTGTAATTTTGCCACCTCTTCTTAATCTCTTCTGCCTCTGTTAGGTCCCTGCCATTTTGGTCCTTTATCATGCCCATTTTTGCATGAAACGTTCCTTTCATCTCTCCAATTTTCTTGAAAAGATCTCTGGTCCTCCCTATTCTATTGTTTTCTTCTATTTCTTTGCATTGTTCATTTAAGAAGGCATTCTTATCTCTTCTAGCTATTCTTTGGAATTCTGCATTTAATTGGGCATATCTTTCTTTTTCTCCCTTGCCTTTCGCTTCCCTCCTTTCCTCAGCTATTTGCAAAGCTTCCTCAGACAGCCATTTTGCTTTCTTGCATTTCTTTTTCTTTGGGATGGTTTTGGTTGCTACCTGTTGTACAATGTTGCGAACCTCTGTCCATAGTTCTTCAGGCACTCTGTCTATCAGATCCAATTCCTTAAATCTATTTGTCACCTCAACTGTATATTCAACAGGGATATGATTTAATTCATACCTGACTGGCCTAGCGCTTTTCCCTACTTTCTTTAATTTAAGCCTAAACTTTGCAACAAGAAGCTCATGGTCTGAGCCACAGTCAGCTCCTGGTCTTGTTTTTACTGACTGTATAGAGCTTCTCCATCTTTGGCTGCAGAGCATATAGTCAATCTGATTTCTGTGTTGACCGTCTGGTGATGTCCATGTGTAAAGCCGTCTCTTGGGTTGTTGGAAAAGAGTGTTTGCTATGACCATCGTATTCTCTTGACAAAATTCTATCAGCCTGTGCCCTGCTTCATTTTGCACTCCAAGGCCAAACTTGCCTGTTATTCCAGTTATCTTTTGGCTTCCTACTTTAGCATTCCAATCCCCCATGATGATAAGGACATCATTTTTGGGTGTTAGTTCTATAAGGTGCTGTAGGGCTTCATAGAACCGGTCAATTTCATCCTCTTCAGCACCGGTGGTTGGGGCATAGACTTGGACTACTGTGATATTGAATGGTTTGCCTTGGATTCGAACTGAGATCATTCTGTCATTTTGAGGATTGTATCCCAGTATTGCTTTTCCTATTTTTTTATTGACTATGAAGGCTACTCCATTTCTTCTGAGGGATTCTTGCCCGCAGTAGTATACCTGATGGTCATCTGAATTAAATTCACCCATTCCTGTCCATTTTAGTTCACTGATACCTAAGATGTCAATGTTTATTCTTGTCATCTCTTGTTTGACCACGTCCAGCTTTCCTTGATTCATGGATCTTACATTCCAGGTTCCTATGGAGAAAAAATCTTTACAGCATCGGACTTTCCTTTCACCACCAGACATATCCACAGCTGAGCGTCCTTTCGGCTTTGGCCCAGTCGCTTCATTCTTTCTGGCACTACTAGTACTAGCCCTCTGCTCTTCCCCAGTAGCATATTGGACGCCTTCCGACCTGAGGGGCTCATCTTCCAGCGTCATATCGTTTTGCCTTTTAGTACTGTCCATAGGGTTTTCATGGTAAAGATACTGGAGTGGTTTGCCATTTCCTTCTCCAGTGGATCACGTTTTGTCAGAACTCTCTGCTATGACCTTTCCGTCTTGGGTGGCCCTGCACGGCATAGCTCATAGCTTCATTGAATTACGCAAGCCCCTTCGCCACGACAAGGCAGTAATCCATGAAGGGAAATATATATTACAAAGTACAAATTCAAAAAGCCTAGATATTTTCTAAAATCAATAGAAGCACATGAAATAATTCACTATTAACTATAAACACAGATAATAAAATACTACAGAATCTAAATGTTAAAACTAATTGACAGGATTATACAACTATGTTGTCTCTGATAGACAAACTAATTATGACCACCATAGTGGATATAATACCACTGATTTCCAGAAATATCTAGTTTAATCTTGTTTGAGAAAATACAATACGCTAATGGGAGAGAGTGATATCTATAATTACACTTATGAATATCCTACATGTGAATATTCTTGTCTTTCTAAATAGATCTTTTGGACAATTATTCCTGGTGGATTTTTTATTTACACAGGGTCTTAAAGTAATTAGACTACTTTACCATTACAATGCAATATTATTTAGAGGGGACCAACTGTTAAAGCGTGAACAGTAGATTATTGGGTAAAGGAGCTCGTTTGGGGGGAAAGCTGGTTTAGATTCTGTAGAGAAACTGCAATGAAAAATTCCCATAATGACTGTTTTTGCTCAGTAGGTTCATTGATGAAAGTCCTTCTTTGAGACGAGTGACTATGATGAGAGAAAAAGGAAGACGACAGGCCATCAGAGGTCCAGCTTTTATGTTTAATGACAGGGGCACAAGCCTCACAGCTGAGGAAGAGCGTTTTCTGGATGCTGCAGAATATGGGAACATTCCTGTGGTGCGCAAAATGTTGGAAGAGTCAAAAACATTAAATGTGAACTGCGTTGACTATATGGGCCAGAATGCCTTGCAGCTTGCTGTAGGCAATGAACATCTTGAAGTGACAGAACTTTTGTTAAAGAAGGAGAATCTGGCACGGATTGGAGATGCACTGTTGCTTGCAATCAGCAAAGGATATATCCGGATTGTGGAAGCAATCTTGAATCATCCTGGATTTGCAGCTAGCAAGCGGCTAACTCTGAGCCCCTGTGAGCAGGAACTCCAAGATGATGACTTTTATTCTTATGATGAAGATGGCACCCGCTTCTCCCCAGACATCACACCCATCATTTTAGCTGCTCATTGTCAGAAGTATGAGGTGGTACACATGCTGCTAATAAAAGGGGCAAGAATAGAGAGGCCCCATGATTATTTCTGTAAGTGCAATGATTGCACTGAGAAACAGAAGATTGATTCCTTTAGTCATTCTAGATCAAGAATAAATGCATACAAAGGGTTGGCCAGTCCAGCCTATCTATCCTTGTCTAGTGAAGATCCAGTCCTCACTGCTCTAGAACTTAGCAATGAGCTTGCCAAACTGGCTAATATTGAAAAAGAATTCAAGGTAAGTCTCTTATTTCATACTTTCTCTTTTCTTACCTTACACTATTCTGACTTTGCATTATTTTTCTGCATTTTATCTGAAGGCCCTTACTCTTTTTTGAGTCAATGGGCACATCTGGAATTTTGAGAACCTCGTATAAAATGAAGGCTATGCTGGGCTTATTGAATTAAACAGCTCTCCATTTGCCAAACTTTAATCTGGGATGATTGCTTCTTACTGATTCCTAAATTCTACTCTAGGGTGCTTGCACCAGACTTTTTGTTGTCCTGGTAAATGGCCAGGTTTCTAAATCAAACAATGGACTGAAGCCCCCGATCATTTTCTATGAATACTCTTAGAGGTACATGCAAGGGAAAAACCATTATTTTTTAATCTGGAAAGGTGGATTTGGTATTTGCTTTTTAGCATGCTAGTTGCAGTCATTTTTTGAAAAACTAAAATGAGGAAGAGTACAGACCCTGGCAGTTGCCATACATCCAAGACTCAAGCCTTATGTAATCCTGCTTGTGTTGCTGTTATGATGTTACCTTCCTTTGAAATATAGCTTTGCTTCAAATGAAAATAATGTGGTACTTGACTTGGTAGGTACCAAATAAAATAATGAAAAATGAGCTCTGTGAAAACCAAATGAGTATCCAAACTTTAGGTCCTAAATGACTAAAGATTAAAGTATTGGACTTGGGTACAAAAGAGTCCCAGATTCAGATAGACGTAGACGTTAAAGTCCCTGGGTGACTTTAGGCCATCCCAATCTACATTGCAATGTGGTTATTGTAAGGAAAATAAGAGGAAATGCTTTGTTACTTGTGTTGAGCTCTATTATACAAATCTAACAAAAATAAATGATTTTTCTTATGTCCATTAACAACTTTTGAACATTATGGTTTGTACCATGTGAATTTTCAATGCCTTTATCATTTTCCCATCTAAATAATATTACGGTCACTGTATGATAGAAATGCGTTAAAATTCCATGATTCTATTAAAATGTGTATAATTGTTCTGTTCACTTCCTCCCCGTGTTTACATATTTTAACATCACAATTATAATGATTATACTATTTTTTCTGGATTTCTTTCTTTGTTTATTTGGCTCCTTTTTGTGAGTGTTTGTTCAGATTCCATATCAACTAATATATAAAATTAGAATTCTGAAAAAACACCCCTGAAAAATCTTCATTTACTGAAAAAAAAGAAATGGGTCAGAAGAGACAGATTGTAAACAAAATTAGTTATACAAATGACACATCTTTTCAACTGTAACAAACATTTCAGTAGGGTCTTTCAGGGTCACTGTTAGATTACACTTTTTAAATTAACTTTCCCTTAAATTATTATGAGGAGGCAGAAAACACATTAATGTGTGAAACTGTTCCAAGTCTAGAGAACTGTGAAGAAAATACATGTTGATTTGTGTTTGAGTATGTATTTGTGGGATGATGCAGGAGCAAAAGTTGGTGGTCACTGTACGTTTATCAGCCTGCCTTAAAACATAGAAATGAATAAATCAGACTCCAGTCATATTATGCAATTCAGTTCATCTTCAATGATATTTATTATGTAGAGCAACTGCTGTGAAATTAAAATCTGACCTATTTGCAAATCTGATGTTTTGTATGACTGCCATTATATTCAGATTAAATAGTTTGATGTTTAATCATTTCATTTTAAAAGTTTGTGTTTGATTTACATTATAATCTCATAGAGCAATAGGCATATAACAATGACATTTCTGCAATATGGCGAGTGAAGTGTTCTCAGTTTATAGCTGCTTTGCAGATTTTCTTATATATATTGTGCTAAGGTGATCCATTATTGTATGTATGTAATTTGGAACTCCCTTTCCTGTTAGATAATTTATCTGTCTAGATACTGTAAAAATCTGACAATAGTTAGAATTTACAAAAATAGTTTTGTAATGAAGTGATAAAAAACTGAAACCTAAAAAACTAAAAACCTCAATCCTAGTTGAGAAAGTGGGTCAAAGACTCGAAGACTGAAGCTTTGCCCTTCTGTATGTTCATTGTGCTGCATGTGAAAAAGAGACATAGCTATGATTGAATGGTTGTTGCCACCATGTTAAATTTTGATACTCCTCCTGACAGTGATTTTATCAGTGACAGTAACACCTAGAGCAAAGTTTTCTGACATTAAGTTCTTAACAGAGTTGAAAGGGATCTTGGAGGTCTTCTTGCCCAACCCCCTGTTCAAGCAGGAGACCCTATATCATTTCAGACAAATGGTTGTCCAGCACTCACAACTTCTGGAGGCAAGTCATTCCACTGATTAATTGTTCTAACTGTCAGAAAATTTCTCCTTAGTTGTAGGTTGCTTCTCTCCTTGATTAGTTTCCATCTATCCCTGTTCAATATACAGTAGAGGTGACAAATAGATTTAAGGAATTTGATCTGATAGACAGAGTGCCTGAAGAACTATGGACAGAGGTTTGCAACATTGTACAACAGGTAGCAACCAAAACCATCCCAAAGAAAAAGAAATACAAGAAAGCAAAATGGCTGTCTGAGGAAGCTTTGCAAATAGCTGAGGAAAGGAGGGAAGCGAAAGGCAAGGGAGAAAAAGAAAGATATGCCCAATTGAATGCAGAATTCCAAAGAATAGCTAGAAGAGATAAGAATGCCTTCTTAAATGAACAATGCAAAGAAATAGAAGAAAACAATAGAATAGGGAGGACCAGAGATCTTTTCAAGAAAATTGGAGAGATGAAAGGAACGTTTCATGCAAAAATGGGCATGATAAAGGACCAAAATGGCAGGGACCTAACAGAGGCAGAAGAGATTAAGAAGAGGTGGCAAAATTACACAGAAGAACTATACAGGAATGAGCTTAACATCCCTGACAATCACAATGAGGTGGTCACTGACCTCGAGCCAGACATCCTAAAATGTGAAGTGAAGTGGGCCTTAGAAAAGCTGAGCAACAACAAAGCTAGTGGAGGTGACAGTATTCCAGCTGAGCTATTCAAAATCTTAAAAGACGATGCAGTAAAAGTGCTACACTCAATTTGCCAGCAAATTTGGAAAACTCAACAGTGGCCACAGGATTGGAAAAGATCAGTTTACATTCCAATTCCAAAGAAAGGCAGTGCCAAAGAATGTTCAAACTATCGCACCACTGCACTCATCTCTCATGCTAGTAAAGTTATGCTCAAAATTCTACAAGCTAGACTCCAGCAGTATGTGGATCGAGAACTACCAGAAGTACAGGCAGGATTTCGAAGAGGCAGAGGAACTAGAGATCAAATTGCTAACATACGCTGGATCATGGAGAAAGCTAGAGAGTTCCAGAAAAACATCTACTTCTGCTTCATTGACTATGCTAAAGCCTTTGATTGTGTGGATCATAACAAACTGTGGCAAGTCCTTAAAGAGATGGGCATACCAGACCATCTTATTTGTCTCTTGAGAAACCTATATGCGGGCCAAGAAGCAACAGTGAGAACTGGACACGGAACCACTGATTGGTTCAAAATTGGGAAAGGAGTCCGGCAAGGCTGTATACTGTCGCCTTGCCTATTTAATTTATATGCAGAGCACATCATGAGAAAGGCAGGGCTAGATGAATCAAAAGTTGGAATTAAGATTGCCGGAAGAAACATCAACAACCTAAGATATGCAGATGACACCACTCTAATGGCAGAAAGTGAAGAGGAACTAAAGAGCCTCTTGTTGCGAGTGAAGAAGGAGAGTGCAAAACTTGGGTTGAAACTAAACATTAAGAAAACCAAGATCATGGCATCCGGCCCTCTCAACTCCTGGCAAATAGATGGGGAAGAAATGGAGGTAGTGACAGATTTTATTTTCCTGGGCTCCAAGATCACTGCAGATGGGGACTGTAGCCAAGAAATTAAAAGACGCTTGCTCCTTGGGAGGAAAGCCATGGCAAATCTAGACAGCACACTAAAAAGCAGAGACATCACCCTGTCAACAAAAGTGCGTATAGTCAAGGCTATGGTCTTCCCAGTTGCAATGTATGGCAGTGAAAGCTGGACCATAAGAAAGGCGGAGCACCAAAGAATTGAAGCCTTTGAACTATGGTGCTGGAGAAGACTCCTGCGAGTCCCTTGGACTGCAAGGCGATCAAACCGGTCAGTCCTAGAGGAGATCAACCCTGACTGCTCTTTAGAAGGCCAGATCCTGAAGCTAAAACTCAAATACTTTGGCCATCTAATGAGAAGGAAGGACTCACTGGAGAAGAGCCTAATGCTGGGAAAGATTGAGGGCAATAGAAGAAGGGAACGACAGAGAATGAGGTGGCTGGATGGAGTCACTGAAGCAGTGGGTGTGAGCTTGAATGGACTCCGGAGGATGGTGGAGGACAGGAAGGCCTGGAGGAACGTTGTCCATAGGGTCGCGATGGGTCGGACACGACTTCGCAACTAACAACAACATTGCTTCTTGCCCTGCCTTCAGGGGCTTTGGAAAATAGGTTGATCTCCTCTTCTTTGTGGCAGCCCCTCAAATATTGGAATACTGCTATCATGTCACCTCTTTCTTTTTATTAGACTAGACTAGACATACCCAATTCCTGTAACCATTCTTTATGTTTTAACCTCCAGGCCCCTAATCATCTTTGTTGCTCTTCTCTGCACTCTTTCTAGAGTATCAACATCTTTTTTATATTGTGGCGACCAAAACTGGATGCAGTATTCCAAGAATGGTCTTCCCAAGGCGTTATGAAGTGGTACTAACACTTTATGTAATCTTGATTCTATCCATTATTAATTAATTGGCTTTTTTGCAGCTGCAGCACACCTCATATTGTAAGTGGTTGTCCATTAGCAGTCCTAGACCCCTCTTGCAGTTGCTGCTATTGAGCCAACAATATGCTGCAGCCACAAAAAAAAAGCATCACCTATTCTATACCTAAGGGACGCGGTGGCTCAGTGGGTTAGGATGCTGAGCTTGTCTGTCAGAAGGTCGGCAGTTTGGCGGGTCGAATCCCGAGTGCCGTGTAACAGAGTGAGCGCCTGTTACGCGTCCCAGCTTCTGCCAACCTAGCAGTTCGAAAGCACGTCAAAACGCAAGTAGAAAAATAGGGACCACTCCGGTGGGAAGGTAACGGCGTTCCGTGCGCCTTTGGCGTCTAGCCATGCCGGCCACATGACCACGGAGACGTCCTCGGACAAGCGCTGGCATGTGCGGGGGAACCTTTACCTTTACCTTTACCTTTATTCTATACCTATGCATTTGGTTTTTCTTACCTCAGTGTAAAACCTTATTTTTCTCCCCATTGCATTTCATTTTGTTGGGCCCAATGTCCAACTTTGTTGAGATCCTTCCAGATCTTGAGTCTATCTTCTGGGATGTTGGCTATTCCTGCCAGCTTGGTATTGTCTGCAAATTTGATGAGTTCCCCTCTATTCCCTCATTTAATTCATTTATGAACATGTTGAAGGGTACTTGGCCTAAGACAGAATCTTGGGGTACCCCACTGCACACTTCTCTCCATGTGGATGTAGCTCCATTAAGGGCTACATGTTGAGTGTGGTTTGTCAGCCAGTTACAAATCCAACTGGTGGTGATGTTGTCTATCCCACATTTTTATAGCTTACCAAGAAATGGGTTGTGGTCTTCTTTGTCAAATGCCTTATTGAAATCCAAGTGTACTAGGTTCACAGCATTTCACTCGTCTATTAATTTAGTCACTTTGTCAAAAAAATGAGATAAGATTTGTTTGGCATGATCTGCCAAACCCATGTTACAAACCCATGTTCTTGTATTGCAATTCAAATAAAGCAGGTTTTCTTTACTTGAAGAAACAAAAATGGATAATATTTGAAATGAAACTCAACAAAATATTTTTAGAAGAAGTATTTCTCATTTCATATTGGGAAGAAAGTTTAAAAAATAGGTTCAAACAAGGCATAATATGGCTTGACATGAATGGATAATATATCCAACTATTTTAGCTGAATGAACAATCCATAGTTTAAAAATAATGCTTAGATTGATATATGAATGCAGTAATCATTTGTCCACAGAGTGTGATATAGAAATGTCATAATTTGAATCCAGGAAATTTTCAACTGAGTGCAGCTAATTATATTTACAAAGACATAGTAAGTTTTGATCTTTTGTTGAGGTAGTAACTTGCAAGTTGTTCTTACTCCACAAAAATCAAGCATGGCAGTAGCTGTCCATTAGGGTATTTCTTGTGATTATTAGATCTTAAATTTATGAGAGCTACAGAAAAGAGCAATTGCTGAGAGAACGCTGATTAAGAAGCAGAATCAATTAGGGATGGGGAGAATTTAATTTGCTTCATAAAGGTAAAGGTAAAGATTTCCCCGCACATGTGTGCTAGTCGTTTCCAACTCTAGGGGCCGGTGCTCATCTCCGTTTCAAAGCCAAAGAGCCAGCGCTTGTCTGAGGACGTCTCCGTGGTCATGTGGCTGGCATGACTAGACGCCAAAGGCGCACGGAACACTGTTACCTTCCCACCGTAGTGGTCCCTATTTTTCTACTTGCATTTTTACGTGCTTTCGAACTGCTAGGTTGGCAGAAGCTGGGATGAGTAACAGGCGCTCACTCTGCTACGCGGCACTCGGGATTCGACCCGCCAAACTGCCGACCTTCTGATCGACAAGTTCAGCGTCCTAACCCACTGAGCCACCACTCTTATACTAATTAACTGTACATTTTAATTGGCTTTTATCATTCCTTTCTCACCCTATATTGTGCTTAGCCAGGCTTTAAAAAAAAACAACTACAATGACTTTAAAGCAATAGCAATTTCATATACCTCAGATGCTAACCAACATAGAAGATTTGTTTTCAATCTTGTAAGTGGCCCCGAGCCCCTTGTGTGAGGTAGCTATACAAATGATACAAATTAAATAAATAAAATAAGGCTTTGGCTGAGTTGAAGCCTTTTGCTGGAGAAAACAAAAAACAGACATGTAGAGCATTAACATTTTCTTCCTGTGTTCTCTTTCTCTTGCTAGCATGAATATAGCTTTCCTGTGTGCCATAAAATGCCTAAGTCTGATGCAATGGCTTTTTGTTGACCTGTTATACATTTTAGTTACAGCAGATCCAACTCAGTGGCAGGCCCTTTGAAGCTGCTTCCAAACCGTTTTCCAAGTGAAGCAGAAGTGGTTGGTCTCAGTTTCTAGATCCATTGCTATAGGAACATGATAACAACGAAACAGTTAGAAATAAATTGTCACCGCTGATAGCAATTTAACCAATCAACTCTAAATTTCTATAGGCCTCGTAGGTGAGCCCTCTTAGTATATTATTTCCAAAGTAATTTTAAAATGCATTAGCCATTTTACAAAGATCCTTGCTTTATGTAATTGCTCGATTGAGAGTTGATACTAGACTCCTACTGTGCAACATTGCAAGGTATGTATAGAATCTATGGTAATATATGTTGTACATTCTGGCATCTTTATTGTGGCGTAGTAATTTCTGAGCAGTTTAAATCATGTGGCTTTGATTTAGCAGCTATGGTGTAAAGAAACTGTTGTACTACTTTAGATGTAATTACATGTATGTAAGTAGGCAGAACTGTCAGATCATACTTAATTGTCATTTCAACTGTGTCAGATTCCTATGTTCTTGTTTACTGCTGTGGCTATTATTAGAAATTTCCCATATGTACAGGAGAGTCAGGCTCAGCTCATCTTTTCAGTATGTGCAAGAACACCATTCCTTTCCCCTGTTTTTTAATCATCTCAATAAGTTTGGCACTCATTTGTGGGATGGACTGAGGAATAGTTTCAGCGCTAGGGGTAGAAATTTCTTTTTGTTTCAACACTGTGAAAATGTTTTCCTCATTCAGTGGGTTGGCTTACACAGCTTACTAAATCAAAATAAAGCAATTACATTATTCTATGTCTTAATGCAAAATGTAAACCCAACTATAGTGGCTTATATACCTCAAACTAGGTTATAGCTAAAGTACAAAGGTGACTGCTGTGTTGTTCTGTTTCTCTCCCCCCCCCTTTTAAAAAAATATATATATTGAGATATATTTTAAACATAATGTAAGCAGTGTTTAGGGCATGTTCAGAATGAAATGCTGCAGGATTCAAGATGTCCAACAGATTCTGGATGTGATTGAAATAAAACAGACATGTCAAACACAAGGCCCGGGGGCCAGATCCGGCCCACGAAGTGGTTTCATGCGGCCCGCGAAGCCATCCTGGAAACAGTGAGGGAATGGCCCCCACTGCCTTGGCCCTGGCCCCGGTCCCATCTCCTTCTGCCAGAGACCCTCAGGTCTGTCCCACTCCTGCCCAGGCCCCCATAGGCACCCTTGTTGCGAACGACGTAGAGCTGGCCATGCCCACCCAGTAGGCCATAGGCACTCTAGCCACGCCCACCCAGTAGGCCACGCCCACCCAGGCCATACCCACCCGGACCCCTGAGGGCAACCGCAATGCTGATGCGGCCCTCAATGAAATTGAGTTGGACACCCCTGAAATAAAATGAAGGAGCTAATATTTGTGGCTTCATTTTATTTTATTTTTTTCAAATTCCACTTTCTTGGAAATAAATCCAAATTATTTTGGTGATGTTAACTCTTTAGAAACAATGCATGGAATTGCCTTACTGTATTTTCCTGCCTTGGATTCAGAGTGAGAAGTGAAAAATATTTAAAAAATCCAAGATTTAATACAGCACCTTAAATTAAGACACTAAGATTGAAATATTTTTAAAAGATTAAAACTCATTTGAAGGCAACTCTAAAATGAAATTCTTTAATCAAGAAAGCCTACAGGTAACTTCATGACTGCACATTAAAGAAAAAGCTGCAGGCTATATTAAGTTAAATAAAGTAAGCTTCATTGAGAACAGGCCTATAAGGAATATACAGAGAAATGTTAAAGATGAATCATTTGTTTTGTTGGAAATAAAATATGCTGCTGTTGCTAAGTCTACCATTTTATAAGGCTACCTGAAAGTGAGTAATTCAAGGAGACCCTGAGCCTAAAATCATCATTTCAGACATATTTTAAAAACATTAACATTCATAATTGACCTGGCCTAGACCTGCTAGAAAAACTAGATTTTTAACGCTATCATAAAGAATGTGGCTGGAATTATAGGGATCTCCAGGAATGCTATCCAGAGTTTAAGAGTGACAGCAGAAAAGACGTGCCTTTGGGGTCCCATAAGATTTTTATTGATAGGACTGACAACCTATCTTACAGGATGGGAAGAAATGATTGGAGAAAAATGGACCTATGAATATCCATTGTTGTAATCAGTGAAAAGCTTTATAACTGAGAATCAGCACCTTAAATCACACTTGGAAGACAATTCAAAAACTGCTTTGGGAGCTTTCATTTACTTCATTTATAGAATGAAGAGCCGTGGTGGCTCAGTGGTTAGAATGCAGTATTGCAGGCTAACTCTGCTTACATTGCCAGGAATTCAGTTCCTTTGATCCTGACTGGCTCAAGGTTGACTTGGCCTTCCATCCTTCTGAGGTCGGTAAAATGAGGACCCAGATTGTTGGGGCCAATATGCTGACTCTCTAAACTGCTGCAGAGGGCTGTAAAGTCTTATGAAGTAATATATAATTCTTAGTGCTATTGCTATTTATCTATTTTATTTCTGTAACTTCATGCAACATTTCTGAAAATAATTTCTCCTCTAGCCTTAACTTTTCATAATAAGCCAGAGTGACTGTAAATTATAAAAAGATCTGAAATTTATATTTGGACAATATCTTTTAACATCATCCAAAATGAGACAAAAGTGTAAGCTGTTGAGTTTTATCAAATCCTTCATTGGGTAAGATATTATAGAATGCTGGAGATAGGGAACAAATGGGGGGGATCCAAAAATTAGACCAGACCTGACAGCTGTGAGTTTTCCTTAAAGATTCACTTACTACAATCAATCACTTAGAGCTTTATAACTTATGACAAATAAGGCTGTGTGGAGCTGACCTCAGCACTTTAGTCTGAGATGTGTTTGCAAACTGATTCATTGCCAGGTTTCTCCTCTTGCCAAATGTATGAGCTAATATTGGGAAACATAACTAAAGCACCTAAGAGTGCATAAAGTGAAACAATTGTTGAACACAAAATTGTACTGGATGCTTTGAACTGATCTGAATATAGTCTGCACCCATTTTAACATTTTTATCTTTTTGGAGGAGGGGCGGTATTCATTTCTTAATTTAATCTTCAAGCTTCTGTAGACAGCACCCCTTGCTCTTCTATAACCAGGCTTGGAGTGGTGTGATGGCTCAGCAGTTAAAACATGCTGAGCTTGTCAGCTAGAAAGCTGACAGCTTGGGTTTGAGATCCAAGCGCTGCACAATGGGGTGAGCTCCTGTTACTTGCTCCAGCTTCTGCCCACCCAGCAGTTTGAAAGCATGCAAATGCAAGTAGATAAATAGATACCACTTTGGTGGGAAGTAACAGCATTCCATGTGCCTCAGTTTATAGTCATGCTGGCCACATGACCATGGAAATGTTTTTGGATAATTCTGTCTCTCTCTCTCTCTCTCTCTCTCTCTCATAAGAAATGGAGATGAGCACTGCCCCCTAGAGTTGGACACAATTGGAAAGGGAAACCTTTGCCTTTACCTTTAACCAGGCTTAAAGTTTCTAAGTGCAGAAACACCACACAAAGACACACATTGTCAAAGTCATGGTTTTCCCACTTAACAGAATAACAGATTTGGAAGGTACCTTGGAGGTCTTATAGTCCAACCCTCTGCTCAAGCAGGAAGCCCTATACCATTTCAGATAGGTGGTTGTCCAATCTTTTCTTAAAAATCTCTAATGTTGGAAGACCCAAAACTTCTGGAGGCAAACTGTTCCATGGATTAATTGTTTTAACTGTTAGGAAATTTTTCCTTAGTTCTCGGTTGATTTTCTCCTTCTATCCATTGCTTCTTGTCCTGCTATCAGGTGCTTTGAAGAATAGGTTGTTCCCCTCTTCTTTGTGGCAGCCTCTTAGATATTGGACCACTGCTATTGTTGCATATTCGGTTCAGTAGCAGTGAACAAGATGCAGGCATTCAAACAGGAACAAGGTTTATTGAAGTGGAACAGGAACAGAAGCAAAACAGTAGCTGCTGCGCAGCTATTTATACGGTTGGCCTCTAGGTGGCGACCAATAGATTTGAAGGAGCCCATTCCCGCCCCAAATCTACAAATGATAGCCCTAGAGACAACAAGTATGGCCTAGTCAGCAACCATTACACATACACACCACTGAGCAACTGTTAATACAGCATTTACACAAACACGTGAATCTGTACAAGCAAAAAAACCCAATACATTGCAGCTATCATATCTCCCCTAGTTCTTCTTTTCATTAAACTAGACATATCGAATTCCTGCAACCCTTTTTCACATGTTTTATCCTCCAGTCCCCTAATCATTTTAACACATCTTTTAACACATGACTGTGATATAGTTGAATTTATTAAAGTGTATTTCTGCAATGTGCAGTATGCTGTAAGCTGCTATTAAGAATCTTCACTTGGTGAAGAAAATGATGACAAAGAATGAACAAATAAGTCAGACAACAGAACAAAAACCAGAGGACAGTGACCCAAAGATGGAGGCTACAAACGACGAAAATCATAATTTAACACAGACAAAGAAAAATCTGCAAGATTTTGCTATAATATTAGAAATGGAAAAGACATTCTATTTTTCAGGACTTCAAAACAAAACTGAGGATAAGAAAGAAGATTTGATAAAATGGACTATAGAGCTGTCAGGAGAACCACTAGAGTTCGGGAGACAAAAGATGAAAAGAGAAATTGAGGGAGAAGGAAAGTGGAAGCTTCTTAACAAATATAAACGGGCGAAACTCCTTACTCAATTTGTCTTTCCCATTTTTAACAACACTTATAAAAATACAGGAAGAATCCCCTGGCAAGCTGAACACACTGATTTGGAAAGCTGCCTGGCAAAAGAAAAAGGCAAGAGCAAGACTCAAGAGAGATGATTTGACCTACCATATGAAGTACTACATAACTAAACACTTGTTTGAATATGGTTAAAAGAATATTTAAATTTTGGATATGAATGGGTTTTATAGTAAGAGAGATATGATTTATAAATAGTATAGTATTTATGATATGGGAAATGTAAAAATAATGGGATGAATTAAATGAACAAAATGTTTTGGATATTTAAATGTAATCAACTTGGAGAAAATTATAATTGACAAGAAATGTTATGAATACTGAGGGGAAATTAAGCTTAAATAAGAATAGGAGAGAGCCAGACTCAAAAGAAGTGTGACCTAACAGATGGAGTACTATATGATTAAATATTTGTTTGAATATGGTTAAATAATAGTTACAATTTGTGACATGAAGGGTTTTATAATAAGAGAGATGTGATTTACAAGTACTATAGTATTTTTTATGATACGGGAAACGTAAAATATTGGGATGATTTAAATGTATGAAATGTTTTGGATATTTAAATATAATCAATTTTGAGACAATTAAAATTGACAAGAAATATTTTGATTACTGAGGGAAAATTACATTTAAATAAGAATTCTGAAAACAGGACCTACAGCGATTTACATAAGATGATTTTTTGCAAACACGATTGTAAAACAAACTGGTTAGAAAAGACGCAACATATTGATGCTATTGTTATCCGTATAAATATTAGAAAAATCTTTATGTACCACTTTAGATGTATTAAAATACTAAGAACTATATTTGCTCAATGTTGGTAAAAGGAGAATATTATTGGAAGGAGAGGATCAAGGAAAAGTTAGTATGTTGATTATGAAATCATAAAAATTAACTATTATTGATTGTTGTTAGATATATGAACCCAGACAAAACATTGTTTACCACGTACTAAAGATTGTTATTGCAGAAATCAATAAAACATTTTTTTAAAAAAGAATCTTCATCTGGTTATCGAATTGTAATATGTAAATGCATGACAATGGACATATTGAGCCTGTCATGTCTGTTTTGCTTTCCTTAATATTTGCTCTACAGTTTTAAACTTGTAAGCTAAAAATCCTTGCAGACCTGAAGCTGTGTTTATCTTTCCAAAAGTCCTCTATTGTTGTATGTGTCATAATCTCTCACACCTACCAAAACATCATTCTTTTGCAATTATTGAAATGTTTCCACTAACAAATAATTTTACATGTAGATGTTTTTCTTAATTATCATATGTGTATGCATTTCTGTGCACTGTAAAATATCATTTAAATAACATGAAAAAGGCAGGCAAGCTATCATTTATAATTTTGAAAATATGTCCAGGACAGGAAGATGGATAGCCATTAAATTATTTAGGACAATGATTTTATGTGACTTAAGGGTTCAGAAGCTGTCATATTTCTGTCTTCTAGAATGATTACCGTAAGTTGTCTATGCAATGCAAGGACTTTGTTGTTGGTGTCCTTGATCTCTGTCGGGATTCTGAAGAGGTGGAAGCCATTCTAAATGGAGATTTGGAAGCAGAACCAATTGAAATTCAGAGGCACGGAGCTTCCCTGAGTCGTGTCAAACTGGCAATTAAATATGAAGTCAAAAAGGTAAAGAATTATCTTTCAAACAATGTATCAAGTGGACTCTGTCATAAACCTGCATGAATTAATAATCTGAAACATTTTAGTGTCAATTTGAGCTTTGTCCTCTGCTAGAATCACATGCTGATAAACTGATGTCAAAGATAGGAGTGAAATTGGCCTTTTTAAAATGAAAAGATGGTAGGCACTGTTCTACATAATCCAATTAATACTGCTCTGTGTATGTCTGTTTCTGGCTATTAAGACATTTAAAGCTAGGAAACAACCATGTTGTGTTTCTACTTTTAGCATTAATAACAGGATTTGGATTTTTTTTAATAAATAAGAGGATGCTGTATTCTTATTTTGGTTTTAATTCGTTTGCCATTTAATTCAAATGTAAATATTTGGATGTGATACAGGGAATTATTTTACTACATATATACTGCTCAAAAAAGGGAACACTTAAACAACACAATGTACTGAATTTAATAGTACGATGTCTTATCTTGTGTTCCCTTTATTTTTTTGAGCAGTATATTTCTATTCCATTTAAATGCATAGGGCTTAGAACCTGGGTGAACTGTCAGAGTAATACAAATGCAAAATGCAACAGATAAGATGGGTAAATGGCTGTTCTCCCTCAATTTTTCCCTATATGCCTCCATATTTCTCTGGGTTTGATTTTAGACTTTGGTTCCCTTTGCATTTTATGCCTTTGGATTCTCTAATAATTTATTCTTTGCTTTCCAAATATTTTATTGTGATTTCCAGATTGGTATATTCTTTCTACCTTAAACTGAAAATAGAGAAGACCAAGCCTGTAGCTTTTCATCCTGACCATCCTTCTGTTTTTTCCTTTTCCTGCTTCATTTCCAGGATTACTAACTGTGGCATCATTAATGGAAGTTCTTAGCAATGAGAAACTTTCTCTAAATCCTTTCACTGATAAAACTACAAGAATCTTACAGTTTTAATCATTTATTTTTCATATCCATATCTCCACTATATTCATCACACAGTGACAAATGATCAGGACAACATTCATCACCAATGCTCAGTCAATAAAAAGCACATAATAAAATATAGATAAAAATCCAATTCCAAACATCATACAAATATACCCATACTTATAAGCACACAGAGACATGCATTTGCATATATTGAGCTGACATTTTGTTTGTGCAAACCATGCTTAGATTTAGTTACAATAATAATAATAATGATGATGATGATGATGATGATGATGATGATGATGCCATATCCAAAATAGTGCTTGCCTTGAAAAATGCCCACCTCTGTTACAGCAAGTGACCCTATTGTGCAATTGTTTTCAGATTGGAATGCTGCCTCATGCCCATACCAAAATGCAGCTTTATTATTTCCAGTTCATTTCTAGAAAAATTTTCAGGACTGAAACGATGGTGTTTGGTTGTAGATCATCTTGAATTTGTATCTGTTATGATGAGATGTGTGGAATATTTCTAGACAAAAATTAAAGAGAAACAAATCCTTGCTAAGTATAGGTTTCTATTTTTTTAAAAGGAACAACTACGGTATAAAAAAAATTAAATGCCAATGCTTTCTGGGTACATTATTGATGGAAGATTACCTTGGGTCATCACTCCTGATACTCTACTGGCAGATGATTACAGGATGGAACTACAATGACACCTGGATTTATTTTTACCTCGAGTGGGTCTGCATTTATCATTACAGTATATTCTCAGAGACTGCATGCTTTTTCATGGCTCCATGTGTTAAACCCAGTCACTCATTAAAGAGAGCTTTCTGAGATGTCCCACTCTGATTAAATGATGTGGATAATGTCCTTGAGGACGCGGTGGCTCAGTGGGTTAGGACGCTGAGCTTGTTGATCAGAAGGTCGGCAGTTTGGCGGGTCGAATCCCGAGTGCCGCGTAACAGAGTGAGCGCCTGTTACTCGTCCCAGCTTCTGCCAACCTAGCAGTTCGAAAGCACGTAAAAATGCAAGTAGAAAAATAGGGACCACTACGGTGGGAAGGTAACAGTGTTCCGTGCGCCTTTGGAGTCTAGTCATGCCGGCCACATGACCACGGAGACGTCCTCGGACAAGCGCTGGCTCTTTGGCTTTGAAACGGAGATGAGCACCGGCCCCTAGAGTCGGAAACGACTAGCACGCATGTGCGGGGGAACCTTTACCTTTACTAATGTCCTTAGACCCATCCGTTGTTAAAACAACATTTGATGCATTTTAAAGTTCTTGATTATATATGTGGTGGTCAAGGGCTTTTTATTTTGAGAGAAAGTGTGCTAATGGAACACCTCTGATTCTTTGACTAAGAATATTTTTTCACCTCATCTTATACTATTTCCTTCCTGCTCATATGTTTAATGGAGTACAAATCATCTATAGGAAGCCAAGTTCAATGGTGTACTTAATGACTTCCTTCTACTGGTGTGGAATTCCTTGGAAAAATGCTCATAATTCCTTAATGATTTGCATTTGGCAAAATAAGGCAAAATTAAGAGTTTAGGCAGTAAGATAATATGAGATGGTCCATAACATACACCTCCCTAGATGAATTTGAAAGATGCAGTATAAATGTGCATGCCCCTTCCCATTAAAAAATGAATATATGTTCTTCAGGCACAGATTAGCAGAATGCTTTTTTTGGTTCTCAAATTTTACTACTAAAGTCCTATTTTTGTAATATTTGAGAAACTTTTAAACAGCATTATGTGCGTGTTCATAATCTAGTGAAATCGCTATATAGAAAGAATGCTGTTAAATATGATGCTTTAATATTACCCTTAAGCAAAAAATGCCCTAGTAGCAGTTAATGCTGTGAGCTGATGAGTCTCTCGGGTTTGAATAATACTGTTCAGTAAAAAAAGAGCTTTCCTCCCAAAAATGTTATCTAAATTGGTAAGAATGGATGAGTGGTTATCTGGAATTCACTGGAAACCTTGGTGATGGTTACTTTCTTTTGTTGTCTTCAGGATTTCATTGATGGAGGTGGTGAATGGCTGTAGATAGTGCTATAAAGATGGGTTAATGAACTAGGCTGATCCCTGTTGCCAGTGAATCTTAGTTGTTTTTGTAATACAAATAGTCTTCGACTTACAACCATTCATTTTAGTGACTGTTCAAAGTTACTGTCAGGACCCACCCCAATCCACATCTTAGGAAAGAAGAACTCTTGGAGACAAGATTGTCCAAACAGGAACTTTTACTAAAACATAGTTGACAGTGAATAATCTAGACAGGATCTGGAAACTGTGTCGCAGATTGATACTTTTAAAGTGTCCCCGAGTAAAAACCCCTCCCCTCAGTCCATTTGGTCGGTCCCGTATCAGTTAAGTTTCATGTGTCAAAACCCTTCGTGGGAAAAGAGAACTTCCATGTATTTACAACATTGTTGCTTCCTCCTCCTCAAATTTCAATCGGAGATACAAACCAGAATCCCCCCCTTTCTTTGTTCTTCTCAGTTCAAAGGTTCTTTCCCTGGTCTTTGATGATGGCCCCCAGGCAGGCTGAATAAACAACCTTGCATCTAATGGATAGGGATAGCCAATTAACATCGTCTCTTCCCCTCCTTGGGAATGGCAGAATCCAGTAAGGGGGTGAGATTTAGGTTTGCACAGATAGGAAGTTAGGAATGAAATATGAATGGATTCTGACAGTTACAGTGGTACTGAAAAAAAATGACTTATGACCGTTTTCATTGTTACAATTGTTGTGGTGTCCCCATAGTCACGTGATCAAAATTTGGGCACTTGGCAACTGGCATATACTTTATTTATGACAGTTTCACTGATACGAGGTCATGTGACCCCCATTTATAACCTTTTCTGCTGGCTTGCAACAAGCAAAGTCAACGAGAGAAGCTAGATCACTTAACAGCCTCATAACAACTTAACAACTGCAGTGAATTGCTTAACAATCATGGCAAAAAGTGTTGTAAAATGGGGCAGAACTCACTTAACAACTTCTGGGCTTAGCAATAGAAATTTTGGGGTCAGTTGTAGGTTTTAATTAAGGAGTACCTGTTTCACTCTGTTTTCCTTCTTTTCGTGTCTAGATGTCTTTTTCCCTTGCTTCATATCCATCCAGCTCCCTTCCTTTTCTTCGCACCCTGGGGTTGTTTTGGAAGGAAATATAAGTGTGCACTTGTGGCTTTCTATGTATGAAGTGGTTTTGAATGATAGTAGTTAGGCATACTTTGAAAAGACCCACAGCAGAAACCCTAATGATCTCTCTAGCATAGGTGGTAGATGGCAAAAAAAATGTAATAATTGCTGCTTGAAAATACTTTTTTTAAAAAAACCTAACAAGGTATGTGGGAGGAAGGAAGTTCTACTGTCAGAAATGAGAAAGCGTTCCGATTTGTTTTAGATTCAGTTTAAATTGCTTTGAGAAGACAAGTTGAATCCATTGATGATTTTTTCTTGTCTTTTCTGCTAGTATCCTCTACTGAAGGCTACATCACATGGCATGTTAAATACAGATCATGATGATGTTTTTCTTTTTATTTATGCTAGTTTAAGCCCAATTATTGGGACTGGGACAAGTGGATGGAACCCTAAAACTACCCTCTCAGAAAATTTGACTCCCTGATGTACGAGAGATTAAAAAGAAGGAAAAAATATCAGTTGATGCCAAAACTATTTTATCTTTATTTTAAAACTTCTATATAAGTGAAATGATATTGATTTTGCCATAGAAGAGTAAGATTAACTGATTCAATTTTCTTCTTTCAGTGTGTGCTGATCTTGACAAAGGTAGCCCTCCCCCAAAGAGTTTTACAGCTTACTTGAGCATTTTAAAAAAGGCAGATGTAGAGTAAATTGGGTGTGGGTATCAGGGATTGTAGTCTGAAATAACTGGAAGACACCAGACTGAGAAAAGGAATGGTATGATCTCTGAGTTCATTATAAAATCAGTCCTTGAATTATAATTATGTTGCTGTTAATTAAACTTGTCATAATAATTAAACTGAACTCTTGAGTTAGCTAAGTTAAATAAAAAGCTGAGATATTCTTGCAATGATTGGATTATTTATTTCTATCTGTCTGTCTGTTTATATCATCTATCTATCTATCTATCTATCTATCTATCTATCTATCTATCTATCTATCTATCTATCTATCTATCATCTATCTATCTATCTATCTATCTATCTATCTATCTATCTATCTCTATCATCTCTCTTTGTCTATAGATGGGCACACACGTTTCTCTGCGGAGTCCTTGGTTCTCTGAGCTTGGTTGTTTGCCTGCAGATGTTTCATTATCTGACTAGATATCTATAAGCAATGTTTCTTCTACGACATTGGGGAAACTCATCAATTGCACATTTGCAAAAAGAAACACACACACACACACACACACACACACACACACCCCTGTAAGATTCCTTACAGAATAGTGATAAAATGAAACAACATGATAGGAGATGAAGTCAGGGATAGGGCACAGCTGTCTAGAATGCTGAATAGACCCGCTCTATATTGCAACATTTTGTTTGAGGTCTCACCTACTGTTTTGCCATCTATATATCCCTATGGCACATAAATCAATTTTATTAATATATTTATAGGCAATTACTTTCCCCTAAATGAGAAAAAACAATCACATAATGACCAAAATAACAAATCCATTTTCACCCAAAGAAAAAAACAACTGTTAACATTTTAATGCTTTATCTTCAATCTCATTTGAGCTTTTTGAAGTGTTACTGTGATGTTGGCAACTTTGAAACATGCTAAATAAACATATCTAATAATAGAATAGAATGGTACAATACAAATTAATACAGTAGGAAGTCTTTAATAGCTTCAAATATCCCATTTGGAGAAGCTTATAATTTAATCCATTTTCCTCAAAAAACAGTGTTAGATTTAAGTAGCAACATGCAGATTTATTAATATACAGTTTTAGAAGCTGATAATCTTATAAAACAGCCAACTTGTACTGGTAACATAATCAAAAGACACAATTTTTCTGTCATACATAATTTCCAGTGAGAATGCCAGCATTACTTAATACGCAGAGCATAGGGCTTGGAATTTTTCCAATTTTTTATAGATGCCCTAAATTATAAGTATAGTTTGTAATGGAAATTAAAGATAATGCCTGAACCTTGTTAGCCATTTCATTATTGGTTTGATTGAAGATATTGTATTTATTGGACTTTGCTTTAGTAAACAATCTATAATCCAACTTGGATTATGGATCTGTCAATGTTATAATAACTAATGTGCTTCTCATTAGGCTGCTTCTGTTCTTTCTGGATATTTTTGCTAAAAACAGAGACATTTAGCTTGTATAGTATTTTGAAAGCAAGAACAGAGTATCTTTTCAGACTGCTAACTTAAATAGACCTAAATAGCTTCTATGTTATACTGTAAGTGCTATCTTTGCCAAACTGAGACTGTGTGCTCCAGCCACACAGAAATCTGCCTAGATAGCACCATACTGTGGACAGTTGTGCTAGGATTTTCTACATTCAAAATATGTATTCTCTCTCAGCTACAGAATTTGAAATAAACCCTTTTACTGGTACAACAAACACTTTATATCTTGCACTAGAGCTTTGATTTATGAAAATAGAACTAAATATTTTTTTTGCTTTCTTCTGCGCCAGCCAATGAAACTTGCTTCTAATGTACATTGCAAATAGTTTTTTCCCTTCCATCAAGTTCCTCCCAGGTTATATTTCTAGAGGAAAGAACAAGAAGAGGGATTTAGGAAGTGTAGGTAACAGATCTGAAGAAGACTCAGAGTTTAAACCTGGAGATATCTCCTCCTTATGTGGAGACAAAATTAGGATACTTAGGGCTGGAGATACTTTACAGAAGCAAGTGAACCTATTTAAAAATACTTGTTTAGTAGCAATGTGTTCCTGTGTTTTTGTGTTAATCAAGTGTCTATAGCCACCCTATATCTTCCCTAGTTCCATCCAGCTTTGTCATATTAGAGACTTAATGTATGTCTAAGCCAAAAAGACATTTAGTGCTGGCAGTAGAAACACAGTAGAAATCTCCACAAGAAGAATATGTGACTGATACTGGATCCAAAATAAAATTTCTAACTGTAAGCTGCCCAGAGACATTTATTGAGATGGGCAGCTATAGAAAATGAATAAATAAATTTTGCTGTCAAAATTATTCTGGTATCTGTTTCTTTCCCAAAGTGAATTAACTCTCATAGGTATCATGTATTTCTGTTGCATCAAAGTAAGTTTTAAAACTCAGTTCTTGGAAATAGGCTTCAAAATTTATCTTCCAGTAACAGTAGTCCATAAGAAGACAGATAACCTCTACTCAATTTTATATTCTGTTGCTCATAAATCAAAACATATTTTAGCATTCAAACTTGGTACCTCAGACATAGCTAGTATCCAGTAGAGAGACATAAATTGGATGTAAGTTGCTTCTGATTTGGATGAGATTTTAAAGTTTAAAAATCTTGAAAGTAGTTAAGTAGTATTAAAGTTTAAATCATTGTATTTAAATCAGTACTATTAAAGTTTAAATCATTGACTTGATCAGCTACTTTTTTTGTTTGGTCAAAGGTAAGATTTCTTTGTCTCTCTGTTCTCTCTCCCTCACCCGCCCCCCTCCCCAAGACAACACTGAAATTGACTTTTAAATTTTCAAGTTATTTTAGTTTTATTGTCAACATATTTATTTATTTGAAACACTTGTGTGGCTGCCTATCTTAAAACCAGCTCTGAGCAGCTTAATATTGATAAAGCAATAAATACAATCATAAAACAAAACAAACCCCCTCCCAAAGCGTTTGGATTACTTGTATCAGGTAGTCCTCGACATACAACAGTTCATTTACTGACTGTTCAAAGTTACAATGACACTGAAAAGTGACTTATGACCACTTATGACCATTTCAGCATCCTGTGGTCATGTGACCAACATTCAGACACTTGTCAAGTGACTCATATTTTTGACTGTTGTGGTGTCCTGGGGTCTTGTGATCACCTTTTGCGACCACCTGACAAAGTCAATGAGCAGCCTAGATTCACTTAACAACTGTGTTACTAACTTAACACTGCAGTGATCCTCTTAACTGTGACAAGAAAGGTCGTAAAATAGGGCAAAATTCACTTAACTATCTTGTTTAGCAACAGAAATTTTGGGCTCAATTGTGATCATAACTCGAGGACTACTTGTATTTTAAAGAGATTTGCACTGATGCAAAAAGCTAATTACAGTGCTGTGTAACTTGATTTTTCTTTTGTTTTCCCACAGTTTGTAGCCCATCCTAACTGTCAGCAACAGCTGTTGACCATCTGGTATGAAAACCTTTCAGGATTACGAGAACAGGCCATAGCTATCAAGTGTTTGGTTGTGCTGGTTGTTGCACTGGGCCTTCCATTTCTTGCCACAGGATACTGGATTGCACCATGTAGCAGGGTACAGAATTCCCCTCCTCCCCCATATTCTTTCCTTACATTTAAACTAATTAACTTTGGGGAAAATGCCTTTGCATGAAAGCTTTTCTTTAAAAATAATGTAACTATGCTGATTACCAAATTACTTTTTTTGTACAGTAGAAACCATCATGATATTGATTATTGATTTCTTTCACTTAGTATAGTGAACAGAATATGTTACTTCCTTTACTTTATCATCATTCTGTGCACAGATGATTCTGGAATATATATAGGCTTATTTATATTTATGCTTCTGCACATAGATCAAAATCTCTTCCATCTTCCACAGAGCTAAAGGCAGTGAGTCATACTGTGTTTACCTTTGCATAAAGGATCAAAGCAACCTTGCATTATTTTTAGTAATAATAAAAAAGGTGGCAAACCATGTACACACAAAAACTTATTCTATTGAAGTTAGACTTATTAATAGAGTTTTACTTCTGAGCAAACTTGAGTTGAAACTTGGCTGGTTGTAATATTCTGGGACTTTGTCCATCCATGTTTGCCAGACAAATGACTAAATGTCCATTTTTTTTCAATGGACTGAAAAGGGTGGAAAAGAAAGCTCTTTTAATAGTGGGACATGGGGGAAGAGCCATTGAGACTCTTCTATTGGTACAATCTGGGGATGCTACCATATCTTTGAATTTGGAAAAGAGAACTGATCATAGATATATCAAAGCACTATAAATGATGCTTGCTAATATTTTTCTTATCCAGTAGGGTATTGTGCCATAATTTCCTTAATTCACCTACTATGAATGGGTGGCTGGTTTACCAAGGAATGCCTTCATCTCAAGTTCTCGGGCAGTGCTTGCAAAATCCCATCAGATTCCACCAGACTAACAGTATGCTTAAAGAAAGCTAAGCAGATAAAGAGAATTATAGATATATCCCAACAATACTTCCTGTAGTTTGCTAATAGAAAGGCTGTAGTGGGGCTAGGGAGCACATAGTTGACATTCCATGTATCATGAGCACAACCTGGCCTTGCATTCCATCTCTACTAGTTCCATCTCTACTAGTTTTGGCCAGTGTATCTGTCGTACCTAAATACAGGGCTAATTTAAGACGTATTGTTTTAAAATACTAAAATGGAGTGGTCAAAAACTTATTTAAATGTTTGAAATCAAAATGGGCTGTTCAGACTTTACTAGAAGTATTCTAACCTTTAATGGCTTACTCAGAAGATTCCCAAGTTGACAAAAATGGCTGTTTTCAGCTTGGAACTCTCCTGATTAGGTGAGAACAAGCCATTTCAAACTGGAAACAGCCATTTCCAATTCATTTTGAGTTTGATTATTTAAACACACATACCTATAAGATGAATAAACTGGGTGTGCTTTGTTTGCAAAATTTATGAAACCCTTCTTCAAACTTTATGTGTACTTTTTGTTGGCAATAATGATGAAAATAAAGTGATTTTCACTAATATAAATAACCCATTGTTTTCAATATTTTTTTAAAAAAAGCTGTCTGATCTGATTGCAACTTAACACATAATAAGTGAGCTCATATATTGGTCAAAAATAAAAAAACACCACATGGTTTAGTACTATTTATGGACAAAATGAAAAAGTTGGGAAATCCCAATGTATTTTATGCCTTTAGACTATTTGCTGAAAATGAAAGCATGTAATAGATGAAAAATAAGTCAAAGCAAAAACCATACTTTTACTTTGCCTTCTTAGCTTGGGAAAATTCTCCGGAGTCCATTTATGAAATTTGTGGCACATGCAGCCTCCTTCATTATTTTCTTGGGACTACTAGTATTTAATGCTTCAGATAGATTTGAAGGCATCTCAGTATTACCAAATGAAACAGTTATAGATTACCCAAAACAGATCTTTCGAATTAAGACAACTCAGTTCACTTGGACAGAGATGCTGATCATGATATGGGTGCTTGGTATGTATACTGTATATCTTATCACTTTCTTATTGCAGTGCATATTTTTTTAGATATCTCTGCATGATGCCATAATGATAAATAGATCTCAGCAGACTTCTAGAAAATATGGAATTGATAATATAGATAGCATGCAATAAAAGAACTCTAAACTAGAGACTACCTTGGAAACCATGATAGCAATAGTATGTTGACAAACACTGTTGTACTGTACGTGACCCCCACATGTTAATCATTAAGCTTTTAAGTAACTGATATTGCAGTGAGTTTAGTCCAATATTTAGAGACATTTTAATGTATTTCTTTAATAGTGTGGATGCTGCTACTATGTGATCCAATTCCATCTATTTCATTTATGTAAGAAACGTCATGAGTATAATTTGTAATAGTATGCACTGGCATGTTATACAATGTGAGTAGGCTTGAAAACATCTGCATCATTCTGACACATATATGCCTTTTGTTTCTGGTCTGAAAGTATCACCATATGCAGGTCTATTAAAAAAGTTAAATTAATCAGGTTAATGAGACTTAATCTCAGGTTGGTATATTTGGATTGCTTCCTTAATAACTCTTAGCTGGATTTCATTGCATTTCTTTTTCAGGTATGATGTGGTCTGAGTGTAAAGAACTCTGGATAGAAGGACCCCGTGAATACATTCTGCAGCTTTGGAATGTTCTCGATTTTGGAATGTTATCTATTTTTATTGCTGCTTTCACAGCTAGACTGTTGGCCTTTTTACAAGCTACAAAAGCACAAAACTATGTGGACAAATACATTCAGGAGACAGATCTCTCTGTGGTCACACTTCCACCAGATATAGAGTATTTTACTTATGGTAAGTTCAAAAATGTTGCCATGACTCTGGCATATCAGAATGGCTAATATTCTTTAAAGCACGGGTAGCTAACTCTCAATTGGCCAGGGCCTAAATACATATCATGTTTAATCCACATGGCAAGTTTAGCAATACTTTATGCAAAGCATTGTGGGACTGTATATTAGTCATAGACTCTATATTCCTGCTTTTGAATGGTGATTTTTTATTAAATTTAACTATATATTTTTTGCTGTTAGGATGTTGTTAATTAGTTTTTACTATTCATTCTTTTTACTTATTTTAATTTATAAAAAGCAAACTAGTTTGATCTGAAAAAAGATATTAAAGTAAAAATGTTCTATAGTTTGAATTTCTAAAGAGGATAACTAATTGTTGTTCAATTGGATCAGAGAAAATACTGTTCAGAATATTTATTGACCTCTATTTGAAAATGTAAAGTGGCTCAGTGGGTTAGGACACTGAGCTTGTCGATCAAAAGGTTGGCAGTTTGGCGGGTCGAATCCCGAATGCCGCGTAACAGAGTGAGCGTCCCAGCTTCTGCCAAACTAGCAGTTCGAAAGCACGTAAAAATGCAAGTAGAAAAATAGGGACCACTACGGTGGGAAGGTAACAGCGTTCTGTGCGCCTTTGGCATCTAGTCATGCCGGCCACATGACCACGGAGACGTCCTTGGACAAGCGCTGGCTCTTTGGCTTTGAAACGGAGATGAGCACCGGCCCCTAGAGTTGGAAACGACTAGCACGCATGTGCGGGGGAACCTTCACCTTCACCTTCATTTGAAAATATTTAGATAGATTTTTAAACCATACATACATACACAATGCATACAGCATACAGAAATAGACTCATAAAACTGCTAATTGTGTTTTTATTTTGACAATACAGTGAACAAATAGATAAAACTAACGATCTTGTTTATGTCATTAAATTTAGCTAGAGATAAATGGCTCCCGTCTGATCCACAAATCATATCGGAAGGTCTTTATGCAATTGCTGTTGTGCTTAGTTTCTCTCGGATTGCTTATATTTTACCTGCAAATGAGAGTTTCGGACCACTGCAGATTTCACTTGGAAGAACTGTTAAAGACATTTTCAAGTTTATGGTTCTTTTCATTATGGTATTTCTTGCTTTTATGATTGGGATGTTCATACTGTACTCTTACTATCTTGGAGCCAAAGTAAATGCAGCATTTACTACGTAAGTAAAAAGTGCAGAAACAATTATTACTCTACTTATTTTTGATCAAATTTGCTGAAAGGTTTGATGACTACATAACTTAGGAAGGTACATTTATGGAATTTTCTTGACAATTATTTGCAGGGATATATATATATTTTACAAAGGTGTGTAAGAAAAAGAAAGGCAAGGATATTAGAACTAAACTTGACAATGATAAAATTAAGGAGGAAGGAAAGGAAATTCAAAGTTAAAGGAGCTGGATATGTGAAAACATAGACATGAGTAAAAAGCTTTAGAAAGACCTGAGAAAAAGGGTGAAGAGACTGACTAGCAGCCACACAACAGTTGTTTCAAAGACACAATATAGTATCTGTAGCTACACAAAAGGTAAGTTTGTCTATATAACTAAAGTTAGCCCTGTAGTGTACCAGAAAACAACTCTAACATTTGTCACTTTGAATGCAGTTCAATCAGTCATTGCAAAACTAACTAACCTGGGGTCTTTGAGATGTTTTAGACTTCCACACACATTAGATACAGCTAGAATAGTTAATATAAGGATTTGTACAAGTTGTCAAAATGTCAAAAGGGCACAAGTTTGTTCACCTTGAGCTGTAAAATTACAGAATGTTTGACAGAAAAACTGAGACCACATCTAAATTTATGTATTCTTTGCATTTACCTAATATTTTATGTTATGTTTATTTGCTGTAATTGTTTCTAATATTTCAATATTTAGTACAGTGTTGTGCTACTATAATATTAGATTTTGTTGGGTTCATGGGCTGACATTAATGTGTTTAGATAAAAGTCTTCTATTGGCAAAAATCACTATTATAAAATAATGGTACTTCTATAGCAGCTTGTCAATTAAGAACCTCTTTTTAGTTTCCAAACCTTTTGAGAGAAGTCTGCCTTTGTATCGTGGTTTGGGAGAAGGGCGGTATAGAAATTTAATAAAATAAAAATAAAATAATATTGCACTGTGTCTGTATATGCTCATGTGTAAACCCAGCTGTATATGCTCGTAAATCCAGTATTGTGGCTTGAAATTTGTGGTTTATGACTGTATATGTTGCAGAAATCCAACTAAATGATGTTTAGTAAAATATCATTCAATTCTAGTTTTTTATAATGTCAAGCCCGATTGCTGTCTCCATTCATTCTTGTGATGCTGTTTGGTAATTTTTTAGAATTTGGAATTATTGTTTGTTTGACAATGAATCAATTATAGGTTGTAAGGCTCTAATCTAGTATTTAAAGATATTAGAAATAGTGACTTACTATATTAAACAGTATAGCTCCACATCTACAAATTTAATTGGGCATATACAATAGGGCATAGCATAATCAGTTTCTCCGTAAAAAGATTTTATGTTGTGTTCATCACTTTATTAAGCTAATTAAACTATAAAACTTGTAATAATGTTCTAATGCTTTTTTTTCTTTTCATGCAGTGTTGAAGAAAGCTTTAAGACTTTATTTTGGTCAATATTTGGTTTATCAGAAGTTACATCAGTTGTCCTCAAATATGATCATAAGTTCATTGAAAATATTGGTTATGTATTGTATGGAATATATAATGTAACAATGGTTGTGGTTTTACTCAACATGCTGATTGCAATGATTAACAGCTCATACCAAGAAATAGAGGTATGTCTCAATAGTATTCATATATTTAGAACTGAGAAATAATTTTAATTTTGATAGTTTCCTCTGCTAAATTGTGAAAATGGATATAGCCCAGTGGTTCTCAATCTATGGTCTGCGGACCTGGGGGGAAATCACAATGTTGTCACAGGGGATCCATGAAGGCTTGAAGAAATGTTATGATTTAAATCTTAAGTCTTGGTGGTCTGTGACCATGGTCTATGGCCACAAAAGGTATTTAAAGGGGGTCTGTGGTGAAAAGGTTAAGAATCACTGATATAGCCAATCAATTTCCCTATATCTAATCTTTCTTTTTTTGTTGTTTAGATATATAATTTTTAAGATGTACTACCTAGCAATCAAATTAACATAATAATATAATTAATTAATCAAATTAATATAATTAATATGTGGATTAATATAAATAAAAATCTTTTTTATTGTTTTATCAAAAGCAGTCAGTTGTTTAATGGAAGCTAATAAAAAACTTAACTTGTTTTGCCTAAGCTTTTGGTTGTGCCTAGAATATACTTTTCTATAAGTAGAGATTTTTCCGGCAAAACAGTAAATCTAGATATTTACATTTATAATTAGACTAACAAAATTCTGAAAAGATGAGAAAGTAGCAACATTTACTTCATAATAAAAAGAAGAAAATTACTTGTGAGTGGAAAATGTTTTGTTTCTGACACAGGATGACAGTGATGTGGAGTGGAAATTTGCTCGCTCCAAACTCTGGCTATCGTACTTTGATGATGGAAAAACCCTACCACCCCCATTCAGCCTTGTACCAAGTCCCAAATCGTTCTTTTATTTCTTCATGAAGATCATTAAATTATTGAGGTGCAGAAGGAAAAGATTACAGAAAGACATGGAAATGGGAATAGGTAACTCAAAATCCAGGGTAGGTTTAGTTCTTTTATATATATATGTATATACGTATATACGTATATACATATGAGATTGCTAAATGAGATTGCTCGTACATTAGGAGTACTACCTTTTCCCATTATCTCAGATCCCCATCTAAATAATTCCCTTTTTAACTTAGAAATGTCTTATAAGAATGCAAGCTTTATGTCACTTCAATAGCAAAAAAAATGTGCTTGTATGAAGGATATGATATATAAGACATAACCAGTATCAAGGATAAAGACTACATACATTATTCCTTATTTCATGCATATTTGAGTATCTAATATCTTTTTCAAGGAAAAGGGGCTTTATTTTTGCTTTTTTTAATGCAAAACCTGGGCATACTGGATGTCTGGAGAATGTGCCATCAATCAGTTAGAATTATCCCTGCCTTCATTCTTTATTACTGCCTCTTCTTTGTCCTGACTGAGTCAATGGCTCCTATCCTAGCAGGCACTTGCTATGCTGCAGTAGCTAAGCCTCAGTATTAATAATGAGAAGTTTTCTTTTTTTATGCTGTCAGTTGCATGAAAAATAACCAAAAATATAACTTCCACTTCTGACAATCTAATCACATTTTTTTCTCATATTCAGTGCATTACTATTTATTTTACTATTATAAATATTGTTTATTTCTAATGTCATATTCAACCCAAGCACAAGCTATGGGGGAGTTGTTAGGCTGTGTAAGATGTGTACAGTAACAATTATTTTTCAGGAATAAGCACTCCTTTATATCTGTTTGGTTTAGGAAATGGTTAAAATAATATATTTCTATTTAAGTGCATTGTTCAGGCTAGGAATAGATATATATTTTAGTAATATGACAAATTGAAAATTGTTTCTTTCAGAATTTATATTATGGAAGCTATTTTAATTGAAATATATTGTTTTCTAGCTAAATCTCTTTTCTCAGTCCAACTCAAGAGTTTTTGAATCACACAGTTTTAACAGCATTCTCAACCAATCTTCACGCTATCAGGTAAGCACTTACTTGAATAACGTGAATTCATTATAAACTCATATGAAATGCATTTAGATTTTTTCCATTTATGGTTGAAATCAGGCATATTGCATACCTAGTGCTCTATGTGTTTAACTGTAAGAGGTTTTTTTACATCCTCTTGGGAGATAAAATTCCAGTTGTCCATTATATCACTGCTTGTTTAAAACTTGTACTTATTTCCCTCACTGTATAATTACTAAAGCAGAGCACAACTTGGAACATACAGACAATCCCTCTTTCGTGTTGGCATCAGTTAATGATGACCACTTCCTGTAGACAATTCACTACAATTGTCTGCTGGAGGGAGTCTACCATATGTGCATGTACCTGTATCTGTGTTGGCTGTTATGGGAGTCATAAACCAGGTGCTGGATCCTATAAAAACCAATGAAATGCTGTGGACATAGTATATTTAGACTTCAACAAGACATTTGACAAAGTAGACCACAATCCACTTCTTGGTAAGCTAGAAAAATGTGGGATAGACAGCATAACCACCAGATGGATTTGTAACTGGCTGACAAACCGTACTCAACCGTACTCAAACCGTACTCCTTAATGGTATTACATCTACATGGAGGGAAGTAGACAGTGGGGTACCACAAGGTTCTGTCTTAGGCCCAGTACTCTTCAAAATCTTCATAAATGATTTAGATGAGGGAATGGAAGGGGATTTCATCAAATTTGCAGATGACACTAAGATAGCACCAATAGCCAACACCCCAGAAGATAAGCTCAGGATCCAAAAAGATCTTGCCAGACTTGAACAATGGGCCCTATCCAACAAAATGATATTTAATGTGGACAAAAGCAAAGTTTTACACCTGGGCAGGAAAAACCAAAGGTACAAGTACAGATTAGGCGAAACCTGGCTCAAGAACAGTAACTGTGAGAGGGACCTTGGAGTCCTAGTGGACGAGCACTTAAACATGAGTCAGCAGCGTGTGGCAGTAGCTAAAAAAAGCTAATACAATCCTTAGTTGTATAAACAGAGGCATAAAATCAAAAATCAAAACTACCATAGCGCAGGCCAGGCCTACGAGCGTTCACGAAGATGTGGAACGAGGGCCAGACGCCGACAAAGCCCAGTGGCGAGCTGACGGACAATCAATTCCCAGGATGGTGGGGAACGGCAGAAGGTGCACAAGCAGAGGGCCGTATCAACACCGGAAGAGTCATCTCCGCTCTGTACAAGCGGTGAGACGCTCCGACCCTCTGTACTTCCCCCGAGGACCCGGGAGCGAAGATGTGCAGCCTCCTAAGCTCAGGCTGGTCTACCTAAATGCCAGGTCCGTTGCTAACAAGGCTCACCTTGTTCGTGACCTAGTGGAGAGTGAGCACGCGGACCTGGCTTGCATCACGGAAACCTGGCTGGGCCCAGAGGGTGGTGTCCCTCTGGTTGACCTCTGCCCGCCTGGTTTCCAGGTGCTGCACCAGCCTCGGGCCCATGGTAGTGGCGGAGGAGTGGCAGTAATCATCAGGGAGACTCTTAGCCCGCGGGAGACGACCGTCCCTCAGATAGTCGGGTGTGAGTCTCTCTTTCTGAGATACAGTCCGGGGGCGCAGTTGGGCCTGCTGCTGGCGTACCTTCCACCTAATCGTGCAGCGGCAACCCTGCCTAAGCTACTCGATGTCCTCTCAGGGTTGGTGGTTGAATTCCCCAAACTCATGGTCTTGGGCGACTTTAACCTACCGTCCCTGGGAGGATCGTCCGAACTAGCTCGGGAGTTCATGGCTTCCATGACGGCCATGGACCTGTCGCAAATAATTTCTGGACCGACTCATGAGGGAGGCCACACCCCCGACTTGGTGTTCTTATCTGGACGGTGGCGTGATGATATTGGTGGGGGCTCCACGACCGTTACGCCCCTGTCATGGACCGATCATCACCTCCTACGGCTAGACTTCCCATTTGCCACCCCCCGCCGTGGGTGCACGGTGCCAACCAAATGGTACCGCCCCAGGCGCCTAATGGATCCTGATAGGTTCCAGGCAGCGCTTGGGAACCCACCTGCACTCCCTGCTCACAGCTCGGTGGACGCCTTAGTGGAAGCCTGGGAAAGGGCAGCCACGGAGGCCCTGGACCGAGTTGTACCCCTGCGGCCCCTGTCCCGACACAGATCCCAGCGAGCCCCATGGTTCACCGCGGAGCTCCGGGAGATGAAGCGTCGGAGACAGGGCCTAGAGAGCCGTTGGAGATCCAGTCGATCCGAATCCGACCGATTGCGACTAAGAATCCTCACCAGGTCTTATCTCGCAGCGATAAGGGTGGCGAAATCCAATTACTTTTCCACCCTCATCGCGTCCGCAGATAACCGCCCGGCGGCCTTGTTCAGAGTGACTCGCTCCCTACTGAACCAAGAGGTGAGGGAGGAACCCTTACAGGGTCGAGCCGAGGAATTCGGTCAATATCTGTTGGATAAAATCGCTCGGATTCGAACCGGCCTGGACTCCAACTGGGCAGAGTCGGAGGAACAGGACATGGGCAGTCTTGTCGACGTCATCTGGGAGGAATTTGATCCTGTGACTCCAAAGGAAGTGGACAGGATTATGAGGAGGTTGAGCTCCTCCACATGCTTACTGGACCCGTGCCCTTCCTGGCTGGCTTATGCAGCTCGAGAGGGGACACGAGGCTGGTTTCTGGCGGTCATCTCTGCTTCTCTGAGTGAGGGTCACTTCCCCACCTCCTTGAAGGAGGCGGTGGTAAGACCTCTCCTCAAGAAGCCCACCTTGGACCCAACCTCATTGAATAACTTTCGTCCAGTCTCCAACCTTCGCTTCCTTGCGAAGGTTGTTGAGAGTGTGGTGGCGCAGCAACTTCCTCAGGTTCTGGATGAAGCGGTTTATCTAGACCCGTACCAATCGGGCTTCAGGCCGGGCTACAGCACGGAGACGGCATTGGTCGCTCTGATGAATGATCTCTGGAGGGCCTGGGACAGAGGCCATTCCTCTGTCCTAGTCTTATTAGACCTTTCGGCGGCTTTCGATACCATCGACCATGGTATCCTGCTGCGGCGCCTCAGGGGACTGGGAGTGGGAGGCACGGTTCTGCGGTGGTTCTCCTCCTTTCTCCTGGGTCGCTCGCAGTTGGTGCTGGCAGGAGGACAGAGGTCAACTCCGAGGCCTCTCGTTTGCGGAGTCCCTCAAGGGTCGGTTCTCTCGCCTCTCCTGTTCAACATCTACATGAAACCGCTGGGTGAGATCATTCGTGGTTTTGGAGTAGGGTACCATCAGTATGCTGATGACACCCAGCTTTTCATCTCAACTCCAAACAGCATCAGTGATGCCCTCGACGTGATGTCCCATTGCCTGAAAGCGGTCCGGGAATGGATGGGGAGGAACAGGCTTCAACTCAACCCGGACAAGACTGAATGGCTGTACATACCGGCAAGCCAGGATACTCAGAACATTCCATCCCTTAACATCGGGGACGAGTTATTACCCCCTGTTGATAGGGCCCGCAACCTGGGTGTCCTCCTAGACTCACAGCTATCCTTGGAAGATCACATAGGAGCTGTGACCAAGGGGGCCTTCTCCCGGGTTCGACTGGTGCGCCAACTACGACCTTATCTGGACCTGGATGCCTTACGTACAGTCACCCATGCCTTGACTACTGTAACGCTCTCTACATGGGGCTGCCCTTGAGAGCCACTCGGAAGCTTCAACTGGTGCAAAGTGCAGCTGCACGGACACTTTTGGGGGCCTCCCGATACTCCCATATCACACCTCTCCTCCGTGAGCTGCACTGGCTTCCGGTTGCCTTCCGAGTGAAATTCAAGGTGCTAACAATGACATACAAAGCCCTGCATGGCATGGGTCCGGATAACCTACGGGAGCACCTTCTGCCAACGTCAACACCCTTCCGTCCTGTGCGCTCCCACAGAGAGGGCCTCCTCAGGGTGCCACCGCTCAAGGAATGTCGGCTGGTGGCCCCCAGGGGGAGGGCATTCTCAGTGGGTGCGCCAACCCTCTGGAACTGCTTGCCTACCGAAATCCGGATGGCCCCCGACCTCCGCACCTTCCGGCGCGACTTAAAAACTTACCTGTTCCAGCAGTCCGGCCTGGCCTGATAGTTCTTGGGGTCTCAGCTGTTTTTACTATTGTTTTTTACTATTGTTCATCTGTATACCTACCTTACTCTGTACACCGCCCCGAGTCCCTTGGGAGAAGGGCGGTATATAAAAACGAATAAATAAATAAATAAAATAAATAAAAATCATGTGAAGTATTAGTATCACTTTATAAAGCCTTAGTAAAGCCACACCTGGAATACTGCATCCAGTTTTGGTCACCACATTACAAAAAAAGATGTTGAGAATTTGGAAAAAGTGCAAAGAAGGGGAACTAAGATGATTAAAGGCCTGGAGTCTAAAACATATGAAGAATGGTTGCAGGATTTGGGAATGGTCAGTCTAGAGAAAAGAAGGACTAGGGGGGACATGATAGCAGTATTCCAGTATTTGAGAGGCTGCCGTAAGGAAGAGGGGGTCAGTTTATTTTCCAAACCACCAGAAGGCAAGACAAGAAATAACGAATGGAAACTAATCAAGGAGAGAAGCAACCTGGAATTAAGGAGAAACTTCCTAACAGGGAGGACAATAACCAGTGGAACAGCTTGCCTTCAGACATTGTGGGAGGTTTTTAAGAAGAGACTGGACAGCCACTTGTCTGAAATGATATAGGCAGTGCTTTTTTTGTAAAAGAAAAAGGTGCCGGAACTCACACGTCATACAACCTGCCTTGCCTACCCTACAAGGTTCCATCCAAAAAAGGTGCCGGAACTCCGTTCTGAGCATTCTATGACAAAAAAAGCCCTGGATATAGGGACTCCTGCTAGACCTCCAAGGTCACTTCCAGCTTTATTCTGATTCTAATTCAACCTATCTTCTGTCCTGCAGATACTGATGTAAATGATAGCAGGGTGAAAGGGGGGTAACTCAGTGTACTTATGTGTTTATGCATTTCAATTAACATACTTCGGTATTATATATTTTTAAAGTATAGCCTAAGGTTAAGAACTCTCTTGGTTTTATTAAACTGCAACTACTCTAGATGTCTTTACAGAAGAAGGGACAAAAATGTTTCAAATGAGTATGATGACTTCAGAAGTCTCTTTGTACTTCTCTAAGTTGGTCTTGTACCACTCCTCTTCAGAGTTAAAATAATACAAAATAAAATAGTACATGGGAGGACAACAGAACAGAAAAAGCCTGAGAGAAGAGACAAATACTGCCATTACTTTGCAACTAAATATCTCCCTATACAGCATCTCCTACATTTCTGTACAGTAACTTCCCTTTTTTCAAATGAAGAGGGGAAATGACTGACAATGACAAACAGGGAATGGACAAATTAACAACCAAAGCAGTGAAGAAAATGTGTTGCATTTTAAGCCACTGGTTCAGTGGATTAGCACAGATGTATCTTTTTTCCTGTCTAAAGGAAATACAGGAGGTCTTCTATCATATTTTTTTCTCCTGTTGGAGAGAGAAATTGATGTCAAAAACAATTGTAGATCAGTGGGACAGGCATGAATGGAACAAGTAAGCATTCCAAAAATTCCAAAAAACACCACTAGCCAGACACATTATGTTGTTGTTGTTTGTTGTTAGTTGCGAAGTCGTGTCCGACCCATCGCGACCCTATGGACAATGTTCCTCCAGGCCTTTCTGTCCTCTACCATCTTCTGGAGTCCATTTAAGCTCACGCCTACTGCTTCAAGACACATTATATAGTCACCTGAATTTGCCTCCAAATATTGAATAGAAAAACAGAGGCAATTCTGCAACTTAAGATTATAATTACGTTAAATAAGAAAATATTACTTTTATACCAGTAACAATAAAAGACTTTTGATTTGTGAATAGTGAATAATAAATATAATATTGTAGGAGCACATGGAAAATTAGTGGTGTTAGGGCATGTGCATGTGTGCAAATGTGGACAAACCCACATGTCCTTTTGAATGAAATTTGGGGGAGAATTGGGGTATTCATCTATCTATGGAGTCCTGTTCACAAGAGCTGCTTAGGTATGTGTTTGTTAAAGAGTAAGAATAGTTAGCAGGGATACAGAGATTGAATCAGGGGAGGTAGTTCATTCAAAGTAAGCTGTTTTTTCTTGTTTAGCTTCTTCCCCAGTATATCAGGAGCATGCATTTAAAATTAGGATGGCAAGTACCGTAAATAAATAAAAAATTGATTTAAGTTTTTCCCCTCCAACAGCAAATCATGAAGAGACTTATAAAACGTTACGTTTTGAAAGCCCAGGTAGACAAGGAAAATGATGAAGTCAATGAAGGTAAGAGCCTATAGTTATTCATGCAGTAATATAAATGTAAAAGAAAAAAATGAAAAGTGTTGGGGGTCTGAGAAACCAGAGATTTGGATTATGGGAGGAATGATTCTTTCTGCTTTGAGCTTCAAAACAGATATTTAACACTATAAATGTGGGTAAAAATAATGAAGTGGAGAAAATAGTGTATCTAATAATAGCCAGAACGTTTTTCTTAGTAAACTAAACTCATTAAATTAATAAATGATTTGCGCTAGGAATAGATAAATTACTTTTACAAAAATAATCTTTTAACTACTGTATAGGCCAGATTATAAAAATACTTTAAAATAACTAAAATATTAAATCTTCAGAACGCAGCAGTCTTAACCTTTAGAAATATCCACGAGTTGGATTTGCTTCTAAAATTAGCTGATAAAAAAAAAGAAAATATACATGACCTAAATCTCTCTGGGGCAATGTTTTGCTTTAAGATATGAAAAGTTTTACAACAGAAAATAAAAAAGTTACTTGATATTTTGATAAACACATAAACATATACACAATTTACATTTTATATTTAGAGGTGAGTGGGTTCTTTTTAGCTTTTTGTTTCTCTTCCTAGGTAAACCTGAATCCCTTCCCCATTAAAAACAAGATCTCAGGATTCTTTAAATTCAGTTTCAAATATCTTATTAATTTATTTTGTATTCAGAACGGATTAGGAAAAACCCAAATTGAAACTAATTGTGCTGTGCAGTTTTAAGATTACAGATCTTTTATTCAAACTGTATGCTCTTAAAATGAATGTCAGGATTTTTAGTATAGTTTTATAATGCATATTATAACACATTACTCTGAAAGTTAAAACCAAGCCAAGCTCCCTAACTGTTTACTTTTAAAGTAAATAATATTATGAATTCTTACTTGGTAAAATGTTCTTTGAATTTGGATTTTTGTCAAATAATTCATAGGACTGTGCAGCATAGTGAATTAACAACTTCTTGTTCATATGAATTCCGAATCTGAAAAATTATATTAGAGATTGGATGTTGCTGAGATTTGACTAGTTGAATAAATCATATTTTAATAACATTTATTATGTGAAGAATATCTTCAAAATATATAGAGTTCAAATAACTATATAGCTGATTTATATAGGTTCATTTAAATGCCCTTGAAGAAATAAATGAGTAAATTTGATTAGTTTCTACAATAGTTATCCACATTGTGAAGTGTACCTGTTTTTGATTAATAACACTAAGCCTCCCCTAACTGGATGTTTTAGATGTGATGGGTCAAAGGTTCCAGAAAATCAAAGAAGGGTCATTTTAATATGCCTAAACAAAATGCAGACTGACAGATTTCAAATTACGGTAATACACTGTATGCCAAACCTTTGAAGTTAGTAAGATTTTAAACATACTTAAAATTGCCTGGATTGTGTCTTTTCTTTGTAATGCACTTTTATGTGTTTTTAAGATAATGAACTGGAGAGGTTATATTTGTTTGCTTCTTTGTTTGAGGAATTTTACCTCAAGAAGAGACATTATATAACTTTTATGTCTGCAGGTCATTAAAGATTCTGGAGAGCCAACTTGCCACGATCAATTCTCTATGGCCAATTCACCACAGGACAACTCACTGAGAGACAAGAGTTACACTAATATCAAAGAAATAGTCAAACAGAATCATTAAAGAGAGGATGCCAAAGGAGGGACAAAATGACAATTTTTTTAAAAAAAAAATAAATTATTTGAAATAATTAAATTGAATTGCTGAATTGTCCCGTAGTGAATTGTCCTGTGGCAATTTGGCCACGGCAAATTGGCCATGGCAAGTAGACACTGGCGAATTGGCTGTAGCGAGTTGGCTGTGGCGAGTTATCCCATTCCATCTGGAGATATAGCATCATTGCTTGACTATGAAACTTTTTGTTTGGAAAACAAATTGGAAAAAGTGAAGGTTACAGTACATCTTTCATTGATTTCACATTTGCTCAAAACTTTCAGTTATAATGACTTTGAATATCTGTTTATGTGATGATTCATCAATATAAATTGAAGAACTTCAACTGCTTGGTCTTATGAATTACTGTAAGCAATGTAGCAGATCGATACTTTATCAAGTTATGTTAAACGGTTTTTTTATTTTTATATAGGTGAATTAAAAGAAATTAAACAAGATATTTCTAGTCTTCGCTATGAACTTTTGGAAGACAAATCTCAAGCAACAGAGGAATTGGCAATTCTCATACATAAATTAAGTGAAAAACTCAACCCAAATATCTCAAGATGTGAATGATCCCAAATGACATTTTCAAGATAATTACCTGGATTTTGACTATAGCACAAGCATTGGCAATAATATTTCTGAGTGATTCATACTTGAAAATATGTAGATTTTTAGTACTAAATGACTTTATGTACAGCTTCATTTGAAATACAGTCTTAGAAAATTTTATGAATTTACATGCAAACAGTTTAAGTTTATTTCAGGTATAAAGCATATTTTGCATTTATTTAATACAGTACAATTGTATCTAAATAATTTTTCATTGCTAATACTTCTATTAGTAAAATGAATATTTGTAGCAAATGAAAAATAATAATAATACTGTAGATTGTACTGCATGTCTGTTCCCATCTGTGAACAATTTTTATGAGATATAATACCAAAAGTTCAGCCAGCTTAGGAGGGATTACTTGAAATGAATCATCAAGAGTTAAGCATGATCATTTTAAAGATATAACCTTTCTAAAATTAATGGATTGTTTCAGGAAGTAGTTGTGCCTAGAATAGATCCATTGAAATTAGCTAGAACTGCTTTGAATTTCACTGATTTCAATCAGTCCACTGTAATGTCTGACCTTATGCATGTTTATCTAGAAGTAGGCCATAACGTTTAACAGTTTGTACTACAGAACTGAAAATGTTTTACGTACTTAGCCAGGGCTACTGTGAAAGCTAGTTTGGTGTGGTGATTAATGACATCAGGCTAGAAACTGGGAGACCGTAGGTTTAGTCCCACTTTAGGCACCAAGCCTGTTGAGCGATCTTGGGCTAGTTACTTTCTCTGAGACTTAGGAAGTAATGGCAAACGACTTCTGCAGGGACTTGTCCAGGCAGTCTCCCTGAGAATCAAACACACTTCAAGGAAGGAAAGGAAAAAATTCTGAATTGCAAAAACCTGAATGATTACAAGATAGCAAGAAAAAGATACTGAAAATCTTGTGTTTGCAGCCCAGATCTGATACCTCTAGCTTAAATTTCACTGAGTCATGTCCACTTACTTTTTTTTGAGAAAGCTCAAAGCTATGCCATAGAACTGAATGTCTAACAGTGAAAGTAAAAAATGTAATTATAATATTAATAATGCTTTTACATTTATCTCATATATTTTGTATCTTATTAGCTTTAAGAATACGAAATAAGGCTGTGGTTGTTTTTTTTACTTCTAGTTAATGCAAAATGTCAAAACATACATTTTCATGTGGTAATTTTTTTAAAAAATCCCAGATCCTATGCAAGGCTGAAGTTTTGTTACATTGTTCTAATGCCTCTGATGTTTACTTGTTAAATAAAATATTCATACTTTATGGGTTTAGATTGTACTTGTACTATAATCTGTGGGTTTGGGGTAGGTGACAGAAGAGAAATCATGTTCATTCAAATAAGCAACGGGCTACACTTCCATATTCTAAATGTTACACAAATTTGAAAGCCAGAGTTTTATTTTATATACCATTATATTTATCCTTTCCAAAGCCAAGCAATAGTTAATCTTTACTAACTTTGCAAGCATATGTATTAATATATCACTATTAGGCTGTAAATGACTTTAAAAAAATTTTAAGGAATTGTTTTGGAGACTTTTCCTGAATACAGTTAAGGCAATATTTAGATTTTAATAAATGTCTTTGTACAGGTAGACCTCGACTTATGACCACAATTGAGCCCAAAATTTATGTTGTTAAGTGAAACATTTGTTAAGTGAATTTTGTCCCATTTTACAACCTTGCCAGTCATTAAGTGAATCACTAAAGTTGTTAAGTTAGTAACAGGGTTGTAAGTGAATCTGGCTTTCCCATTGACTTTGCTTGTAAGAAGTTGTAAAAGGTGATCAAATGACACTGGGACACTGCAAACATCTTAAATATGAACCAGTTGCCAAGCATCCAAATTTTGATCACACGACTATGGGAATGTTGCAACAGTCAAGTGAAAAAAGGTCATAAATTGTTTTTTTCAGTGCAGCTGTAACTTTGAACAGTCATTAATGAACTGCTGTAAGTCAAGGACTACCTATATTTGTCTAGCTATAATTCCTCAGAAGGGTTCATAGTTCATGAATAGTGGTTATTTTAATGAAGAGGTAAAGATTGGCAAGATTAGAGGAAGAAGAGTAAGCCAAAATTAACTATCTGTACTAGTAAAGTGGAAAGTTATACAGTGACATAGTGTAGGATTTTATAGTGGTAATGATTTGTTTTAAAGCTAGAAATTGCATGCAATTTTACAATTGCAACCTTGGTCTGCTTTCTCTTTCTCTGAGATTATAAAAAATATTTAAAATAAGACTAAAATAAGCAAAAGATCTGGAGAAATGTGAGCTTTAAAAAGGAGGATGAAGTGAAGTGCTATAAAAACAACAGGCCAAAGAAGGTTTATGCCTGAATTTGATCTAAAGGAATGAGATAGGAAGGCTGCTGCACTTAAGGCTGCCGCTATCTGAAAAAAAAATAAACTAAAAATATATGGAATGCAGATTGCTTTTGGAATTTTATTTACATCCAAACCTCCAAATTATCTACAGCATTTGCCCCAATTCTGTTTTCAACTTTCATTTCTGGGATACTTTTTCAGTACTATGTAAAATTCAAACGTAGAGTATAAAATAGCTTGATCTGAACTGATTATTTAAAAAGAAATGATTCTATATCTCTGTTTATCTGTGCTAGTTTATTAATTTTTGTTCTGACATTTAGCTGAAAAAGTTCTTAATGGCCAATATAAAATGAATAATATTCAAATGACCTCTACCCAAAAGGCTTACTATATGAAGATTAATGTGCATCACCCAAGGAAAAAAGGATTAGAAAAGAAGAAAGCAATGAACTTCAGACATCACTGAATGTTCTGTTAGCTGTGTTTGCATAATCTACTTCCAGTGATGAACTTCTAATAATTTATTCAATGCAGTCATTGAATGCAGGTCACACAAGTGCAGGTCACACAAGCTAACTATGTAAGATCTTTGGAAGCAAAATATCACATACTTGCTGCTAAGGAAGAGCTGTGAGAAGTAAGAGCTACCGGTAAATGGCCTCCCATATCTCTCTACTGCTACCTGTTAAGAGGTGATTACAATATTCTAATTTATGTAATCCAATACTGTTATTTACTGATCTAAGGCTAAGCCATTTTGGAATCACATGAATCTTAAGTTTAACAGATACAAATTGTACTGAATGTATTCAGTAATCGTAGCGTTTATGGTCACTCTACTTCTACTCAAAATTCAACTTGTCACAATTTTTTTTTGCATGTTACTATTTAAAATCTGTTCACATTTTTCTCTATGTACCTGCAACTAAAAGATAATGCTGCAGTGATTATTTTGCCCCGCACGACCACTGACAAACATGTTATATCCACTTGTTATATTGTAGTGAATTGTATAAGCCCGTAAATTAACTGAGTAAACCACGGTTCTTGGCTAACCATATACAACACGTTTCAGTAAGCTAGGGGTGGCGCCCGCCTCGAATGGAACACGACTCGAATGGAAAGTTTATGCAGTAATAAAATGCGTTCGTCTAAACCGGTGTTTCTCAAACCTGACAGCTTTGAAATGTGTGGATTTCAGCCCTACAATTCCCCTCCCCACCCTTGTTCTCGTGCTAAATCCAAAACTCCGCCCTCATGAGTAACTTCCCCTCTTCCTGGGGATTTCAGATGCTCTTGAGTTTTTATCCCGAGCTGCGGGTTTTTTTGTGTTTTTTTTACTTGAGTGACAGCTCCTTCTTCAATCACCAGGCGCGTTTAAAGCGAAGCGTACTGCCCAAGAGCGCACCACCTCCAATTAAAAACCAGGGCACTGTAAGGTTTACGCAAATCTGCCTCGTCACCATAGTAACGAGAGGTCTGGAGATAGTTTTAGGCCATAAGTTTTCGCTATACTGATGCCCGCGGAGAACTGGAAAGAGGAAGCCGAAGCCAGCTTTGGTAACTTGCCCATTGCCCATTGCCATGGAACTGAGTCTGAACCGGATGGATTACCTGCAGGTACAGCGAGCGGACGCGATGCCTGTGACAGCGAGTGTCGGCTGTTTTGTGCCCCTTCCCCCGGAAGCATCGTTTTGAGTCTTCTTTCTTTATGCAGTTATTACTGCGGACCACCCCTATTCATACGTCTATGGTAGCCTTCCCGCAAAAAGCCCTACAAAGGGATTGACCTAGATGGCACCATTTTGAAAATTCCTGCTTGGGAAGTAGCAATTTTTCCAATGAGTTGCAGGAAGAGAATTCTTTTGCGAATAGTTTGTCTAATATAATCAATCCAGTGGAGAAAAAAATAAGGAGATGCGAATATGACTCTACCAATTTTTGTGGTATTAAAGTACCGTAATCTACAACCTGTACAGTTACTTTTTATCTTTTTGTTAGTTAAAACTTCCATCGTTGGAGTTTTTTTATTAGTAAGGAAGCTTTGAGGATAATTTCCAAGAATGCTAATTTGAGAGATAAGTGATTAATTTTAATTATTTTTAACTTTTCTAATTAAAACATTGGGAAACGAGCATAATGCAAAGTGAAGAAGGCATAGCTTATGCATCCAGGAATGCATCTATACACAGACACACACACACACACACACACACACACACACACACACATTCTGCTTTGATCTCAGGGATACCCTGGCTTCAATCCAGTACTTTACTTGCTTGGGATACTGATGTCTTGACACAAATCCCATGTATTAAACAAATACATTTAATTTTTTATTTTTAGAATCTGGGTTCACAGAGGTATACCAGGAATACAGAAAAATATGGGGTTTTGTATCCCTGTTTATCACGGGCTAAAAGATCTGGGCTGCAGAAGTCTAGATGTGGGCTTTTCAACCTTTTCACAGATTGTATCACTTTTAGGACATGACAGTATTCGAGTACCACCAGTGCTTAGCAAGGTGTCAAAAACTTGATGACTTTTTTTTAAAAAAGGGGGGGGGTTGGGTTTTACTGATTAGATTGATTTGTTGTTATAGAAATGGCTAATTTATACTATTATGGAAAAATAAAAAGTTGAAGTTCGATGTCAGTGCTTCCTTCTACTGCAACAGAGAAAGTCAGACGTCAATGCCTTTTCTTTTCCCCTTTTCCCTTCTCACTTTTTTCCCTTCTTCTTCCCCACTGTGTCCTATTATTTGCTTTTGTATTTTTGTATTATATTCTATAATCTAATAAAATGATGCAAACTGTAAAAAAGGGGGAAAGTACTGGTTTTAATTTCTTTGGTAGTGGTTCCTTTGCTGAATCACTTTCCCTCTGCACTGACAAATGTTTGATGAATTTATCCATCTTTATTAATATGCACCACTACTTTGGTGGTCAGCTTGCTGGTCGGCCCTTCTTCCTTTCTCTCTCTCCTCTCTTGTTCCTTCTGTAAGAGGACAGCACTCACCCCCAGAGAAAGAAATATTTTGGGGAATATTAAAAAGGCAGAATATTATATTTCTCCAAAGGAATAATGGAAAATCTTAGGCAGGACCTCCCCCCTCCCAAGTCTCTCTGCCCCAAGCAGAAACCAGGTCTGTAGAAATGCAGATGTGATAATCCTGTCAGAAAGACTGGAGCCAGGAAGCTTAAAGCTGATGGGATTAGAAAGACAAAGATCCCTAGAAACAACAACCCCTCACACCAAAAAAATCCAACATAGGACCTAGTCATCAGCCCCATGGAAGCAGGATATGACCTTTGGGACATAATAGGATTAACCCACCACCATTAGAATACCAGAAAAGCACACTGAACCTCAGGTCAAAGCTCATGCCACAAGAACAACTCCAAACACAGAAGCCCAAGAAAGTATAAAAACCCACCACTCCCAGCAACATGTGGTCAGCTTTCCCAGAGCCTCATTTCTGTCTGGCTCTGCTCTTCAATAAACTACAACCTTATTTCTGAAGCAATCTCCATTTTTTTTATTCCCGGCTTGAACTGGATCCTAATGAAGATTTTTCTTTCAACACTCCCTGCCTGCTGGGCTCTTCTTCCACAGATTCTTCTCCATCCCCTTCTTTTTCCTCGTTGTCTTTTTTCCCCTCTCCCGCCAAAACCTCCTTTTGTATCCTCTTTTCTCCCTCCCTCCTCCTTTTCTTTGGTGCACCTCCAGCTGATTCCTCTCAAGGCTGCGCTTCTCCATCTCTCTTTTTCCATCCCCTTCTCTTTTCCCTGTTGTCTTTTTTTCTCTTTCTCTTTCCTGCCAAAACCTCTTTTTATATCCTTTCCTTTCTCCCCCCTCATTTTTCTCTTTGGTGGACCTCCAGTTACGCGCAGCTCTTGGAAGTGCCAATCAGCTGGAGCCTGGTGCTGATCCTGAAACTTTTCCTGAGCCCCAACAGCCCTGCAGATCCAGCTGTCTCTTCCTTAGGCTTGTGCGGCACTGCCACCGCTTCAGTTCATTCCCCTCCCCCACTACACTTGTCTAGGACGATCACGTACCACCTGCCAGGTCCCAAAGCACCACCAGTGGTATGCATACCACTGGTTGAAAAGCCCTGGTTTAGATGACCAGTAATAATAAGATAAAGACCTTTTTCCTGCCATCTCTTGGGTGTCCATATTTCTGCAACTCAGATCTGGTATCCCCCGTGTATCTTCTTACAAAGGACCTTATCTAAAAGATTCAATACAGCTTCATATTTCAGTGTTTCTATACTTTATTCTTAACTCCTTTTTTGGCCTGTTTCCTGTTCCTTAAGTTTCCTCACAAGCCCAATTCACAATAAAGGGTTAGGGTCCTCTTGGATCTGCAACTCCTGCTCAAGGACCAAGTGATAGCTGTGGCTAACTCTAGTGTGCTAATGACGATCATTGCTGAAATAGGAGGCAATGCGTGTGGTCACTCATGCCTTAGCACCTCACAATTTGATTACTGCAAATGCATATTACATGGGGCTGCCTTTGAAAATTACCTAGAGGCTGCAATTGGTGCAAAATGTATCAGAATGAGTACTTACAAGGGTGTCCATTTAACACTTCTACATGAGTGTACATGCTTACAGTGGGATTCAAGGTGTTTGTAAAGCTCTTTAGCACATAGGACTAGTTTATTTTTTGGTTTATTTCTGTTCAGTTGTATTCCACATGTTCCAGTAGAATAGGCGCTCTTCGGGTCTCTTCCTTGAAACAATGCCCTCTTCCTTGAAACAATGCATATTTTTTCAGATGTGGTGTCTGACTTGTGGCATGATCTACCTCAAAATTTGGCTGGCTTTTTTGTCGTAGTTGATAATTTTTTGTTAGGGTATTGTAATTTGCATTTATGGTGTTATGTCACCTGGAGTTGGTGCACTAAATAGAGTTAGCCATGGTTGCCACTTGCTCTTTGAGCAAGCAAATCCAAAGATTTGTGCCTAATTGCCATTAAGTTCCATTATTTTGAGGGAGGCTTACTTTAATATGTGCAAATCATGTTGAACTCACTGCTTTGAAGATTTAAGAGTTTTGAGTTTGCAATATTTCCAAGGTAAAAATTTTTGAGACTGGATATTTTGAAATTAAAATGGGTAAAGAGAGAGACCCAGTTTGTTGTAGCGGTTAAGGCATCAAGCTAAAAACTGGGATACCTTGAGTTCTAATTCTATCTTAGTCACAAAGTCAATTAGATGACTTTGGGCCAATCACTTTCTCTCAGACTTGGAAAAGGGGCAATGGCAAACCACTTGTGAAAAACCTTGGCGAGAAAACTGCAGGGACTTATCCAGTCAGCTGATGAAAATCAGACACAACTTAAGTGGAAGAAAAAAATTTCTACTTAGCACCCATGCAACTGAATCATAATCTCTTACTCTTCTACCTAGTATCATATACAGGTATCCCTCAACGTACGATCACAATTGGGACCAGAATTTCTGTTGCTAAATAAGGCAATTGTTAAGTAAGTTTTTCCCATTTTATGACTTTTCTTGCCATGGTTGTTAAGTGTATCACTGCAGTTGTTAAGTTAGTAACACGGTTGTTAAGTGAATCTGGCTTCCCCATTAACTTTGCTTGCCAGAAGTTTGCAAAAGGTGATCACATGACCTTGGGACACTACAACTGTCATAAATAAATGCCAGTTGCCAAGACTCCAAATTTTGATCATGTGACCAGGATTGTGCAAAGTCATAAGTGTTGAAAGACAATCATAAGTCACATGTTTTCAGTGCCATTTTAACTCAAATGGTCACTAAATGAATAGTTTTAAGTTGAGGACTGCCTGTATACATATAAAAAGAAAGCAAAAGCATTTGCATGCAAACCTAATTGTTATGCGCTCCTGGCTACTTTCCTTTGTGACCAGAGGCAAGCTCGCCTGACCAATAACCAGCCAAGACACAGTGAAGGAAGGCCTTTTGTTTCGTTTATTGCAATAAGTGGGGAGAGAAGCTATCAAAGCTTGGTTCTCTCCAAAGTTTCAACCCACAATATTCCCATTTTTATACATCCCTGGCCCCTGCCGCACATCCCTCCTCTTTCCCCATTGGCTGAGGTACTATGAGGTTACACTCTTTCCGACTGCCTTCTACATATTTCCTGCTCCATCCTAAATCATACATCCCATGTACATTAAAATTAAGAGATAATTTATGCAAGGTGTGTCAGTTAATATTAATCAACTAATTGCACATGCTCAGTTGCCTGGGTTTTGGCCCCCTTTTTGTGACCTCTTTGAAAAAAAATAGGTTCTTTCCTGTTTTGCTAGTTATCTTCTCTTACCGATGTTTTTATAGCTTGTCTTTTTCCTTTCCCACTCTTAAGACCCAGCTAATTTTTGCCTATGTGTTTCACTTACATCCTTTCTTTGTGCTCTCCTTTCCTGGTTCTCATCTTCTCCATTCACCTAGTAAATTTCCACTGCAGTATATTCAGTTTTAAATTTCTCTTTCGATATTAACATTTTTGAAGACCTTTCATTTACTTCTATCACTAATGATATGTTGGAAAGCCAATATCATTTTGGGAGGCATGCATTTTAATAATTAAATATTTGTTTTTCTCTATAACTATAGCGAACTGACATTCTGATAAAAATTGATTTTAAAATGGGTGAGTCAAATATAAATACTAACATTTTTTATTTGCAACTAGGTGGGTGTGATATCTCAGAAAGCCATGAAGTTGCTCCCTGCATCAAGACACAAAGCTACACAGAAGGTATTTATTTATTTGATTCATATTCTATACTTTGTTCAGGAGCTCAAGGCTATATAGAAGTATATTTATTAAAATAATTGTATGTGATAAAGATCAGACTTAAAAATTATACTTTTTACTTAAAAAGAAAAATAGAAATGTAAAGTCCCAGCCCCCTACTTGAACTTGAGATACCATATCAATCTAATCAGATAACCCAAATGGAGATTTCTTGATCAAGCAGCACTTTATTTGATCAAATTAAGCAGCTGGGTGGCTCACAATCTGAAATGCTGGCAGAGTTACGTCCAGAAGTGCCACGCATTAGAAAGTTGGTAGCAGTGCTTTATAAACTTTGTTAGCCAATGAAAATCAGACAACAGAGCCACTTCATCATAAGAAAGACATCAATATTCCTGTACACTCCCTTATTCCCTCTTTCAGTATATCCCATCCATGTACATGTTTCCCACACTTGCATGAAATTTCTCTGGTGCAAAAGCTGATTACAAAAACGAAGAAAGCAAAAGTTAGACTAAACAATTTCCCTTTGTTCCAGAATCCTTCAGTACAGAAAAAATACATTTACTTTATTGTGTACTATCCTAAATTATAAATAATGATCTTGTGATTTAATCTCATGTTGTTTATGTTTAAAACTCATAAGCTTACTTCTTAGTTTTCCTATAATTTTTTCACACATAATTTGGCAGCAAGTCATGTTATTTTTAGAACATGATAAATTTTTTTTATATATCTCTTTTGACAAATTGTACAATTTGAATCAATTGTTTAATTTCACTCCATTATTTTCCTGAGGTTTTTTCTACAATATCCATCCTGACTGTAAACCATTCCTCTAGTTTCTACATAAACTACTTGTTCTTTCTTTCCCAGTCTCCATAGCCTTAGCATCTTTTCTTTTTTATCCTTTAAGTACAATTATATCTCTTCTGCCCATGAGTTTAATTCTTCCAGGTTTGGAACATTAAATTGGCTTTTTACTGGAATTCCCTCCTTGAATATTTGCCTGTGATATTTTATCTTTGCACCCATTTTATTCAAATGATTTCACAAAACTTATTTTTTCACAAAAGAACCATTTTGAAGTATCACAAACATTTTAAGTGGAAGAATTAAACAAAAGAGAAAAAAATCTAGATCTGAGTGTATAGCTATACTTCTAATAAAAAGGACTGGTTTTCCTTTGTATGCTTAAAACAATAGTATATACATATCCTCTTATTTTACTTTAAAGGTTGTTACTGGAGACCATGATGGTGTTATTACCTGTTTTGGAATAAAAAAAGGAGAAGCTATTGTAAGTTTATTGATTTATATACATGAACACTTAAATTAACAAAATAAAGTAACTTACTACTGTAAAATGCCAACTAATTATAAAGATAAGTTTTTGAAGAGTCACATTTTTAAATGCAGTATGACTGTAGAAAGAATTACCTATTTTTTCTGTGATTCAAATCCTATTAACCTTTATTTTGTAATGATACAGAACATACTTTTTTTTGTATTTTAGCCAGTATTCAAGACTTTGCCAGGAGAAAAGATTGCAAGATTAGAATTGGGAGGTGCTCTTAATACTCTTCAGGAGAAAATTTTTGTGGCTGCTGGTTCTGAGGTTCGAGGTTTCACAAAAAAAGGGAAACAGTTCCTTTCATTTAACACCAACCTCACTGAAAAAATCAAAGCTATGTGAGTATATTAAACATTGACTTAATGGTGCTTTGTTACTTACTATATTTAACTTAAAAATAACTGAATCTCACACATGGACAAAAAGAAAATCCATATAATTAAATTATCATGTTGCAAATCTCACCAGCATATTATAAAGCAGGGGTCCCCAGCCTATGGGCTGTAGCCTGGTCCCGGGCTGCAGGCTCTTGGCCAGCGGGTGCAGAAATGGCTGGCCAGTGCGTGCATGCGTGGGTCCACATTCCCCCCCATTCGCGCTAGTGCCCACGGCCCCGTTTGCACATATGAATGGGCACGAACGGGGACTCTAGCACGGGGTGTCTGCAGCCCGTTTGCGCGTGGATGGATTGTATGGGCCATTTGCGCATGCGCAAATGGGGACGCTAGCCGCCAGGGGGTGCACGGCCATTCACACATGCACATGGCACCAGTGCATGGTGCATGTGTGAACAGGTCCGCTAGTGCTGCGCCATTGTGTATGACCCTGTGCGTGCACGCATGTGTGCAGCAATTTTGAAGCTGCTCTCCTTCCCTCCACTCCACGAGCCCGGAAAGGTTGGAGACCTCTCTAATAAAGAACCCTCTCTTTATCACCCTGAAAAGGAACATTTTAAAATGTTCCCAAACTGCAGGAGGGATTAACCATGAGCAGGATTTTCTGTTTCTAGAATAGTTGCAAATGACTACATATACCTGTGCAAAAGCCTTCCTAGCCATAGATCTTACCTGCTCTTCATGTAGGAGCTGTATATCTAGGAGAACTCTTAAATTGCAGACCATGTCTGATAGTGGAAGTAAAACTCCATTCTGACAGATCTTCAAGTTAGGTCAGATCCGGAAACAGACTGCAAAGATTAGACTGGAACCATACTTTATTGATAGGCTATAGCAGGGGTAGGCAACCTTGGCTCTTTTATGACTCATGGACTTCAACTCCCAGAATTCCTGAGCTTGGCTGGTTCAGGAATTCTGGGAGTTGAAGTCCATGAGTCATAAAAGAGCCAAGGTTGCCTACCCCTGGGCTATAGTAACAGAATCTTGAAAACTTGATTGTGTTTTCCCTTCTCTCCCTTTTATATCTCAATAAATTTGAGCTTTTTTCTAACACTTGCTATTTACAAAGCTAATTTTTGTAGCCATTTCTTTCAAAAATCGTTCCTTTGGCTCTGTTTTATAGACAAGCCTTGTATTTTAGTATAAATACAGTTGTTATTTTTAGTCCTCTACTGTAATCACAACTACATTGCAAAAGTACTTGTCACATATTTAGTAGCATTCAAAGAACTGTAAAAATTTAAAAATAAAACTTTCAGAAATGGATTTCTTATTGGATCATTATGTTGATTCTAAGTGTATGAATACTTAACAAATTATAATGTTCCCAAATTAATGCTTTACTTTTTAAAAAAGTTTTAATTACAGTGCTGTTATCATTTTAGGTATATATCTGGATCAGATCTCTTTCTTGGTGCAAGCTACATTTATAACCATTACTGTGACTGTAAGGATCAGCACTATTATTTATCGGGGGATAAAATCAACGATGTTCTCTGTCTTCCACCAGATAAACTGTCTTGCATTATACCGGTATTAGCATGTCAAGATAGAGTTCTTAGAGTTTTGCAGGTAAACCTTCTTTGTTTGTTGCCATTATTGTTGCCCAGTGTATTAGTAATAACCATTATTTATTACAATTAAAAGGTGAATTAGTACAACTGAACAGAAGATTGTTCATCTGTTCATACCAATAATTGTATAATATCATTTGCAAGGAAATTTTACCCGTTTGCAGCAATTCTGGTAAGTTGAATAAAAGCTAATATGTTTATGTTTATGTTTGTTTTATTCAATTTATATACCGCCCTTCTCCCTGGGGACTCAGGGCGGTTCACAGGGCATATAAATAAAAATACAATACTATACAAAAGTTAAAACAAAGATTAAATCAATGCCCAATTAAAAAACAATAATGCAATCTAAAATGACAATTTAAAACACAGC
>NC_138209.1:39927639-40040139 GCF_964194415.1 Vipera berus
TTCAGCAACTTTTCGAAGTTATGACAGTACGGAATGAAAGTTGGTTATGACTAGTCTTGGAGTTCTGAGCAGTTCCCGTGCTCATGTGCTCATGATCTGGGCATTTGGCAACCAGCTCACACTTACAACCAGTTGCAGTACCCCATGATAACCGTGATTGCCATTTGTGTCATTCTTTGCTGGCTTCTCCAGAAAGTCAAAAGGGAAATCAGCAGGGAAGATCACAAATTGCTGGGATAAGGGTCTATCACCTGTGCAGCCCCTCTGCCATACTGGCCATTCCCACACACCTTCCCTAAATCTCACCATGGCCCTTGGACACCTTCCAACTTCACTGTGCCTTCCTCACACCCATACATAACCCTTCCAAACTTCCTATCGCTGTGTCTCCCTCACACTAGTGCAGCCTCCCTGACCTTCATAGTTCCTCCCTCACAGCCTAGTGTACCCTCGTGCACCCTAGCAGAGCTGCAACTTCCTGCCAGCTTTTCCTCTGAGTTGGTTGGGGGAAGTCGGTAGAAAGTACCCTTGTCCAACAACCATGGGATTTGGAAACTGGCACCGCAGGGATTGCCATTGCTAAGTGATATAGTCGTGTTTTATAGCTGCATGTTTAGAAGTGGAAATTCAGATCCCAATTGTCATTGTGAGTTGAGGACTAAATAAATGGTGACTTTGATGTACTATTTATTACTACTGATTTCAATTACAGTGTTTTTAATGCATTGTTTTAGTCTTTATTTTACCCCTTTTCTGTGGGGGGTCCAATGAAGTCTAAAACATTATAAATAATAATTGAAATCAATAATTAGAAAACAGAACATCAAAGTCACCATTTATTGAGAATCAACATGCAATAATGATGTTTTGGACATTTTTTGTAAACTTTTAGAGTAAGCTCAGGCAGAGAATGTTGCATAAAATGGTGGCCACCAATACACTGTCTGGCTCACACTTCACACCCATGGATCTAATAGAGGGGATAAAAGAGAAACTGCAGTAGACTGTCTCTAAATGACTTAACCAGCCAAACAGATTCAATGCTATAGTTGGAAATGCTGGAATTACCCTAGAATCAGATTGTGGTTAAAATACAGGTGCTACAAGAAGTTATGATAGGTTTTCTGTAGGCTGATGAATTAAACAGATGTTTTTTATAGCATTTTATTTCTACACTTTTTTGAGCAAATAATTATAACAAGAAGTTGGAAGGGACCTTGGAAGTTATGTAGTCCAACCCCCTGCTCAGGTAGGAAACCCTATACCATTTCATACAAATGGCTGTCTAGTCTCTTCTTAAAAACTTCCAGTGTTGGAGCATTCACAGCTTCTGGAGGCAGATTGTTTCACTGATTAATTGTTCTGTCAGAAAATTCTCCTTAGTTCTAGGTTGCTTCTCTGGTTAGTTTCCATCCATTGCTTCTTGTCCTGTCTTCAGGTGCTTTGAAGAATAGCTTGACTCCCTCTTCTTTGTGGCAGCCCCTGAGATATTGGAACTTGTCACCCCTCGTCCTTCTCTTCATTAGACTAGACGTACCCAATTCCAGCAACTGTTCCTTATGTTTTAGCCTCCTGTCCCGATCATTTTTGTTGCTCTTCTCTGTATTCTTTCTAGTCTCAACATCTTAATTTAACAGTTTTGACCTAGTATTAGGAAAGTACAATTTCAGCATTTAAAATCTATTATATATTTTCAGAACAGAGTTCTACTGCTTATAATTTTAACATTAATGTCCATTATTATGGTCCATTGCAGTCAGCCAAATGTTCAGACTGGATTTGGCATTTTTGTCTATCTATTGAGTCCTTTCCAAGGACCTGGGAAAGGCAGATGTGGTTTGATGGTGTTATTATTTTTTAAATTTATTTTTTGCCCATCTCTTCATGGAGCTATTCAAGGAAGCTTTATTCTAAGTCAGGGGTAGGCAACCTTGGCTCTTTTATGACTCGTGGACTTCAACTCCCAGAATTTCTGAGCCAGCATAGCTCAGCTTGCAAACCTCTCCCTTTCCCCTTAGCATGGCTGGCTCAGGAAGTCTGGGAGTTGAGGTCAACAAGTCATAAAAGAGCCAAGTTTGTCTACCCCTGTTCTAAGTGGTACCATTTTACCATCTCTCTCTTCTTTCATTCTCCCTCTCTCTCCATTTCTCATGCAAATAAACAGGCATACATACACAAATATATATTAATTTAATTATTGTGTTGTCATAGGAATGAATTGGATCAGTTACAGATGAAAGTACTTCAAGAACGTGAAAAATACCAGCAGTCTTCTCAATCCAGCACTGCTATTTCAGCAGTCCCAACATTCAGTATAAATGATAAATTTGCATTAAACAAAGATGATGCCAGCTACAGCCTTGTTTTAGAAGTCCAGGCAGCGATTGATATTATCTTGTTACAGGTAAGAGTCTATTTATAGCAATTTAGTAGGTCTTGGTAACTGGATACTTCCTTATCTTTAAAGTAGATGAATCCTAATATTATATAATTTTTCTCTGAGGGTTATATTTAGATAGAATTAGGACAGATTTGTGTATTGACAGAAACTGAAATATAGAAAATCAGCTTGAATTGGATAGGTTTCTTCTGAGTTTATCAGAATATAAAATACAAAGGAAAATAAAAATAATGGGAACTAGGGAATGGGAAAAGGGAAAAAGGGAGAATATGGGGTAGATAGGAAAAAGAAAAAGTGTTGACTTCCAACTCTCTTTAGCACAGTAGAAGATAACATTACAACCTTGTTTTTACTTTTATACAATAATTATATACTAGCCATTTCTATAACAACAAACATATCTAACCAGCAAAACCAGTCAGTTTCATTTTTCCATTACAACCACAAAATCGAGATATAGTTTCCTAATAAAAAGATATATTCTTTTCTTCGAATAAAGGAATCAATTTAAGCATCTCTACTTTTATTTTTTGTTGTGAAAAATATATATTTCTATTTGCAGCTTAATTTTTATAGACTATTATCATTTATATTAGCAAAATTTATTGTACTTTTTCAGATTCTATAACCTTACAAGAAAAAACTTTATTTACACCATTTTAAAACTCCAAACTTTTCTTTAAAAGTATTTGTAAAATGAATAATTTCTAATACATCTTTTTAACTTCCTCTTAACAGATATTTTCAAGTACATTTTCAATATTTTACAAACTTTAGGAATTACTTAAACACTATAAATTTCTTTTTATTACATGTATCAGATTGATAATCCATCCTAACTCCAATTATTAAATTTAAGTTACTCCTTCCAGCTTATCTTCATAAAATAAAATATTTTTTCTTCTCTGGAACGTCTGTCAAGTAATTATGAAGGTATTCTCAGCTTTGTTAGTATCCATGAAGAAAAGGTCCCAAACTTGTCATCTTGAGAATTGCAGAGCTTCTTGGAACTTTTCTTTCAATTGTGCTGGGACATTTAAAACCATCATCATAATAAAGATTTATATTCCAAAGTTGCAGTTGTGTCTTTTGCATTATCAGCTACTTGTGAAATAGCCTCAGTGGTTTGATAACTTTCTACACATAATTGCATCTCTGAAGTAGTTTGAGTAGTTTTTATGATATCCTTAGAACATAATTGAACCATAGTTTTATTTAAGAATTTTTCAAGCACATCTCTAATAATTTGCTTAAATCCTCACTCCATCTTCTTAACTCCCTCTTGCAATCAAAGAATAAATTTGTTACAAGTTTAAGAATTATTGGCCAATCAGAGTTCATAAAAATTAGAAAGTTTTAACCACCCACAGTAAAGCACACCAAGCTACAAATTACTTTAAAATAATAGAATAAAATTCTTATATTTCTCCATCAAAGTTTAAAAAAAGATACTCCATGCTTCCTTATTTGAGCTTGCCTTCAGCAACCCTCTTTCTTGTTGTTTAACAATAGTAAGTCCTCCAAACGGCACAGATCTTCAAAAAGAAGTAACAGGATATGGCTGAAGAGAGTCTCTCTTAATTTAATAAAGATAATAATCGCTAAAAGTGATAAAGAACTGAAAGGCACAATTTATTGTCCATTTTAAAAATAAATTCCCAAACACTTGCTTTTTCAACAACAGTGATTGTAGCCCCGCCCTCCAGCTAATGACTCATCAGCTCCGCAGCACAGCTCCTGAAGCTACTTGCAAACAGTTGCATTATAGAGGAGCTTGTGGGGTGATTCTAGGACTCTCCCTAACCTAAATTAAAGGAATGCCAGTTCCTTTTGTTACTAAATTGAAAAAGCGACAATCTAGCGAAAACCCTTTCCCTGGGTGTATCATCAGTTGGCCATCTTCACCGGAAGTCCTGAAATGGATAGATTTCAACTAAATTACTGTATTTTAAAATCCTATCTTACTTAACCGATATACTTAACTTTGAATTTTTCCCTTTAGTTACAGTCCTGCTTAATTAACATATTTTTACGAATCCATATTTTAAGCGACAAACAGAAAAAATAACATACATTATTTTAAGGGAGTAATTGCATGAGTGCCAGATTTTAAACAATGTTTTTTTATTTTTATTTTTAATATTTTCACTCAGGATTAGTCAATCACTTGTGACATGAGTTTCTTGTAATTTCTTTTCTTTTTAAAATTTCTGACAGTTTGTCATGCTCTTGTATTAAAAAAGTACCGGTATATATTGTAAAGTACATAATTGTTGAATCACATCAGATACTAATTACCTTATGGGATAAATATCTCTCTTAATGGTTAATGTATTGAAATATTTGACATAATTAAAAAGAAAGCAAAGTGTGAAACAAGCTTAGGAGCAGCTCCTTCTTTAGACAATGATATTTTTTTACCCTACGGTTTTACAAGAACCTTAATTACTATATAAAGAGAGAATTGAAATGCCCATATGTTCAACTGTCCTTTAATTTGATAATGTTTGTCACCATAGTGTGATGTTCCTATAGATCTAAAGGATGTGGATAAAAATTCAGCTGTGGTCAGTTTTACCGACTGTGAATCTGAGGTACGTGTAATTGCTATAGATCAGTTTAATTCAATAGAGTTAACTGGATTTTGGCTTTCAAATCTATTTGAAAGTAAAGTTGTTAATCAATTTGAATAAACTTTGTTTTTAATAAAAATGCTTTTAAGGCACATAACATTTGAGTTATTGCCTTATTAAATTTCTTCTTTCAGAAAGAAAATTGGTGGTAAATGTTCTCAAGTTCTTTGATAGTTAACAAAATTTAAATTGACTTTTCAATGCTTATACTAAATGTTTATGTTCATACTAGATCAAATTTTAGTCTCTATTCTAATTTCTAAATTTACTGTTCCAACTATAAATTTTTCACAGCCAAATGGTAACTTCCTCCTTGCTACTTATCGGTGTCAAGTACATACCACCCGAATAGAACTTAAGGTAATGATTTATACAAGATAATTGACTATTACAAAATTGCAAATTTCAAAGCATATTCAGAACAGAGCAGCAGTAGTCCAGAAAAATATAGATGAATTTTGTTATTTTTGTACTAATTCTTGAATTTACATACTAATTTTCAAAAATGCAACATTAATGTGGCATAAGTAGATGCTATGCATAAAAATGATCTAAGTTGACATTTGAAAGTTAATTAACCCTATTTTATTCAGATGTAATTACTTGTCATCTTCCAATTTTCAAATGACTAGTTCTTTGTGAAGGCTTATTGGCTTAATACAGGCTGCTTTAATTCAATAGTTCTTAGAACTTCTTTTTGTACATCTAAATGAAGTCTTTTTCAATAAGGCAGTTGTGTAGATACCAGTTTCAATATATAGTCAGTAACGAATTAGATGAAACCTAGTTAAAGTAGAATGACATCATAATTATTTAATTTAAAGACAAAATGTTTTAAATAACAGGCAGAGTTTAAAATTATTGGAATAGAACTCCATAAATTTACAAATTCATGAAGTAGGTAGTATATTTTTTTTGGCAGTGATAGAATATAATGAGTAAGAAAAATTTAAGGTGCATTATAATTGTATCTAAAGATATTTTTTCACTTTTTTAATAAAAATATAAATTCTAAACATCTTTGCAAATAGCGTAACATGATATGCATGCACTTTGTCAATCTAATACTGTAAGGTGATCATAGTATATCTATGTATCAGTAGTGTCTCTGTCATTTTTTATCAAATAGTCACAATATAGCATTATATAAAGAATATTCAAGGAATTTTACACATATTAATTTAATATAGCAGTTGAAACACTATATGACATGGCAGTGTTTAAGCAGCGTTTAGTGAAATCTTAAATTAGGATTAATGTAATTTCCAGTGAGTTCACTGAGATTTCTAAATAGATAGAATAGTATTGTAGCTGGTGTTTCCACTGAATTGCTATAAATGGTTACAAGCTTTAAAATATAATGAATATCACCAAATAACAAGACGTGAATATTCTAAGCTATTTTAGATTGATTTTTTAAAATAAAGAACTAGAAGTTTTGGATATTAATGTAAATTCAGATATATTTATACCAGGGGTTCCCAACCGAGGGAGCTCACACTCTCTGGGGGTGCGAGACGATATTCCAAAGGGTGCGAAAACGTGGGCTTTCAAAATTACAGTGTATATGCATAATTCGTTGCCGTTATTTCAAACTTTTGTAAGGAGTGCAAGAATATTTCAGAAGCGTTCTAGGGGCGTGGGGTATAGAAAAGTTTGAGGACCACTGATTTATACTCTATGTTCCTTGAACAGATTCTATCAATTGAAGGTCGCTATGGAACACTGCAAGCATATGTCATTCCAAGAGTTCAACCTAAAACTTGTCAAGTTCGGCAGTATCAGATTAAGCCTCTTTCACTTCATCAGAGGACACGTTGCCTTGACCATGATAGGTATTACTTTAGAGTTGTCGCACATTGAATCTAAATTGCAAGTTAGTTTGAATAAAGGTATTGAAGTGAACTTTTGAAAGATGTTACAATTTCAAATCTTTACTAAAAAAACCCCCTTGATTTTAATTTAAATTATTCTGTATAAATGTGCTTAGCCTCCAAATGTGAAAATTACAAGGCACCATTCTTAATCTCATTCTGGCACTGAAAACTATTTTCTGAGGCAATGACTTGAATGACTTCTTACATCTGTGTCCTTGTGAATGAATTAGACTTTCTTTTAATGATTTTAAAGAAGTTAATCTTATTTTTACCTTATATTTTATTTTTATTCTTTATTTTTTTTATTTTCTTGTTATCCAGACCCATGAATACATTGACTCTCAAAGGACAGTTCAGTTTTGCTGAAGTACATTCCTGGATTGTATTTTGTTTGCCTGAAGTTCCTGAAAAGACACCAGTGGGGGAGAATGTTAGCTTCTTCTTTCAGAACACTTTTTTGGATACTCAGCTTGAATGTACTTACCGGTAAAATGAAACAACTGTTGAAGCACACAACCTTTTATAAAAAAAAAAAATGTGCTAATTTATGAGTTTTCAGGATCAATCACAAAAATTCAGCATACAAGAGCATCTTTTTGTGAACCATACTAACTTTTTTAGCCTAACTGGCAGATAAGACATTTTGTTTGAAATAGATATTTTTCTAGTGACATAATAAAGGAGGAATAAAACAGGTCTATAGTTCTTTCCCTCTACCTACTTCTGGTTCTGCTTTCAAAACAAGATGGAATGTAGCCAGTTTCTGTATAACCTAAAAACAGTTCCAACCATCTCCTTAATTGGTAATAGTAACCCCTCTGCTAAAATAAGAGGCCTTCTGTAAAATGTAGCTGCTACTAATTTTCCTAAAGTATCAACCACTTAAAATTTATCCTGACTAGTAAAACCTCAATTTTTCTTCACCCAGAGGGTATCTTTGCATGGTACACTGATCTAATTTTATGTCATCATCCATTAGTAATCCCATTCTGATTCCTCTTCAGTAGTAAATAAATCTTGCTTCCCCAGTGATTTTGCTTATCTGAAGGTCACAAAAGGTGAGCACATGATCCCAGCATACTGCAACCGTCATAAATATGAATCAGTTGCCAAGCATCTGAATTTTGTTCATGTGACCCAAGAGGAAGCTGCAGTAGTCTTAAGTGTGAAAAATGGTCATAAGTCACTTTTTTCAGTGCCATTGTAGCTTTAAATGGTCACTAAATGAACTGTTGTAAGTCAAGGACTACCTGCACACAATGTCAATAGGCTTGGTGTATCTAGTGGTGTAATCACATATATAAAATACACCTTAGAAAGGATAATATTGAAAATTCCAATTTAAAAATATCTGCAACTTTTCCTTTTTATTTAACAGATATTGTGATTTTCTTCATGGTTCTTCTTGTATGTGCTTCAATTCTAAACAGATGAGTTAATAAAAATGATGTTTAATCAAACTTGTTTGAAGAGTTATAAAATTAAAACATTTTGAAATTCATCTAAAACTTCTCAATTGGGAAATATTTACATTAGGGACCAATTTAATAGCGTTAGCCAACTCATAAAAATACTTTCAAATATTAGTTGTGCTGTTTAGAATTACAATAATTCTCCAAGAATCTTTCTTTTAAATGGGTGTTATGTTGTTTATTTAGGAAAGGTGAGGGTTATTTCAAATCTGACAATATATCCACAATATCCATCCTCAAGGATGTACTCTCTAAAGAAGCCACTAAAAGGAAAATTAACCTCAATATATCATGTGGTAAGATTCTTTCTTACATTTTATGATTTCATTCTGTATATAAAATATATAGCTATTGAGTTTTCTTGTTGGGTCTTCTTTTAGATATGAATGAAGCATCTGTGAACCATACGTTAAACCTTATCCATCCAAAATTAGAGTACCAGTTGATGTTGGCTAAAAAAGTTGAACTAATAGATGCTTTAAAAGTAAGTCTTTAATATGTTAGTTGATAGTTTTGGTTGTTTGTTGTGTAATCTTTTTTGTTGTATTACATGTCTATTAATTGTTTTCAAAACTATAGGATTTCCCTATTTAATAGATTTATATGCCATCCAGCAGCTTTGGACAACTTATAAAAATGATAATCAGATAATAGACTAAACATTATTGTTGATAAAGTACAGTGAGATTATTCATTAAACTGGAATCATGATACGTGTTCTTCTTGTGAAAAACTATTAATATGCAACTAGTCATGATATTTGAGAATTCAAAAAATTAGAATTCAGTAATGCAGTGACAGTAATAGAACGTGTACTTTTATATATAGAACATTAATTGTCCTTGCAATTAAAATTATAGAAGGAATATTTACCTGGAGAACTGCTTCAAAACAGAACAGACAATATTGTGGTCAGTGAGCAAACAGTCTGAATTAATATACACCAGTTTCAAATATTACTAGTTGTGTTCTGACTAGTAACTAGCAAAAGATAATTATTAGCAAAGAATAATAATGGATTACAAATATAAAAGTATTTGCAATTATTTGATTATAAAGACATAATATTTTAATCCATTCATCTCCATCTTACATTATTAAATCTATTTTATGGCTCTTCTATTTACTTGTAATCTTCTGAACTATTTTGATTATTGGGAAGATTAGAAGTATCTTAAAGATATAAATATTCAGTATGCTGTGTTTGTAATGCAAGCCTTGCAAACTATATAATTTAAACATAGTTTAAAAGTTTATATGAAATAAATTTATATGTGAATCAAACACCTTGGTAAACAATAAGGTGTTTTTAATTCATGTAGCTGAAAAAACAAAACTTTTTTCAAACGTGTTTTACTGGGATTATGCAGCTATAAAGAGCAGGTTATAGATACTGGTTGCAGCTGTTATAAGAAATTGTTAGCAGGCGCTATGTTGTGTAGCACACCCACAGTATAGTCTGTTGACTCTGAAATACTGCACAACAATAGCATAATTAAATAACAGCTTGCATGTCTCTTTTGAGTTTTAAAAAATAAGGGAATCTTCAGGTTAGTCTTAGTAGAAAATTGTGACTTGATTAAACAATCCATTTACCTGGATTCTTAATTGGATTCATATGTGTATAATCTTCCAACTATTGCATATTTTACTTGAACTTCTTTTATTATCTTAACAATTTATTATTATGATTAAGGAATTGCAGGCTCATGAAGGTAACATGGATTTCCTGATTCCAGAATACCGCAATATTTTGGAAGAGTCAGAGCAGCTGCTCAAAGAACACAAGAAACAGCCAACATCTCTTGAAAGACTTTATGGTTGGTTCATTAACCTTTTTCTACTATTACTTCTTGTTCAAGCAATTATGGCTTCTGGGAAAACAAATGTGTCATTGTTAAATATTTGTTTCCTTTTAATGAAAGACATTTTAGCCTTTAAACACACAATGCAAATGATTTATATAAAAGGCAAGGATGGAAATAGTTAAGTGGTGGATAATATATATAGAAGTGCTTTATTTTTAAAAGAAAAAGTATATGTAAATATAATTTAATATAAATAAATATTTTAAATATTCCAGACCCTAGGGATCATTGTTTATTTCTTTGCTTGGAACAGGTCTTCCTAGTGTCTTTGGCCATATTGAATACTGCAAGTAGAAAATACATATGTAATGAATCTGGATGGGGAAGAACAGGCTCCAGCTCAACCCGGCCAAGTCCGAGTGGCTCTACGTGTCGGCGTCTCGCATTGTCCAAGATTTACCATCTTTGGTTATGGGGGGAGAGGTGTTGCCTCCCGTTGATAGGGCGTGCAACTTAGGCGTCCTCCTGGATGCACGACTCAATTTAGAACATCATATAGGAGTCGTGGCCAGGGGGGCATTTGCCCAGGTTCGCCTGGTGCGCCAGTTGCACCCCTATGTGGACCAAGATGCCTTACATACGGTCACTCATGCACTCGTCACCTCCCGTATAGATTACTGCAACGCTCTCTACATGGGGCTGCCCTTGAAGACCACCCGGAGGCTTCAGCTGGTGCAGAATGCGGCCGCGCGGGTTGTGATGGGAGCATCCCGATACTCCCATATTACACCCCTCCTGCGTGGGCTGCATTGGTTGCCGGTTGCCCTTCGGGTGAGGTTCAAGGTGCTGGTTCTTACCTATAAAGCCCTACATGGCTTAGGCCCAGGATATTTACAGGACTGTCTGCTGCCAGGAACGATTTCCCATCGCCCTGTGCGCTCACACAGAGAGGGTCTCTTCAGGGTGCCATCGGCCAATGTCGGCTGGCGACCCCCAGGGGGAGGGCCTTCTCTGTTGGAGCGCCTGCCCTTTGGAATCAGCTCCCCCGAGAACTTCGGATGGCCCCAGATCTCCAGTCCTTTCGTCGCGACCTAAAGACATACCTTTTCCAACTGGCTGACCTGGACAGAAGACGGCGGTTTTAATATTGCTTTATTTTATTGGTTTTAGTAAATAATGGGGCTTTGTAAATTTAATCTTTTTTAATATTTGTATTTATTGTTTTTATTGTTGTTAGCCGCCCTGAGTCCTTCGGGAGATAGGGCGGCATATAAGTCCCATAATTAAATTAAATTAAAATAAATATACATGAAAACTGACTGCACAGTAATCAGAAACCTACCACTGATTTCTTTGGTTCTATATTCTGTTTATTAAGATTTCTAATCTACGGCTATATTTCAGATTATTCCACATGACCTATATTTTATAGATCATTCATAAAATTAATACCTCCCATGGGTTTTGTGCTTTGTTAAACATTTGCAGTAGTACATAAAATAGTTTTCTGATTTTGATCAGTTAATGTTTTGTATATTTTATTTTTCAGGTATGATTACTGATTTGTTCATAGACAAATTTAAGTTCAAAGGTACAAATGTGAAAACCAAAGTTCCTCTACTTCTGGAAATTTTAGGAAGCTATGATCAAAATACATTACTTGCATTTTTTGATAGTGCTACCTGAACTACAAGAACTGAAAAAGCAATGAAATGTCTTTTAAGGAGAAGATATCAAGATGCAAATGAAGAAAAGTGGTATTTCACTTATGTAGTTTATATACATTACAGTCTTTTTATTTCTACTGAATGGTTGTGTTGTGTTCTGTGATACCACGTGGGAGGGAGGGAGGGAGACAGAGGAAAAAAATTCTAAACTGCCAGTTGCCATCATGAAGCTTGAGGAGACAATTGCATATTCTTTTACTTTTAGTGCATAAAGTAACATAAGGTAGTTGTTCTGTTCCCATTCCTCATAAAATGGATTATCTCTGAATTACTTTCCACGGTTGCAATTTACTGTTAAAAATCAAACTTCTTGAGAGTATACCATTGGGAAAAACTCCTTTATAATTTTTCCTTCAGCCCAAATTATAATAGGTTAAAAGCATTTTTGCTGAAGCTGCTAAGGCTTAATTTAGGCACAAATGAAATTTGGATAAGCCACATGTCCCAAAAATACAAGTCCAGACTTTTCCGTGCCATACTACAATGTGATAAAAAAATCATTTCCAATGAAGGCTGAGTCATCTTGGCAGGTAATAATTATTTTATTGTGCATGGGAGAAATTCCACTAAGCCCCAGCCACTACACTCCTGGTTTAAAAAAAGATTTTTGTGATTGGAGAAGGAATATATTGCTTAGCTTATTAAATATCTGGTTTTCAACATTGATGCAGAAAATCAGAGTAATATGGTAATATGGTATCCTTCCGAGGTAGGTAAAATGAGGACCCAGATTGTTGGGGGCAATTAAGCTGACTTTGTAATAATGCCGCTTGGGGTGTGTGTGAAAGCCCTAACAAGCAGGCATATACATAGAATGAAGGCTACTGCTAAGCTTGTAAGCCGCCCTGAGTCTTCGGAGAAGGGCGGGATATAAATGGAATAAAAATAAAAATAAAAAAAAATAAAATAAAATAATTCTGACTGTACTGGCTGCTTTTTAATTTAACAATACTGGACAAAGAAAAATAATTTTATTAACATTCTTATAGTCTTCTTATCCGTAACAAATGGACTTCCAGTAGCCCAAGGAATTCGACAAAAACATGTTATTCAATATAAATGATATTATATATCAAGGGCACAGCCATAAGATAAACAGCATAAGATAAAATGGATTTGACGCATTGTGCCAATCCAACGAACAGGGTTGAATAAACCACGGTTTGCCTACACGTGGATAAAGCTAAACAACGTCAGTACGGCCACAAACTAGACTCGGAAGGTGAAAAAGACATTCAGAAAGTAATGCCAGGCCGCTTACATATTGTTACCCCAAAACGTGGCAAAAGGAGCTGAATACCTCACACCCCCAGTTCCGTTTGGTCTAGTCCAGGGGTAGGCAACCTCGGCTCTTTTATGACTCATGGACTTCAACTCCCAGAATTCCTGAGCCAGCATAGCTATAGCTGGCTCAGGAATTCTGGGAGTTGAAGTCCATGAATCATAAAAGAGCCGAGGTTGCCTACCCACTGGTCTAGTCCAGCCGCGTCGAATAGCTCTGGAGCCTCCGCCCCAACTTATGCGCACGAAGCGGCAAGCCTTACGACTCGCGACTTCTTGAGACTGGACTTTTTTTTTTTTTTACCCAAGATTCAGAATAACAAGCACACAGCACCACAAAACCCCAGAGCCACGTGATCTCTCCCGCCGCCCTCTCTTTCCCGCCCCTCCTTTTTTTGGGGGGGACTCTCGCGATCAACAGTGACGTTGCAGTGACGTACCAGAGTCGCCTTCCCATTGGTGGATTCAATAGTCGCGGGCTACTTGAACGGCGAAAGCGGAGCGGGCCGTAGCGTCAGTGAGCGGGTGTTGTTTTTTTTTCCCCCTCCTTCCTTCCTTCCTTCTTCCTCCAGCTCAGTTTGCGGGTCCCACTGTCAGCAAAGCCATCATGCTGACAGGCGCCTCAGTGGACCTGGAGAACCAGGAAAATGTGCCGCCGGGGGCAAAAGAGGCTCCCAAGGTCGCCGGTGCTCCTGGACACCGACTGGCGCTGGGGCTTCTGCAAGCTAATCAACGCCGCTCCACCCAGCCACAGGTAAGGCGTTTTGCCCTTCTCACCCGGCCTGGACGGGATGCCCGTATCCCTGGCCGAAGTCGAGAGACACCCCCCACCCCCCACCCCTTACCCGCCATCTTGGCGCTCTCTTATTCTCTTCCTGAGTTGCTGGGGCAAGGGGCATGAGCAGCAAGCGTGGTCCTCTTACGCTTCATGGCCTTTTCGAAAGCGGAGGGAAGCAGTTTTCTGCGTGTTGGCTTGGCTACCGAGTCGCCTTCCGCAGGCAGGTAGAGACGGGAGTTAGGCTGCTCGCTGGACGGCAGAAGGCCCTACCGTTTCTGTTCGATCCAGGTGGACAAACGCTTGGGCCGCTGCTTGCTGTTGGATAAAGCACTTTTCCCTTAGCAAACTATGCGGATAGGCGCACTGAAAGGCCGTTGAAAAGCCCTTCGGCTTGACGTTGGATGAGAGTTATCTGCGTCGAAAGTCTATGATGGTAACGGTGGTTGTTCTCATCCCTGTCCCACACAAAAACTCTGAATACTCAGGCCACATGCTAGGCCACAGCCAAACAAGTCATATCATACATTTTATTATTTCTTCTGAAGCTTAAGATAGCTTTGATGCCATCCATTTTTATGAATTCCATAGCTGAAGGTGGATCATGGATTATTCAACACAGAACTGTTGAGCAATGTGCTTAATAGTAATCAGCAGAACACTGACCGGCTGCCTAAAGGGCTGCAGAGAAATTTGATCCCTTTCATGCAACATGCCAAAACATAACTTGGTTTTGGCTTAGTGTTCTGTTCACCCAGCCACTTTTGCTCACCTGGTGTTGCCTATTCCCATTATCTTCACTTAGAATGAGTGATTTCATTTGTATTTTGTAAAGTGGACCACATTGTATTGCAATGTGCGATCTTTGCTTTGAAAGATTGCCTCCCAATGTATGGGCAAAAACATTTGGGAGAGCAAAGTACTAGGTGACTGATGTGGTTTTTTCTTCTTACAGGCTCCCCGTAGTCAAATACCTTGGAGTACAAATGATGAGAATTATCTTGGTGTCCCCAATGGGAAAATGGGAAACAAACAGCCAGCTTTTACTATCCACTTGGATGAGCCTGATAACAGGAGACAAAAGAAACATATGTCCAGCAAAAAGATCTCATCTGGTGATGAGACAGTCATGTCTTCAATGGGAACCAGAAAACCTCTTACTCCTATAGATAATCCAATGGATCTTAGTTCTGGTGAGGGTAACATCCTATTTTTAAAAAAGTATATAGTAGTGATTGATTCTGATTACAATTAAAGCCTCTGGTAAATATATCACTTGTTTTTGCAGCTTCTTTTTGCTTATGGTATCATAAAAGCTAGGGACGCGGTGGGTTAGGACGGTGAGCTTGTCGATCAGAAGGTCAGCAGTTTGGCGGGTCAAATCCCGAGTGCCGCGTAACAGAGTGAGCGCCTGTTACTCATCCCAGCTTCTGTCAACCTAGCAGTTCGAAAGCACGTAAAAATGCAAGTAGAAAAATAGGGACCACTACGGTGGGAAGGTAACAGCGTTCCGTGCGCCTTTGGCGTCTAGTCATGCTGGCCACATGACCACGGAGACGTCCTCGGACAAGCGCTGGCTCTTTGGCTTTGAAACGGAGATGAGCACTGGCCCCTGGAGTTGGAAATGACTAGCACGCATGTGCAGGGGAACCTTTATTATAAAAGCTTAATTCAGATTTAATCAGTTTTAACTATGGCAATTGTACATATTTCTTTCAGTGAAAATCTAGTTTTCACAAGATCATCTCACTGAAAAACCAAGAACTTCCTGGCTTCTATTACTTGTGTGATATAATATTTGTATACTCTACATATAATGCAGCTTCAAAATGGAGTATATTTTGATTTCAAATTTTGCTTTAAACCTGAATGGTTTTTTGTCACTGATTTTTAATTTAAGACTGTCAGTTGCATTCTACCTTCAGTATAAACCTTAAATAAATCTGGATTCTGTTAATATTGCAGACTTTACTAATGTATTTTAGAGGTAGAAAAGTGTTTCAAAAGTACTTTTAATAGTACCATTTTTGTCACAGTGAATGTTTGTTCATGTGAGGAGGGTTCCTTCTGTAGAGTCTGTTACTAAATGGAGTTATGAAGTAAAATAAGTGTTTCCTGTACTTTGCTGCTCTGATACTATCTGTTCCTTCATGAACCTAATCCTTATTTTCATAACGCTAATATTTTTATTACTGGGGGCCATTTTAAATTTCAGCCTACTTCCTGTGATGTTCTTGTCCAAAAGGTCAGCAAGCTTAGTTGAAGCTCATGGCCCTTCAAGTGGGATCCATCCCACTCCCTTGCTATTTCCTGAATTTAAAGCAAGAAGGTGAATACAAGATCTTGCATTATGTGAACCGTAGTTTGAGCCTGCAGAAAGTGCATTGAAGCTTACATCAAGATGGGTGGTGAATACTCATTCTATTTTGCCATGAAGAATCTTCTTTAGCGGTTTATCTGTGGATGTCACTCATGGCTTTTGACCACTGAAAGTTTTAAGACTAGTTACAATGGGAAATGTCTATTATGGATTTATATTGCTTCTTAAAATACTGAGATCGTGGCATACACTGCAGTCAAGAGCAACTTTGGGTTTCAAAGAACTTAAGTTTTTTGTAGTATTCATTGCTTGCTTTATATTTGAGGATTCATAAGCCTAAACATTTTACCTATGCCTTTCATTTTAGGGTCACTGAGTATTATGGATATGTCAATAGAAGCAGAACAGAAAATTAATGTAAACCATGTTCCAGATTATATTGAGGATATCTATAAGTATCTTAGAGAAATGGAGGTAAGAACTGATTATGCTTACATAATGGGGGAAAAACCATTTAGCTGAACTTTAAACATGTAACTATGTCTAGTCTATTCCAGATTTGAGAATTGTTGGGCAAGGATACCTGAGAGTTTTCCCCTTTTGCTTGGTCAGTAGAAGTGATATTATAATGTAACTATTTCTAACTCCTAACTGGAGCATATTGGGACCTTGCAGGGCTATTCGCATGCAACAAGGAAAAGTCTATCTTTCAGAGTAGAATTTCAGTGAACCTTGTGGGACTAATTAGTATCATAATATGTTCAATACAATATATTAAAGGTCCAGAGAAACTGAAGAAAATGATTCTTCAGAAGACCACCTTACTTGTTTTATACATGTGATGGGTTCCCTTGTAGAATGTGCATTAAATTATACCAGGCTAAACCAATGTCAACTAGAAAGCTTGCCTATGCAGTTCAATTCTGTTACAGGTGCACATCAATTCTTCTTCCTTTCATATATTTTAAATTGCCTTAAATTGCCTTGTATCTTTTTTGTCGGGGTTAAGCAATTGTATACCGAATCTGAAAAAGAGTAGGTAAGCATCTCTAAAAGGTCACTAGCGCCCTTTATACAATTAAGTGGGACAAAGAGTAAATGGCTACCATTAAATGAAGACTCAGTTCTTTTGCTAGTTCTAATCTGAGAATGGCTAGATTAAGGTTGTGCACTTGGTTAGTTTAGAATGGACAAGATTCTAGTCTAGTAGTTTCTGTATATTGCTAAGCTTGTAAGCTGCCCTGAGTCTTCGGAGAAGGGCGGGATATAAATGGAATTAAAATAAAATAAAAAATAAAATAATTCCAATATGCCTTTTGGTTGTTGGACAGTGAAACAAAAATAGAACATGTTTATGTTTATTGGACTTATATACCGCCCTTCTCCCGTAGGACTCAGGGCGGTTCACAAGGAATTTAAAATAACAATACACATATATTAACATATATTAACTAATAAAAACAGTGAAGTAACACGTTGACACACCTCAGCATCCATTTTAATTACCAAATTTCATTTTGAAGCAAGATGGGCAGCAAATAAATTTAATAAATAAAAATGTCAGTTCAGTTCAGGGTATCTGCCATTTACTGAAGAGAGGCTATTCCAAAGTGAAGAGGCAGGAACAGAGACACCATTTCTGGATTTCATTTTGCTAATATCTGAACATCCAGGGTGGATTTAAGGTTTCCTCCTGAAAGGGGTGTGCAAAGAGATAGTCCTGAAGATATTTGGAAATCAATCCATCTGGAGTTTTATAAGCATTGGAACTGTACCTGGGAAACCCATCAGAAGCCAACACAGAGCTCACAAAATTGGTGTTGTGTGAATACAATAGAGCTCAGTTGTGCTGCAGTATATTGCACCAGTTGAATTTGTCAAGAGGCCTCAGGCAGCACATTTATAAAGCACATTGCCAGTGTGATAGGCTCTGAAGGCCGCCTACTCCAAGTAATGGCATTGCAGAGGGTTGGAGCCTACTTTAAATTGATCAAAAAGGAAGCTTGTTTTGCCTTTCTTGTCTATCTTTATAAAATGTAGTTCTTATATGGCTAGTGGGTAATCCAATACTTTTTCTTTCTATATCAAAAAGAAATTTTGAGGGCTTCTGGTTAGGCGTCACAGCATGATGGATGCAGGAAGATGGGGCTTCATCTTCCATTTTTGATTTCGCCCCATTGGGGACTCTAAAAAGGGTCGAAAGTTGCACAGGAGAGGCAATGGAGAAGGGGCCCTTATTGATCGCGGAGGGGTGACGGCCCTTTCGTTTGATCCGAGGAAGCCTTACAAACCGGCAGGGAAAGACTGGCTACATTCATGTGGCTGCTGACAACCAAAAAAAATAAGCTCTAACGAGCAACTTTTGAGCAATGTGGATGGAACTGGGTGAGACCCTATTCTTTCTTTATGACTTTAAGACTTTTTCCTGGGAAAAAACCGCCCAAAGCAAAGAATCCTCCCTGATGAGAGAGGGAAGGGGAATTTCCGCCCCATTCCCTCAGGAAAAGAAAAGCAGCGAACTAATTGCGGGAAAACAGAAAATTACAATATTAATTTGGAATCAATACAGATATATAACTTTGAAATTTGGGGTCTAAAAGTGCCTTTGAGAATTTAGAAATGAGACTTGAAAAGCTTGGAATATAAGTTTGGATTTAAAAAGCTGGGAGATGGTGTCAACAACATCTAGTGGCAAATCACGGCATTACAATCTATTATGCTTAAAGGAAACTTGGCTTGAAGCCCAGACTCAGATAAGACTTCTGTTGTCCTTGGAAACATTCACTTTTGAAGACTACAGCTGGGAAAAGGGGGGGGGACCCTCTTGAGCTGCTTATCTGTGTGGCAGAGAAGATAAACTATTTTGAAACTGGCCTGCTGGGATTACGAATATAAATAGTAACTGACTTTTAGAGCTGTGTCATAGAGATATTTCCCTGTAAAAGAAACATACATTACTGATTGAGATGATGGAATATTTGGATTATTAACTTTTGATTGATGAATAACTTTTAATTGCTTTTTTCTCTCTGGACAGAGGATATGTTTTTCGTTGGACAGAAAAACTTGAATTTGCTTATATTTGTTTAGGGGAGGCTTAAGGACGGACTGATAGGCTAGGTGAATAATTTGGAGTTCAAATGACAATTGACAAACTTTTTAAATCCCTAAATAGATTGGACTATAAAGACCACAGAAGAAAACAAAATGGATGTTCCGTACTTAGCCTTAAATGGTAAAAAAACCATCCCTAACACCTGTCCTCAAAGCCCCCAGCTTGACATACCAACAAGAAAATGTTGATGAATCTCAGAAAGAAATTCTATGTTGAAATCAATACAACAGACAATTGCCTTAGCTCATGATGAGACTAAAAATAACGCAGAGATAAAAGAACAATTTTCTAATCTAAACCTACAAATTCAGAAAATGACTACAAAGAAGGAACTAGTAACCCAGAAAATAAAAGGAAAATTAGGAAGCGGATCCAAAGATGGAGGACCTAAAACGGGTGGCGAAACTATGGCACGCGTGCCACAGGTCGCATGTGGAGCCGTCCCTGTGGGCACGCGCGCCATCACCCCAGAAAGAGGCAGGGCCAGGCTCCTCCCCTCCACCTCTCCACATGCACCTGCACTCTCTTACTCTGCACTCTGGAGCAGGGCTGGATGCGAGTCCAGGTAAGCCTGCAGAGCAATTTTGCAGGGGCCCCCCTTGGCCGATCCGGGCAGCAGAGGTCTTTTCCAAGCCTCTGGAGCTTGGATCGGGCCGCTGGGGTGCTGCAAAATCGCCCTGTGGCCATGGATTCGAGGTCCAGAAGGAAGGCAGGGCAATCTGTGCGGGGGGGTGGGGAACGGCAGCTGGAGAAAAAGGATCTGTGCAGTGGATGGGTAGGGAATTGCGGAAGAAAGGGGATCTGTGCGGTGGGTTGGGGGGAACAGCGGTGGGAGAAAGGGGATCTGCTATGGGTGGGGGTAATTGCGGCAGGAGAAAGGAGATTGTGCGGTGTGTGGGGGGACAGCGGCGGGAGAAGGGATCTGTGCGGCACGGGGGGAATTGTGGCGGGAGAAAGGAGATCTGTACGGCGGATGGGGGGAATGGCAGCGGGATAAAGGAGATCTATGCGGGGGGGCAAATCAGATGGTTTTGGTGTGGCGCAGATCTTTACCTCTTCTCAGCCTCAGCCCTAGCAGTGCGCTCACCTCCCGCTGAAATGTGGCCTGCCTTGCCTGGAGGCCGCCACCCGGATGGCCACCAGGTGGCTGCAAGCAGATGGCCCGGCTTCCCCTTGTCGCTGCTGGCCGTCTGGGCTCTCCCCCCACAGCTCATAAGGTCGGGGTTGTGCCTCGTGTGTCGCAGTTAATGGCTGGTTTCGTCGTGGTGCGGATCTTTGCCTTCGGCTGAGGTGACTCTGGGCAAGGCGGGCAGCGCTTTGGCCAGAAGTGAGCGCACCGCCAGGGCTGAGGCTGAGAACAGGCGTGGATCTCCAGCCGCAACCCCGACCTTACGAGCTGTGGGGGGCGCTGGGCCACAGCCCATATAGCCAGCAGCGACGAGGGGAAGCCAGGCCATCTCCTTGCCACCACCCGTGACCGTCCGGGGGTTCTGGGCACGGGTGGCTGTCCTGCCCTGCTGGGCACCCCTCCACAGCCTCGGTCAGGAAGCCTCCAATGGGACTCCGTCCTCCGCGCAGAGCAAGGCTGCAGGCCAAGGACCATGTGGTGAAAAGAAGGTTAGAGTCGAGGAAGAGGTTGGATTTATCTGCTACATGCATGTCTTAATGGGAGGGGATAATCTGCACCTCCAAAGGAAAAAAAAAGAAAGAAAAAGCTCTAATTTGGCGGATGGCAGGAGAGAGAAGCGAATGTGCCGCAGCAAGCTTGTTTCGCGAAAGGTGACTCCTCCTTTCTGGTTGTTTTTCCCCCCACCCTCCTCTGAAGTCGTTCGCCCCTTAGGAGCGACCCTCTCTTGGGCTGTGTGGATGCAGCTTGTGATGGAAAAGCTGCAGCTTGAATTTGCAAAACCAGTCCAGCCTCTTCTACCAGCTACTGAAGACTCTTTGAGATTTGCTCTTCAGAGAAAATTTCCCAAATAATTAGTTGCAGGGCAGGGGTGTGCAGTGTAAGCAGACACCCCTTTGAATGTTTGTGTTGGGAAGGTGAACTGTTTGGTGGGGGGTGAATGAGTGGGGCTGCCTTTTGTTTGAGGACCAGGATTTTGCAACCTCTTGGTGAGAGAGAAGGCAAAGAGAAACAAACTTGGCTTCTCGGATCAGATGACAGGTGGAGAGCAAAGGTTGAGGGGAGGTTTTGCCCTCTGGAATGGGTTTTCCTTTAAGATTTCTCTGAGCCTCCCACGCTACCTTATGGATCAAACTTAGCAGGGAGGTGCCTTCACACGGATTTCCCATTCAAAAATGTAAGTTTGTGCCCGTCCCCTTTCTTGTCCTAACTTGGCTTGCATAATGGAGTCCATTTGCATTTTGCAGAAGCTTGCGAGGGGGGGGTGAGGAGGAGGACACGTGTTTGCACCTTGGAGAAAGGGAGAGAGAGAGGAATGAAGGAGGGAAGGGGGAAGGAAGGAAGGAGATGGGAATGAGAAGGAGGGGAAGGCACATGATCCTGGGGATGCTGCAACTATCAAGTGAAAAATGGTCATAAGCCACTTTATTCAGTGCCTTAGTAACTTTGAACAGTCACTAAGGTAACTGTTGTAAGTTGAGGACTTCTGTACTTTACCACTTTTTTTCCTTTTTTGGGAGAGGGTGGTCAAGTTTTTGACCGCTTGCTAGGCGACTGGAAAAGCCCCGAGCTAGAGTACTCAAGATTGGAGCTGCTTTCTTGCAGGTATTTGGAATGGCATGGGACCCACAGGTTGTGCAAAGTTAAGTGAGGAAGTTGGTTACAGCTTATTAGGAAAGATAAAATAGAAAACCAAGAATGCTTTATTGACCATTCTTCGTCCAGATTTTATATCATTTTCATCTGCTAGTACAGCCATTCTGCTCCAGATTTCTGTTATTTTCAGCATCTGGTAAAATGAGTACTTTTCCAACAACCTGTAAAATCCAAGACACTGGTTCCATTGTGTAATTCCCCCCTCGTACAGTAGTGCCAAAATTGTGGAAACCTTTTGGGAAAAGTGTACAGTAGAAATGCCACCTTTGGTTAAGTTTCCACCAATTTTCCTTCTAATTTCTTTATAACTGTAGCCTTGTTCACTTAATTTTATTTTACATCGCTTTCTGGGTGACCAGTTAACTTTTTGCACCATTACTTTAATTTTATTACGTTTTACAAGCTCACTAAATGAAAGAACACAAACCCAACCAACTTGATAGCAATCACATAACACACTGACAAATGTCCTCAGCTTCCATACATGACAACAATAATTGAATCCTACTGTGATCTGATTGGCTCATTGCCGAAACAAGATGATGAGCCTCCTGCCAACTGTCCCACCCGCCAGAGACCCCCTGGATCTCCCCCAACCCTGCCCTGCCCCCACAGGCATCACTCCCCAGGAGCGACATCGAGGTGGCCACGCCCACCCTGGCACGCCCAACCATGCTGCCATGACTACCATAGCCACACCCACTTGGCCACGCCCCTGGCACCTGGTGATGCATAAGTAGGTTTCGGGTTGCTGTTTGGGCACTCGGTCTCAAAAAGGTTTGCCACCACTGACCTAAAGGAAGGAATTGACAGACTAAGACAAACAAAGAATTAGAAGGCGTAGTGATAATACCGGAAATGGAAAAGACATCTTAACTGTCAAGATCTCAGAACACATTTGAGGATAAGGAAGAAGAGCTGATTGAATGTTAGGAGAATTGTGGAAAATTGGAGAAGGAGGGAGGCTGTTTAATGAATGGGCTGAGCCTTCTTCTCAAATGCATTGACTTGGAAAGTTAGTTGGCAAAGGAAGAAAGCTAGAGAGCATTTTCTTCAGTCTAAGAAGAAAATACAGATTTTGACCCATTAGATGGGATATTATATTATTAAATAGATGTTTGAACATGGCTAAGAGAATAGATAAGTGTTAGAAATAAAAGTATTTACTGTATAACTAGAAAGATAGGATCTGCAACTAAAATGCTATATTTTGATGAGAAGGGAAATACAAAAATGCTAAGGGTTTGAATAAGGGAAGCTTTTTGTTACCCAAATATAATTTATTATGAGAAAAGTATAAGCGATAGAGACACTTTGAAGATTAATCAAAAATTTTTTAAAAAGCGGGAAAAACAGGACATTGATTGAACAAATGGATTTTAAGTCCAAATGCAATTATGTTTTGGTTAGAAAATATTTTAAACTGACACTATTGTTATTATGTATAATATTAAAAAATGTGATAAAGATGTTGATATTCAATTGCGTATGTATTAACAGTAATTAGAATTGTATTTGCCTAGTGTGGAAAAATGTATACCACCAGAAGAAAAGAGGAAGCACTGGATGGTGTAGTATTGGAACTAGATTGAGGAAGTTAGTATGAATTACTAATGGACACAGACAACACGTTGTTTGTTAAGTACTTATGATTGCAAAACTAAAAAATTAATATATAAAAAAGAAATTTTGAGCATGAATATTTTAAATATGTTAATGTCTTCTTTCATCTTGAGGTGTATTTACATTGTAACTAATGCAGAGCAAGTGGACGGAGTTTCATTTTTAAAAGTTTAATATGCTAATAGAGTAGAAGTACCAATTAGGATAAAACTTTAAAAGCTTGATAGCACTTTTGCAACAGGGTGGTAAGTTAATTATAAATCAATATTACTATATAGAAGCTAGAAGACTTTCAAAGTGACAAAGTAATTGCTAATCTCTTTACAGGTGAAATGTAAACCCAAAGTGGGTTATATGAAGAAACAGCCTGATATTACAAATAATATGCGGGCTATCCTTGTGGACTGGCTAGTGGAAGTTGGTGAAGAATACAAACTACAAAATGAAACCTTGCATTTGGCTGTAAATTACATCGATAGGTTTCTCTCTTCAATGTCAGTACTACGAGGAAAACTTCAGCTTGTGGGAACTGCAGCTATGCTGTTGGCATCGTAAGTAGATAAGTTTGGAGTATTGACTTTACTATCATGTCTTTAATGTGCTGTTAACTACATTAAAGATAGATATATGCAAATTTTTTTACCTGAAAGTATTTTCTGAAATGCAAGTATAAAGATGCTTAATACAAACCCTGGATATATTTCAGAGAACATATTAACTATATTTTTAAAACTTAGGTTAATAGTTAAAACATCTACCACAGATTGAGGATTTCTACTTCTAATATTTTTCCCAGCTAGAATGTGCGCATAAGCATTTTGTAGTAAGAACCTGCAGTGTAGGATAAAGGGTAACATTAGCTAATGTGACCAAATAGTATCTCTATGAGCCTATATAGTTGTGGAAAAAGAAACGCTTGGTGTTTGATTATGTAACTGCTTTTCTTCCCACTGTAGAAAGTTTGAAGAAATCTACCCTCCAGAAGTAGCAGAATTTGTTTATATCACAGATGACACTTACACAAAGAAACAAGTTCTCAGAATGGAGCACTTAGTCCTGAAAGTTCTGTCATTTGATCTGGCAGCTCCTACAATAAATCAATTCCTTTCTCAATACTTCTTACATCAGCCAGCCTGCTCCCTAGTGGAAAACTTAGCAATGGTAAGTGTTGGAACTTTTTTTTTAAAAAAAGGAGAATCTGAATATATCAGCAGTTTTTTAAAAAATTGTTCATCTGTTACAATTAGTGTCTTGAGAATATACTGCTTTTAAAAATAATTCTAAAGAAAGAGAGGCCTTCATTTTAGACTGTGCTCAGGTTTTTTGGCTAAAAAAAATAATCCCAGAGAAGTGAAGGCTCAGCATGTTGTCAAATTCTTCACTTTCCTATATGGAGAAAATAGGTAGTCTTTATGATCACAATTGGGACTGGAATTGACATTGTAAGCCAGTGCAATCATAAAATGAGACATCATATGACCATACTGACCTACAATGGCACTCCTGATATATTTCTGGGGTCTCATGCCTGCAAGGCAGAGTGCAAGGTGGCCAAAAGGGGATACTTGGGAGAAAGGTGGGTGGGAGGAGCTGAAGCACCCGTTATTGTAAATATGGACAGGCAACCGAATTTTGGTCATGTGAGGAGTACTGCAACAGCCATAAGTTCAGGGACTGGTCATAAGTGCATTTTTCAATACTGTTGTAACTTCGAATGGTTGCTGAATGAATGGTTGTAACTCGACGACTGAGGATATTTTCCTACCTTTACACTGTAGCTTTCATCAGTAACGAAGCAGGGAGGCTTTTAACTAATATATATCTTGATCGATATAATTTGCAATGAACTCTTACTTAAAAATAGTTTTATAACTTTTTTTTTACATTTTGACCTTGCATTACTCGCTAGAAAATTTACAAGAATATTAGAAATAAAGATTATGCTTTTTATTTTTCTACAGTATTTGGGTGAACTAAGTTTAATTGATGCAGACATGTATCTGAAATACTTGCCATCAGTAATAGCCGCAGCAGCATTTCATTTAGCAAACTATGCGATTTCTGGGAAAACTTGGGTATGTATAAAAGCAATTCCTCCCCTTCCAACTTGTCTGTCAGAAATGTGCATTAACACAGGACTGTCTACTCCTACATCAATATGCCTGTAGCGTAGATAGCAATAACACTTAGACTTACATACTGTTCCACAGTACTTTACAGCACTTTGACAGGTTTACAAACAGATAGATAACCTTTATTGTCATTTTTTACTAGGCACCGTGGCACCCATTAAAAATGAAATTTAGTTGCTTGCTCTAAATGTCAGCATATTGCCCCCAACAATCTAAGTCCTCATTTTATCATCCTTAGAAGGATGGAAGGCTTGAGCTGGTTGGGACTAAATTCCTGGCTGTGGGAAGTTAACCTGCAATACTGCATTCTAACCACTGTACCACCATGGATCATTTTAGAGCTATTGATTAGAAGCAAGGGATAGCTGGAGACAGTCTCTTTAGATATTTAGAATCGACATGGTGCATATTTCCATTTTTTTTGACGGAACTGAAAAGGGTAATCGAGAGAATACACATTCAGCCATAAGGAATTTTTTAAAAAGCCTTCAGATTCAATGCCAAAAAGTTGCTTTGAAGCATGAATGTATTATCAGTTAACATAGTTAACTTAGCTAAACCTGTTTCTGGGAGCCTCTAAACCACACTTCTACAAGTGCCTTAGGCTGAATGATCTCTTCTATGTGGGCAATTGAAATGACAATTGAACATCAAGAACAGAATTACTTAGGTTTCAAATATTTAACTTTCCTTTACAGACAGATTCTCTTGCTGCAATGACCGGATATACAATTGAAACTATTAAGCCTTGTGTCCTAGACCTCCACAAGACCTACTGCAAAGCAGCACAGCATACGCAACAGTCTATCAGAGAGAAATACAAGACCGTAAAGTAAGTCTGACCCTTGAATGCAGATGCTGTAACTGAAATAACTACAGGGGTTATGTTAGACTAGATTTGTATATAGAAAGAGCCAAACAAATACTTTTGTCAGATAGCAAAAATGATATTTGTGTCACTTTTATCTTTTTCAGATACCATGCGGTGTCGCTCATTGACCCACCAGAGACCCTAGATTTATTATAACAATATGTGAGATTTCAAACCTATATATTGCCCATTGTAAATGTACAGTTTTAAATGTGTAGATTTCAATCAATCTGGTATATTACCATAGCTAATTATGAGGTTTTATACTTTTATAACGTTTTAATGTAAACTTTTGTACATGCAATCTTGTTCTATGTGCTTAGATGGCGCCCCTTTAAAGCTGTGCTGAAAAAGACTTAAACCATGCAGGTATAAGTGCTGAGTGGCACTGTTCAGCCTTTTTAAAATAGTTGACCAGTGTGAGGATTTTCACTCTAAAAATTGCAAATCAAGATAGTTCAATGATATATCTGCATATAATAAATAAACAAACAGTATATTTCAGATAGTCAGCAAGTGCTCAGTAGCTGAACTTGAGAAAACTGCTGTGACACTTTTTGCTAACAAGATCTCTATTGTACTTGAAGGCTGTATCAGCTATTAAGGATAGTGATTTTTTCTTTTTCTTTTTTTTGAAATATGCCACTTAAGTAGCTTTAGAAACACTGCATTAATAGCTATTATTCAAACCAGTGAGTCTGGAACGTAGAGGAAGAGCCTCCAATAACAAGGAGGGTAAAAGTAGTTCCTGCCATTAAAAAAATCTGATGAAATTAAAAATCTGCCTTCTGCTAACCTAGTTCATGAATCAGATTAACTTAAGGTGTTTGCAACTGAGCAAGCCAATTTCCTGACCCTCAAAGGAAACAGCCATGCAATCCGTGGGGTGATACAAAATTCCTACTGCTATGTGGCAATTTTAGCTAAGTTGCTGGAGGAGCACATTGCTCTGTATCGTGGCTTCAGGTGGTTAGGATCCTTAGGTTGAGTACTTTTTCACTTCTACTCTTGGTATAATCTTGAAGTTCAAAAACAAGATTGAAGCGGTGTGTATGTTGGGCAAATACCAGATTTTATATGTTTCAAGGGTTAAATTTTATCGATGGAAGACTTTTATATGCATATTTGAGAAACATTTAATTCTTATAAGCAACTAATGCTTGAGATGTGCTCCCAGTAAATAAATGCATGGAAAGACCTAAGTGTAACCATCTAGAAGCTGGCAAATAAAATCCTCTAAAAGGATCTTGGCAGTTACTTGATTTATAAAAATATATTTTGCATATTGAAAAGTTTTGTTTTTAGTCTACTACCTTCGTACTGTGAAACATCCATAGGCAAAGGGAAGGGGTCAAATACAACAAGCAAAACTTAGCTTTAAGGGGAAAAAACCTGATGGTCAAACAACCAAAAAGGGCACATATGGTCTGGTCCACCTACTTCATTGAGAAGTTCAATAAGAAAAATGTTAATGTCAAAGAACTGGCATAAAGAAGATACCAACCAGTTCAGCTTATTACTGTAGAAGGAATGGCTAATCAACTAATGCACACTTTCCCGTTTTCTCAAGTTCTGAAAAAAAGGATGATATGTCTGTTTCCTCTTGGTTTTCATTAACCATCAATCAATCTTCTCCAAATTATTTTTTCACCAGTGATAAACAAAACAACAGATAGATGTTATCTGTTAGAGAGACTGGAGGGGGGAAGAAGATAACCTTTTGCAGCAAAATGTTTGAGTAATCCAAACTTAAGATTTTGTTTACAGAGCAACAATTACAAAGACAATTTGCAAAATCTTTTATCTCAGCATTATAAAGTTTATTAGAAAATTAATAATATATACAAAAACATACAGTATTCCTATGAATTGCATAATACAAATGATGTTTCTTTTAAGTAGGAAAAGTTTAATGGAACTTAAACTTAAACACAAAAAATAACATTACTTTTAACAAACTGTTCGTTTTTTCTTATTTTTGCCAGCTGGGTTTTTCTTTGTGGTTTCTAATTTCTGGTTTGTTCTGTGGAAATTAAAACAATTATTTCCACTGATATAATTGAACTCATAAAAAATAAGTCATAGAAGATTGCAATTTTATGTGTGTGCTCTAGGCACTTACCTGTAAAGTTGGCTCCAATTATGTAGACAATGAACAATGCTATGTATATTTTTGTAACTTTTTGCCCTACCTAGTCATTTTATGCATAATACAAAGTACAACTCCTACAATGGCAAATAATTGCAGCTTTGCTTAGTTATTTAAGAGGAACAAGATTAAGCTAGAGTCTTAGTCCAAAAAATTACATTTAAATAAGTATCCTGAAACATTAATGATTTCAAAATGATTCAGTGTGATTTGTCTCAAATGCCACCAAAATCTCGACACAGGGCAATTTGTATAATAAAGGGCACCGCAAGCCCCTGAAAGGTTATAATGAGGTCACAGAACTGACTTTTTAAGCTTGTGGTTAGTACTTTTTTGGAAACTGCTATGTAGAAAGATACAGCTTGTTTAACCAATATTTCCACTTTGGGGAGTATAAAGGGGGGACAGGTCAGGTGTTCCTGGATTGGCAGATCCTGCTTAGTCATTCATGCTCTAGTTGCCTCCAGATTGGAATACTGCAGTGTACTCTAAATGGGCTACTTGAAGAGTATCCAGAAGTGTCAACTGACACAGAAAGCAGTGATGTGGACAATTGTGTGCATTCCTAGAGCAACATATATTACACCTCTACTCCCAACTTCCATTGGTTGTCATTTTGCTTCAGAGTCCAATTCAAAGCACTGTTTTTAACCTTTAAAGCCTTTCATGATTTGGGACTGGGCTATCTGATGGACTGCCTCTTCCTGATTACATCAGCTCACTTCACTAGGTCTGGCAAAGCATATTTATTAACAAAACATTTTTATTGTATGTTTTTTGTTCTGATTCTCTGCAGATTTACCTCTGGTGAGATGAGCAGCTATATACTGTAAATTTGATTAATAAATAAAAATATTTTGCCACAAAATGTTCTAATTAGGCTTTTTTTAAAAAAATAAAAATAAAATACTATTATTCTCTAGTCTAGAACTTCTATTTCTGATCTTTAAAAAAATAACTTTGGTCAACTTTACATGAAAATTTGCCTTTAAATTTGATAGACAACCTGCATTTTTCATTTTTTGGTTTATGATATATAATTTAACACAAAATATAAATTATTCCACTATCCCTTTTTCTTAATTTTAAAGAAAAAAAGCATCTTTTCAGAAACATTTTTTTTACTGAATTTTTCTGATACGTTTTGTGATCTACCACATAAGATAAGAAACAGTATTAGCTTCTCCCACTCCTGTCTCTTTCCTTTTTTGATCAATATCCAAAAGAAATTAAGGCTCCACAATCTGCCAGCAAAAGAAATTTATGAATCATAACCATGGTTTTGTAGTTCTCTTCAGAAAATAACAAAAAGGCCGTTTTGGGTCCAGACCACAATACCAAGCTACTGTATATTAGAATAGTTATTTCAAGCCAACCTGATAATGCCTTGATCAACATGAGGAGAAAAATGCAACATTTGGGAGATTCTAGAATATTCCATTTTCACAGTCCTAAATTAAAATTCCCTCCTACCTTTTGCGAAACAGAAAGTGCCCCTACCTGTTCTTTGGTGTTACTTCAGGTTCTAGAATAACAACATCCTCTTCTTCACTGTCTGATAATACAATCGCTTCTTCAAGACAGAAAAAAATATTGGTATATTATTTTTAAATCCTACAGCATCTAAATCTGTCCTGGACAACAATTATATGGTCTTGTAAGGATTGACACCAATTTGATGATATATATTATATGTAAATCTGAATCAGACCAAACCTAATAGCAACGTCTTCCCTGAGCAGATTCTGAAACACATTTTCATATGCTGTAGAAAATTTCTACACATATTTTCAGGAGTTATTGGCCAGATGGAAAAATGCTTTATATAGAGGGACTGTGGAAGAAGGAAACTATGAAACAAGATTTCAAGCCACAGCAACTGCTCATTTTTATACTGGCAGCAACATTTATAATTATGTTATAGCAGTTTCACTTCACTAGATTAATACAACAGGTTTCACACAGAATGGACTATAGGTAATCCCCGAATTAAGAGCATTCACTTAGCGAACATTTAAAGTTACACAATAAGCGGCCCCTATTGTTTACAAAATGCTCCCAAATTTACGTTCTGAGTTTTGGAGGCCTCCCTTTGCTCTTGTCGGGAGCAGAGAAAGAAACAGGTGAAGTGGAGACAGATCTTCACAACTTAAGTGACCTGGAGCAGCTGGATTGGGCAGGGAAGCAATTGTGGGGACTCCAGGTATCTCAGGAGGGAGGCTTAGGTGGCCTGTTCCATTACTAGGCTCCTCCATGGCCTTCCCCACACTGACATACCGCATGTTCACTTAACGAGTGGCACATTCGCCCATGCATTAAATTAGCAAATTTGCGGGTAAAAGGTGGAAGTGAATCGCATTCAAGGTACAAGATTCACTCCTACGAATCGTCAAGTTACAAATGGAACGGGCAGGCTCCATTTCATTCGTAACTTGAGGACTATCTGTAATTTATGAAGGGACGCGGTGGCTCAGTGGGTTAGGACGCTGAACTTGTCGATCGGAAGGTCAGCAGTTTGGCGGGTCGAATCCCGAGTGCCGCGTAGCAGAGTGAGCGCCTGTTACTCGTCCCAGCTTCTGCCAACCTAGCAGTTCGAAAGCATGTAAAAATGCAAGTAGACAAATAGGGACCACTACGGTGGGAAGGTAACAGCGTTCCGTGTGCCTTTGGCATCTAGTCATGCCGGCCACATAACCACGGAGACGTCCTCGGACAAACGCTGGCTCTTCGGCTTTGAAACGGAGATGAGCACCGCCCCCTAAAGTCGGAAACGACTAGCACGCATGTGCGGGGGAACCTTTACCTTTACCTTTTTATCTGTAATTTTGCACATCAATGTTATTACACAAATGATATACAAATTGTGTTAAAACGAGTTATGTAATATCAAATTCAAAAGATTGGTGAAGAACAGGTTATCTGCTCCATTAATCAGTTAAAGTTTCACTATTTTAATAAAATAAATGCTACCCTTTTCATCAGACAAGACACTTAATATGCCCCAATCTGCTACTGTACTGTTGTCCTCTAACAGCAACACTTTATAGGTAGTCCTTGGTTTATAACCACAATTAAGCCCAAAATTTCTGTTGCTAAGTGTTAAGTGAGCTTTGCCCCATTTTAGCACCCCTAATGCGATGTTCCTGCACAGTAACCATAGTTATTTGCAGAAACTTGGGAAATGTGAGAACAACTTTGAAAGTGTTCATTGCTAAGTATACAGAAGGCCAGAAAGGAATTTAAACTGAAAGCATGTATCTGATGAAACTTTTCAAAATGTCCATGTGTGTGTGTGGTGTGTGTGTGTGTGTGTGTCTTGGCATATTCGGGTCTTTTCCCATGTAAGATTGATAGTGTCTTGGCGACGTTTCGACGAGGTCCCACTCGTCATCTTCACCAGCCTGAAGATGACGAATGGGACCTCGTCGAAACGTCGCCAAGACACTATCAATCTTACACGGGAAAAGACCCGAATACTGCAAGACCTACATACCTGTATCCGTGAAAATCTACGAATGTGTGTGTGTGTGTGTAATTTATTTATTTTCCTCTTGTTCATAATTATTTTGTTTACTGACTAATTCATTTTCATGATGCTGAAGGGTAAGCTAGAGATGTAAGTGGCTGAGCACATGTAGGTTTAGAGTTTTGCAGTAGAAAAAAATAATCAAAAATACAGATTTACTGAATGTAGTTGTCAACATAATGATTCCCAGACCTTCCATTTTAAGCAATTCAAAATGATAATGTTTTAATGCAAAGTCATATTAAAACCTGAATATTTTGATTATCAAGGCTTGTCAGTTTAGATATTGCTGCTCTGTAGGGATAACTGGGAAACATCTGAGCTTCTGTGTTAAAAGTTCTAATATTGTGATATCTTATTAAATATTTACTAATTAAAATATATGTAGCTCTGCTCTTTCAAGGTATGTAACTTAGATATGTATATGTATGCCATTCTTCATACTGAATAAATACTATGCTATACCTCTCTCCAAGCTGCACAGCAACGGTTCTACCCAAGCTACTTGACGCCATCTCAGGATTGGCGGTTGAATTTCCAAAACTTAAGGTACTGGGAGACTTTAATCTACCTTCCCTGGGCAGTGCATCAGAAGTGGCCCGAGAGTTCATGGCTTCCATGACGGCCATGGAAGTGATTTGAGTGACTCAAATCACTCAGGACCCAACTCACGAGGGAGGAAACATGCCTGATCTTATTTTTGTCTCTGGGCAATGGCTAAATGGACTGGGTGGGGTTACTCCAACATCACAACCCCTGTCATGGACAGACCATTATCTCCTGCGGTTGGGCCTCCGTCACGTCACCCCCCGCTGTCAGGAGGCGGAACCGACCAGGTGGTTCCGCCCCAGGCGCCTGATGGACCCAGATAAATTCCAGATGGCGCTTGGACCGATTCCCACCTCCCTCTCCCACAACCCGGTCGAGTCCTTAGTTAATGCCTGGCAACAGGCTGCTTCGGAGGCTCTCGACCGCGTTGTCCCTTTGCGGCCTCTGACCCGGCGCAAGTCCCGACTTGCTCCTTGGTTCTCCAAGGACCTGCGGGAGATGAAACGCCAGAGAAGGGGCCTAGAGAGCATTTGGAGAACCAGTCGGTCTGAGTCTGACCGAACACAGTTAAGATCCTTTTCTAGATCTTATCTTGTGGCAATGAGGGTGGCAAAGCGCGCCTACTTCACCACCCTCATTGCGTCCGCAGATAACCGCCCGGCCGCCCTATTTAGAGTGATCCGCTCCCTTTTAAATCAAGAGACGGGAGAGGACCCCCTACATGGACGGGCTGAGGAATTTAGTAAATATCTGGTGGACAAAATTGCTCAGATTCGGGCTGGTCTGGACTCTGACTAGGCAGTATCTAACGAGAGGAAAACGATGAATTTGGCCGAGTACATCTGGGAAGAGTTCGATCCTGTGACTCCGGATGAAGTGGACAAGATCATGGGGAAACTAAGTGCCGCCACATGTTTGTTGGACCCGTGTCCCTCCTGGCTAGTCTATGCATCTCGGGAGGTTACACGAGGCTGGCTCCTAGCAGTTATCAATGCCTCACTGAGTGAGGGGTACTTCCCTGCCGCCTTGAAAGAGGCGGTGGTAAGGCCCCTCCTCAAGAAACCGGCATTGGACCCAGCTGTTTTAAACAACTTCCGTCCTGTCTCCAACCTTCGCTTCCTTGCGAAGGTCGTTGAGAGCGTGGTGGCACGACAGCTCCCTTTGAACCTGGAGGAAGATGAATATCTAGATCCGTACCAATCGGGTTTCAGACCCGGGCACAGCACGGAGACGGCATTGGTCGCACTGGTGAATTATCTCTGGCGGGCCCGAGATAGAGGTTATTCCTCTGTCCTGGTCCTATTAGATCTACCAGCGGCTTTTGATACCATCGACCACGGTATCTTACTGCGTCGTCTTGAGGGGCTGGGAGTGGGAGGCACCGTTCTGCGGTGGTTCTCCTCCTACCTCTCGGACCGTTCGCAGACGGTGTTGGCAGGAGGGCAGAGGTCAAGCCCTAGGCCTCTTAGTTGTGGAGTGCCTCAGGGATCGGTGCTCTCGCCCCTCCTGTTCAACATCTATATGAAGCCGCTGGGAGAGATCATCCGTGGCTTCGGGGTGAAATATCATCAATATGCTGATGATACCCAGCTATTCATCTCCACCCCGAACCAACCCAGTGATGCCCTCGATGTGATGTCCCGTTGCCTGGAAGCAGTACAGATTTGGATGGGAGAAAACAGGCTTCGACTCAACACGGCCAAGACTGAGTGGCTGTACATACCGTCATCTTGTTTAGTCCAAGAGGTTCCATCTCTGACTATAGGAGGAGAGATGTTACCTCCCATTGATAGAGCACGCAATCTGGGCGTCCTCCTAGATTCACGACTCAGTTTTGAAGATCATATTGGAGTCGTGGCTAGGGGGGCATTTGCACAGATTCGTCTTATATACCAATTGCGCCCCTTTTTGGACGGAGATGCCCTACGTACAGTCACCCACGCACTCGTTACCTCCCGTATAGATTACTGCAATGCTCTCTACATGGGGCTGCCCTTGAAGACCACCCAGAGGCTTCAGCTGGTGCAGAATGCAGCTGCGCGGGTTGTGATGGGAGCACCCCGATACTCCCATATTACACCCCTCCTGCGTGAGCTGCATTGGCTACCAGTTGCCCTCCGTGTGAGATTTAAGGTGCTGGTACTTACCTTTAAAGCCCTACATGGCTTAGGCCCGGGATACTTGCAGGACCATCTGCTGCCGGGAACAAATTCCCATCGTCCAGTACGCTCACACAGAGGCGGCCTCCTCAGGGTACCGTCAGCTAGGCAATGTCGGCTGGCGACCCCCAGGGGGAGGGCCTTCTCTGTGGGAGCGCCAGCCCTATGGAATCAGCTCCCCCCTGAGCTTCGGATGGCCCAAAACCTCCAATCCTTTCGCCACGGCCTCAAAACACTCCTGTTCCACCAGGCCGACCTGGACTGACAGGCATTTTAATTAATTATATTTAGAATTTTTAATTTATTTTTTAATCTTTAATTTTAATTTATTGCACAGATGATTTCAATTTTATTTTTATCTTGATTTCTGTACTTATTATATGTTTTGTTGTTAGCCGCCCTGAGTCCTTCGGGAGATAGGGCGGGATATAAATCCCATCAATAAATAAATAAATAAATACTAGATTGACAATCTTATCTTAAATCAATCTTTCAATTTTCATAAGAGTTCTTCATTAACACTTGGCACTTTTTTGATAATAAAGAGCTGTTCAACAACAACAAAAACAATTATCGCAGTTGTGACTGCCACCTGTGAATGGCCGTAGTTTGGGCTGATACAGGCAAAAGATTTCGTCCATATTTGGGTCAACGAGGTGCTCAAAACAACACACACACACACACGTATGTATATATATGATAAATATAGACAGATATAATTACACACATATTTTTTTTAAAGTATTCTAACCTTTCTGATTTTTGGTTCCAATATGAACATCTCCCATCTCTATATTTTGGTCTTCTACTGTTAGAGGTTCATCCTGGCCATCTTCATCTTCCATTTCAGATTCCTCAAAATCTGCCCATGAGTTCTGAAGTCCTTCTCCAATCTGAGCTGTGCCTGAGGCCCATAATACAGGCTTGGACAAGCTAATTTTATTAAGGAAAAACCAGGTCTTACCTAAAATGTATTGTAACATGATAAAAGAATGATTCTCATTTTTTGCCATATTTCTGGAGAAATAATCTTGCAAATTTGCCTTATAATTATTTTGGGGAAAGGAAGGATATGAGAAAGAGCTGAACAGCTGACCACCTGCATATGAATACAGTCTATTTCTAGCAAATACTACACAAAAAATAACTCCAATCACTAAAGTGATCAACAAACAAACAAAAAAGTAGTTTTACTGTTGATATTTGCTACCAGACAACAGACCTGAAGGTTTTGATGTACTCCTATTTTGGGACTTCTCTGCAAAGTTAAATGTCACATAGACTGTAGGATGATTCTAACTGTCTATACTAACTGTATGCCATATGAACAAATCAATGGCTAATTGTCCTAGGAAATATTGTTTTTCATTGTCTGAAAATGTGACTAATTTAACATCCTTAATGTTTTAGATTTTCCTCCATATTTACTGGATATCTCAGTGTTTAAAAGTTGTTGTCTTCCAATTTCATTATGCTTGAAGTATAAACTGGGTGATGGGACATTTGATTCTATAATATTGGCTCATTCAACTATTTCCTAAGTTTAGTTTAATGTTCTTAACTTTTATTTATTAAATGTATATACCCATCTTACTAGAAGCAATTTAAATACAGTGTTCAAGATCAATAAGGTTTAAAAATGCGAACATACTCTTGAATTATATACCCCAAACTTGGGAGTTATCTTCAATGAAGAGTTCTGGATTTGTTGATATGGTTGGCAGCAAAAGTATTACTCTTCAATATTAGTGAGACAGTGCAAGATATAAAATTGTGGACATCAATATGTGCTTTCCTATTTCATGAACTGGCTTTCTATCAAAACAATGGAAAGCTGATCAATATTAGGCAATGTAATCAAGGTAAAATGATGAATTTAAAAATCACTCTGAATGATTTTACATGCAATGTTTTTGTTTTGTTTCTTAATTTATTTTTTCCTCTTTTCTAAATACTGAAACAATAATTTTAAAAGAAAATTAAAATGATCCTGAGCACAGAAGTCCAACCATCTGATTTTCTGTTATGATTCAATAAAAGATACACTTCTGGAGGAGGAAATGATTTGGCAATTATTTCTTCAGCTTGCTCTTGTACATCATTAGTATTGACTGGGGTTTGTTCTATTTTAAAGGCAGTTATTCTTTCATTAGGAATAGATTCAGCAAATCCATATTTTCCACCTTCTTTCCTATTAAATGAAAAAATTCCTTTAGAAGTTTACATTTGCATTAAAACATAGATTAAAAACCAAAAGATACTTTATTTATTTATGAATATTTAACCATTAACATAATCATACTCCATTTTAATTTTCTTCTAAATGTCTCAGATAATTAAAGTCAAAGTAAGTTTAAAATGTTTTGATTCAATTCAAGAAATTAAATGGATGTGTTCTCAGCATATTAACAATAGAAACTGTACTACTAGTTCTTTCTGATATGTAAGTTTAGGATAGGGATGAGACAACAAAAGGAGAAAAGCAGCAAAATTTTGCATTGAAGATCATGATTTCTGCCTAGGCTTCACTTAAAGAGCTATTTTAAAATACAGTTTTAGTTAAGAATATTCCAACTATCTAACATCATCATCTCCAAGCAAGAAAATGAATTCATAGAAAAATAATCATCACAACTGTTTTAATTAGCAAGCTGAACTTTTTCAATGTTTTTTTTTTAAAAATCAAGATAATAAACATTTATCTACAAATATGTGATAGCCAGATAATCTGGCAACTGCTATGAAATGGCAATGCCACTGAGACTAACATTGCCATGAAATTATATATAAAAGCAAGACTCTGTTCCATATCTCTCAATCAAGGATCCCCAAACTTTTTCTGTCAGTGTACATAATTTGAAATTTCGACAGCATATTACAATTGCTCTCACAAAATGGTTGCCATTATGGATATAACCATTTACAAGGCAAACTATTAAGACGACAAATTATGTGTTACTATTTTTTTCCCTTACGAATTCCTCTGGAATGTGGTTTCCGGATGTATTGTGGGAAATAAATAGTTCTTAAGCCTAATACTTTGCAGTGACCTTCACTTTTAGGTTTTTTATTGTTTTTATTTAATTTTTCTTAAATATAATTTTCTGGAATTCTTGGGAATAGAGCACATTTATTCAAAACATTTTTCCAAAGATAGGGAAGAAGGTATTTTGAAAAACGAGAAATGTTCCAACAGATAGAACTTCTAGCTATCCCTACAGAGGAATAGAACACCTCCTCCTTTTTCCTCCCAGCTCCAGAAAACAGAATTTTATGAAGTTCTCCTTGTTTTCTTATTAATGTTTTCTTCATTTGCTTGCAGATATTTCATTATCTGACTTGATAATATCACCAGTTTCTAGTTGGGTAATGAAATGTTTGGAAACAAGCTCAGAAAGCACCATTCAATTCAAATTTTGTTTTATAATCTACCAAACAGGCATTACACAAACATGAATGTATCAATAGACCACATTAAAAGTCATTAGTCTGCAGCATTAAAAAAACTCACCTAACTTTTTTATCATTTTCCAAAGCTTTTTGAATTAATTCAGTGATTTCTGCTACTTTGACTCCTGTTATTTTGCTGCATCTCAAAACCTGTGGAAAATCATAATGCAAGTAAATTATTTCATCGCAGAATGTATTTTCCCCATGGGTATTTGCAAGTGGGTAGTTCCAACTCTTGGAATCCACACTGAAGAACAACTCACAAATAAGGAGAGAATGAAGATAACAGGAATTCAGACTATGGTCTGAAGAAGCTTCAATATTAATTTTTAGGATTTACTTTCTTTTTCAACTACTAAAGATTTATTCCTTTACAATTAACATGAAGTTTAATTAAAGAATTATAAACTGACAAGTTTGTTAAAATCTGAACTGTGAAATAAAAGATATTTAATTAAACTGGATTAATTTATTCTTTATAAAGAATAATAGAATCAAAGAGTTGGAAGGGGCCATAAAGTATTCAGATTACGGTTCCCGGTTTAGGGCAAAAATCCAAATGAAACCATCTGAAACAATAAACAAATCATGAACAAATCCAGTGAATATTGAGCCCAGTACCACTCTGGATTATTAGTTCACTGTGAAACTGATCTTTTTTTAAAAAAAAAATCCATTTATATCCCGCCCTTCTCCGAAGACTCAGGGCGGCTTACAAGCTTAGCAGTAGCCTTCATTCTATGTATATGCCTGCTTATTAGGGCTTTCACACACCCCCCAGCGGCATTATTACAAAGTCAGCTTAATTGCCCCCAACAATCTGGGTCCTCATTTTACCTACCTCGGAAGGATGGAAGACTGAGTCAACCTTGAGCCTGGTGGGATGCGAACCTGCACTAATTGCAGGCAGCTGGTGTTACTTAAGGAGGCATTAGCCCACTGCTCCACCAAGGCTCTTACTGTACAAGTCTTTTTTTTTCTAATATCCAACTGGAATTTACCTTCCCCCAGTATGTAAGAATTATAGTTTGCTAGCTAACTCATCTGTACTTTAGACACAAAGGATCTCTCTCAAAACTGATTTCTGGTTTGCAATTTCTGAATGGCTACCTATTACAAACAACCTCAAGTCAGAGCTATAGAACAATTTGCCACAGGGGTTGATACTTTCCCTTCTGCTTCTGGTGAGTTAAACGATGTTGTGGATGTTTTATCATGGTGCCAAGAGGCTATGAGAATCTGGATGGGGAACAATAGGCTTCAGCTGAATCTTGGAAAGACTGAATGACTTTGGATTGTGGTGCTCCCTTGCTTTGGAACTATATCATCTTTGTTGCTTTATGTGGTCGTACTGCCCCAAACATACCCTGTGTGTAGTCTGGGGGGCCTCGTGGACTCACAACTCCTGTTTGATAAGCAGGTGGCAGTCATGACTAGGAGGGCCTTTGCACAACTTTGTTGTTTATTTATTTTTATTTGCATCCCGCCTTTCATTATTTTTAGAAATAACTCAAGACAGCAATCGTATCCAATACACATTCCTCTTCCTATTTTCCCTAAAATAACAACCCTGTGAGGTTGGTTGGGTTGAGAGAGTGGCCCAAAGTCACCCAGCTGGCTTTCATGGCTAAGGTGGAACTTGAACTCACTCTCCTGCTTTCCAGCCTGGAAACCACTAAACTGGTACTGTGTGTGAATACTTATATGGAGGGCCCCTACTCATGGTCACTTATAATATGGTAATCTCCTGGCTGGTCTACTGCAATGCACTCTACATAGGGCTGCCCTTGAGGAGTATCCAAAATGGTGCAAAATGCAGCTGTATGAGCAGTCCATACATTATAACCCTGCTCCATGAGCTGCATTGGTTGCCAATTTGCTTCTGCTTCCCCGGCTCTGTGGAATCAACTGCCGGTTGAGCTCCGGATGGCACCGGATCTCCGCTCCTTCCGGTGCGGGTTAAAGACCCACTTATTCGAACAAGCTGGCCTGGCCTGATGGGGAGTCAATTTAGGGTTTTAATTATTTGTATATTCTTATTGTTTTATTTTGGGCATTAATTTAATTCTTTTTTAACTTTTGTACTTTTGTATTTTTATTATATGCCCTGTTCACCGCCCTGAGTCCTTCGGGAGAAGGGCGGTATAAAAATTTAATAAAACTAAAACTAAAAAAACTAAAACTTTCTAATTCAGGGTGCTGGCATTGACCTTTAAACCTCTTCAATTCCCTGTTCTCTAGAAGGGTCTGCTTGGCTGTTTATCACAGAATCAAAACAATTTACCTCTATGAAAACCCAGAATACTGTCTCCCATTTTTCCTGATGGTTTTTGTTTAGGTGACTAGTTCTCCCTAGGATTTCTATCGGCTTCTAAGTTACTTGCTTTTTGAATTAACTTTTCCTATTCTACCCACACAATCTGTGATTCCTTGAAATTTACTTCTATGACAAATTATTTTACATTGTCTTTCCAAATACTCAAGATTGTGCCCAGTTAATAATCCAAAGGCTCTCTTCAAGTGTTTCATATTTGTGAATTTCCCTTACATCTCCTGCAATCTTTTATCTGCTAGTCCCTGCCTCCTGCACTCTCCTCTTCCCCTTTCCCCCAAATTAGTATCAGAAAGAGTGGGGTTGAGGAATCTCCTTTTGTGTTTGACAGGGCAAACTTCTCCATTTTCCCTTTCATTGGGAAGGAAGACACTGGAAAAATGGGGGGGGGGGGTGTTGATCTGTTTTGCACTTCTCTTTTTAACTGCAACTGTTCTTCTCCACTGCATTTTCAAAAGCTATGAAACAGGGCTTTTCAACCAGTGGTACGGGTACCACCTGTGGTACATTGGCACCTGGCAGTTGGTAAAGGGCCATCCTAGAAAAGTGGTAGTGGGGGAGGGGAAAGAGCTGAATCAGTGGCAGCACCGCAGAAGACTGAGCAAGGGATGGCTGGAGCTGCAGGGCTGTCAGGGCTCAGTGGAAGCGCCAGGATCAGCACCAGGCTCCAGCTGGAGCTCGGCGCTAATCCTGGTGCTTCTGCTGAGCCCAGAAGAAGCGCCAATCAGCTGGAATGTTGCAGCATCTCCAGGGTCTTGTGATTTACATTCAGATGCTTGGCAACTGATTCATATTTATGATGGTCAGTGTCCCAGGGTCATGTGAAGTGACCAAAACCTGCTGCAACCACCCAGCAGTGGGGGGAGGGGGGGAACCAAACACCCCCCTCACCCCACCCCCGCTGCCAATCCTCAACAGAAATGCTCACAACAACGCAAACCTCGGACAGGAGGAAGAGAGCCACTGGGCGGGCAGGCAGGTGTCTTGCTGTGGCTTGGGGGGCACTTTTTTCAGTGCCATTGTAACTTCGAACAGTCACTAAGCGAACTGTTGTAAGTCGAGGACTACCTGTACTTCATCAAAAAAAATTTTTTTGGTCAAGTTTTTGACACCTTGCTAGGTGACTGGTGGTACTTGGATGTTGCGATATCCTAAGTGGTACAATGGGTGAAAAGGTTGAAAAGCCCTGTTCTAGAATAGCGTGGTAAGTAAAAAAATGGGAGTTAAGTGAGAAGAAAAGGATTCTTCTCTAATTCTATTAAGAGCAATTTGAATCCAACTCATTAATTTTAAATTTCTTGCTGAATTCAGAATGAATTTGAAACCCAATGTTTAGCATATGAAAAGAAGAAATTAACCAGTTGTGGCCCAGAGACTGTCCTTTTAAAAGAAAAGTACCATAGGTAATGGTCCAGTTTTAAAAGCTTCCATGTTACCTGTTCTTTTAGTAGCATTATTCCACCACTGGATTGAATGGTGCAGATTTCACGGTGTTTGTTCATGGCTATTATAAGGAGGCCATCCATTACACGTTCCTCTTGTTCACTGGGATCCACTAGTAAGTAAGTCCTGAAACCATTTTAGAACAAGCCATAAGATTTTACATTGAAATGGAAAATAAATTAGTAAATGAAATAATCTAGTAGATAAAGCAGTAATCTTAACTATACTAGCAAGACTTAATTATATTTTCAAAAGTGGCTTTAATTCTATACATTTCGAAGAGTTTGTGCACTCTGGATTCCTTCAATTAAACAATGTCATCTATTGGGAACCTGGAAGCATTTCTTCTCTGTTGCAGTGCCTGTCCTCTAATATGAGTCAGATGGTCCCCAGCCTGCTGGGTTTCTGGAGAGTTTCTGGAGAACCTTGAATACCTGTCTTTTTCCCCAGGTGAGGAGAGGATGAATAAAGCCCCCTTTTTGATAATGTGGGTTTGCTTTGCTTGTTGTTTAGTTTGTGCCAGCTTTAGTTCTTTGTTTTTAATATGTTATGTCATCCCTTCAAGGAGGCAAAGTCTAGAAAACCAAAGTAATGGAGGCTAATACTATTTCTGTTATAGAGTTATTGTAAGAGAATCTTGAAGGTCTGAATACACTTCCCCATCTCTCCCCTTAGCTTCATAAAATTCCTTTTGCCTATTACAGGGCTTTTCAACCTTTTCACCCATTGTACCACTTTTAGGATATGGCAACATCCGAGTACCACCAGTCGCCTAGCAAGGTGTCAAAAACTTGATGACCAAAAAAAAAAAAAAAGGGAAAATAGTGATGAAGTACAGGTAGTTCTCGACTTACAACAGTTCGCTTAGTGACTGTTCAAAGTTACAATGGTACTGAAAAAGTGCCCCCCAAGCCACAGCCAAGCAAGATGCCTGCCTGCCCGCCCAGCGGCGCTCTTCCTCCTGTCCGAGGTTTGCATTGTTGTGAGCATTTCTGTTGAGGATTAGCAGCGGGGGTGGGGTGGGTGTTTGGTTTTTATTCTACCCCACCTCTGCTGGGTGGTTGCAGCAGGTTTTGGTCACTTCACATGACCCTGGGACACTGTGACCATCATAAATATGAATCAGTTGCCAAGCATCTGAATGTAAATCACAAGACCCTGGAGATGCTACAACATTCCAGCTGATTGGCGCTTCTTCTGGGCTCAGAAGTGCCAGGATAAGTGCCGAGCTCCAGCTGGAGCCTGGCGCTGATCTTGGCGCTTCCACTGACCCGACAGCCCTGCAGCTCCAGCCATCTCTCGCTCAGGCTTGTGTGCGGTGCTGCCACCGGTTCAGCTCATTCCCCTCCCCCACTACTTTTCTAGGATGCTCGTGTACCACCTGCCAGGTGCCAATGTACCACAGGTGGTACCCGTACCACTAGTTGAAAAGCCCTGGCCTATTACATATACTTTTTCTTCTCTGTGTTTTTATCTGTTATTGTTTTACTGTTCTCTGTCTTATTATCTGTTATTTTATTGTTCTTTTGTGTTTTTACCTATTACTATTTTATTGTTCTCTGTGTTTTCTGCGAAGCACTGTTAATCACTGGGCTCAGATAGTGTAAAAATTTAATATAACAGAAATAATAATCAAATCCATTCATTTTAAATTTGAAATGCTGATCTTTCAATATTATTCATTGTACAACATTTTCTGACTTTTTTTTAAAAAAGAGCTCAAGTCAGTAATGAGAGAGAATCAACTTTGTGTACTATCACATTTTAAAGAATTTTCTTTGATTACTTTGGTGTACATATCAGAATACACTTATTGGTGCACAGTAATAGTAGAAAACTGAAAGTAATGTTAACTTACCCTTGCTGGAAAAAAGCAAAGCTTACACAAATAGGCATGTGATGGATACTCAGAGGGACAGGATCCCTTTCTTCAGGTGTATACTAAAGAATCCAACACAACAGTATTTTGCTTAGCCAAATGCATATGCAAATATACATACATAAACTATATGGATAATCAGAGCCTAAATGTTAGTCATGTTTGCTTGCTAAAACAAAGCAAGGGACTATACTGATTTATTGTAACAAATTTTGAACCTTAAAAAAAATGAAAATAATGTCACCTATATTAAGTAATTCAGATTAAGTAGTTGTATTTATGTTTTATTTTCCGGCAGAAGTCTTATGTTATAACCATAAAATGCTTACTATCTAAATATATATAGGCATCTTGCTTTGATCCCCTTGATTTTATTGACATAATTCTTTGGTTCCAAAGGAAAATAATAATTTAGAAGATCTGAAAATACTGTATTGTTTTTAAATTTAATACACATTTACAGACCATTCCCATTCCAATTTTAGAAAAAAGCAAAATATGCAAGAGTAAGGTCATTTTAAATTCCCGCTTCAGAAGAAAATTACCAATGTTACTTCTTCTCCTTGTACTGAAACATCAGGCCTCCGAAAGTGGCATAGTGCCACTATTGCTGCTATACTTGCAGCATCAATAATGTTTCCATTATGATTCAGCAAATGCAGGTCCACACGAATTTGCCACACCTCAGGGAAAAAAATAAACAATTAATTCTTTGTCCTGTAAGCTGCCTTCAGTCGCCATGTGCAAGTAGGCGGCAACATACATTTTCTAAAAAAATACATTTAGCAAGTGTCTTGATAAAAAAATCCTGAAAAATACACATAATAAAACTGTCAATGTAATAGGTATGTAACACCCTGCATATATAAATCTCTAGCCTCTGCTGGTTTCCCAAAGATGTAGGAAATATTTTGGGGAAAAAAAATCTAAAAGAGCAGTCAATACTCCTTTCTAACATTGGTAATCAATTTCATACTACATAAAGTCTATACACACAGGACCATATTTGTGATATAAGCAAAATTATAATCAATTATTCAAAATTCCATAGACAATATTTTACTTCCAAAATACAACATTTCCCCCCAAATAAGACTGGGTCTTACATTAATTTTTGCTCCAAAAGATGCATTAGGGCTTATTTTCCGGTTAGGTCTTATTTTCAGGGAAATACGATACTAAATGCTTCCGATCTTAACTGGGGCTTATTTGGGGGTTAGGGCTTATATTATGAACATCCTGAAAAATCATGCTAGGGCTTATTTTCCAGTTTAGTCTTATTTTCGGGGAAATACAGTACTTATACCAAAAGTTATGTAATTGTTCAAATGCAATTTAAATCAATTTTACCACATTTTATGTACACTTTGAAAATTTTGAGCTATCTTATGCTGGAATTATGAAAAGGACTGAACTACTAAAATTAAAAACTTTCCTGGTAAACCAGTTTGGTCTAGTGGTTAATGCACCAGGCTAGAAAGCAGGAGATCGTGAGTTCAAGTTTTGTCTTAACCATGAAAGCCAGCCACTGGGCCAGTCACGTTCTCAGCCCAACCCACTTCACAGGGTGGTTATGGGGAAAACAAGAAGAAAAAGATGTGTTGCATATGTTCACTATCTTGAGTTATTTGCAAAAATAATACAGGCAGAATACAAATAAACAAGTACAGGTAGTCCTTTAGTTACAACAGGTTCAAAGTTATGACACCCCCTCCAATAGTAATTACGCCCCGGTCCCAAAGTTACATATGTTGGAGCACCACTGCAGTTGTTCATTCTTAAAACTGAAACATGTCCTCTCCCTATTTCTCCCCCGTCCTGCCCCGCGGGTCCCTGCTTTGCTAGCCCACCAGGTTCCACGTGCTCCTCTTCACTCTGTCACCAATCATTTATTTACCTTTTGAAGATCTCCAGATGTCAGGGCAGGAAAGGAGAACAAGCTGGGCCATTTGGCAGAAAAGCAGCCATCCTCTCAGACACTGATGAAACTATTTTCCTTTGGTTGTTACATGATAGCCTTCCCTTCCCACCAACATTAGCCCTGCTAATCTTGCATTAATGGTGGGAGAGGGAAGGCATGCAGCCAATGGCAAATCTCTTTCCTATAGGTTTCTCTCCTCTTCACAAAAGCGCTTTTTGCAGAAGGGAGAGAAGTGTGTAGTAACACAAGACCACGTTCCTACACACCTCTTTCCTCTTCGCTTAATGCTGGCATTTGGTGAGCTAAGAATTGCAACGGACCAAAAGCCCTGTTGCATGCATTACCCTGGTGTTCAAGGAGCTAAGGATTGCAGTGGACCCAAATTGGTATGATTTCTTCTTGACTCACTGAATGGCAAGCCAGGCCAGCGCGTATGGCGCTTGGAGGAAAGGATTGCAAGGAAAACCAGCAGTATTTCTTCTCAATTGTGCCATGTGGCACAGCAATGGCCCAAGAAGAAAGTGGCATTCTTTACTCCAATTTCCTGAGCTCTGGATATTTTCAAAAGTGTGCAATTGTAATAGGTTGTAGAATGGAGGAGACCCATAGGTATTTGGGGAATCCATGTAGCAGGAGGCAGAGCATGGGATATTTCAGAGGGTGAGGAAGCCTCCTGGGTGAGTCGATGTTGCACTAGGCCACCCATAGTTTCCCCCACTCCTTTGTCAGCCCATGCTATACCTAATGACCCGTGCATTCATTTACTGAATGCACTGGGGAAAGCAGGACGGAGAGGTCATTAATTATGTACGTCATTTAACATAGTCCTTGACTTCTGACATAAATGGGTAGGCTCCATTACTGTCATAAGTTGAGAACTATCTGTAAATTCATCACTTATTTATTTAGTAAATTTATGGGGCACCCATAACATATATATGACTTGGGTTCACAATTAACACAGCGTAACAAACAATTAAAACAACCAGCATTAAAAATAATAAAAATAACATAAAATATAAATATAACACATCATGGTATTTATATGCAAAGTGGTGTAAAGATTGCAAATTTATAAGTTACAACTTATGAAAAAGGGGCTTGTAAAATCTAAAACATTGTTATTGTATGTAAAATTATACATCAGATTATAATAGGATTTTCTAGTTTGGAAAATCTCACATATGCAAAAGAATGCAATTTACTTTAAAATACATGAATTCTAAAAAAGAAGTCATTAGATTTTCCAGTGCTTATTGTCTGGAATTCATATAACTACACACCTTTTCACCAGCAACAACACAAAGAGATTCAGTATCTACACACTTGGAGTTCCTTAGGCATCTTTCTAGCAGCCGATTCACTTTTACAAGCAATTCAGATTGCCTAGTTTTTAAAAAAAACATACAATTTACATATCCAGAAAATATTTTCAAAACTTCAATACACTGTTTTTTAAATTTCTAGGAATTCATTGAGTTCCAAAGATATTTTTGAAAAGGGAGCCATTGTCAGCTAAAGATGGGAATTCAGGTTTTCCAAATCTTGATTTTGCATCTTGCATACTTTTTCACTAGTATCAAATTTAGACATTTTAGAGCAAATTTCTCTTCCTGAACTCTTGAGATATTTATATTGAACATCTTCAGTTGATTGTTTTGAGTTCAAAATATAATACATTTGCTATGGTTCTTATTATATATATTCAAAACTGGAGTATTATTTGCAAAAAAAATGTATTATCTTTTTTCTTAAACTAAATTGACATTATGAAGTAAACCAGCTCTCAAAATTGGTTAAAAATGGTTTTGTGGAAGATTTGAAGGGACACTGGGATCTTTACATTATATGAACAAGTAGATGGTAACAATGAATTATCATTTTCTATGTTAAAAAATAAAAATTATTTCTAAGTTGTCACCACTGGTGATATTTACAATTTCAACATTTATTGAAATATTTTGGATCAGCTGCATTTTCAGTCTCAGAAACATTTAAGTTATTAGAAAGGAGCACTACATTTTATAAAACAAAAAGCTTCAATAATATTTGCTGTTAATAAATCAATTTAATATGCATATGTTAAAAAGCTAAATGGAGAAAGGAACTGGGGAGCCTCATTTTATCGATACAATATGATGTTTTTATATCCTTGTAAGCTGCCTTTAGTCACCATGTGTGAATAGGTGGCAACATAAATTTTCTAAAAAAATAAAAATAAAATACCTTAATCTCAATATCAAAAACCTTATGAGATCTCAGATTACAGTAATAATTCAAAGTTCTTATACATCTAAGTTTGTGTTTGTACAGAAAAAAAATATTACTGGAAATCCAATCAGAATAACTCTTCATTAAAATACATATTTTTGCGTATTCCTAAAGTTACTATGTTCTGGGAAGAAGTACTTCGATACATTGATTTGGGACATAAACTTTGGAGTAAAGTTCAATATTTTCAGATACGTACATTCTTTTGAATTACCGGTACATACACATTGCATGGAAATTGACAGATGGACAAAGAAATAGATTCTCCATGCCCTGATATCCCAAAGATGCTTTTTCATGAGGCAACTGGACTTTGTTTTTTTTGAAGAATTTCGCTTCTCATCCAAGAAGCTTCTTCAGCTCTGAGACGAAGAAGCTTTTTGGATGAGAAACAAAATGTCTTCAAGAAAAGTAAGAAAGTCCAATTGCCTTGTGAAAAAGCACCTTTGGGATAACTATGAACTGGATGACTGAAAGTCTTCATAGAAACCATGCCCTGATAATTGCCAAAATATTAACTCTTCAACATTTGAAGGAGAAATTTATGGATCCAATTACCCTGTAATTGGCCTGATGTTACTTATGATCTATGAATGAGTTGTATATACTGTAAATACCGATTATATAATTCCAATTACAATGAAGCATAACTTTTTGTATTGAAACTTACATAAAGTTTCATATTTGCATTATAAGCCCTTACATATACAATGTATATTATTTTGCTGCATTATTTTTTTCTATTAAATAAAGCGCATCACCAGCTCCATTTACTTATACATAGAAAACCAGAAATGTTTTACTTGAATCCTCCTTTGGTTACTGCAGGTGGGGGGAAAACATACCTTCCAGGTTCAAAAGCTGGTGATGCCATGGGTGACAGCTCTAGATTAAAGAAAAGTACGCCTTCTGTTGCACGATTTGGCTTTGGGGAGACAAGTTCACATGACACTTGCCCAAGAACTCTGCAAAAAGAAGACCCAATCTTTAACATCAAATCTTAGGCCCTTATTAGTTAATAGAAAAAATGGCAATGAGATACTTTAAAATTCTACACTAACATAAAAGTGAAATATATCTGGAATTTAGTCACTGGATTCTAGCTGAAAGTAGTAAATGGCGCAATCCTTTATAATTCCTATCAAGTAGAAGATAAGGTAGGTGTGGAATAGCTGTTTGATATAAATCAAAGCAACTGCTTCTTCTCTACATTTATGTTGCTTCATAAGCAATATTTACATTGCTTCCAGACTTTCAGGGAACTCTTTTTTGCAGTTCACTGAAAATGATAAGAGAGTTAATGTTATATACCTAACTTCTGCATAAGCCCGATTGAATGTTAGTACCAATTACACTGATATCTGTTGCAATATCGAGAACTACAGTAACAATATGTATGAAGGATAAACTTTCTCTTTAATTATCCAATCATCTCCCAGGGAGGAAATATGGCACTTTTTGGATAATCATTGTAAAAGGTTTAAGAATAAATTCATTTCAGTCAACATTGTGTTATTTTTAAAAATAAGCTTTTAATCAAACAATTTACTACTATTTTATTGTATCTTTTTGTTATTTCATTGACTAATGCATTAAACATCCTGGTTTCATTATATCTTGTAATTTATATATTAAAATTTGTTTTGTAAACAAAAAATTCTTGAAAAGCAGACGGTAAGTCCAAGAACCATGGTGGCACAGTGGTTAGAATGCAGTACTGCAGGCTACTTCTGCCGACTGCCAGCAATTCAAGGTTGAGTCAGTCTTCCATACTTCTGAGGTCGGTAAAATGAGTACCCAGATTGTTGGGGTCAATATGCTGACTCTGTAAACCGCTTAGAGGGCTGTAAAGCACTGCGAAGCGGTAGATAAGTGCTATTGCTGTTAAATACAATACACAGAATTATAGAACACTGGATACCTCGTTTTTCCAAGCTCCACAATACAGCAGCCATAGTCAACACCAAAAGAAATGCGAAGGTTTCTGTAATCGTAGCACTGTCGCCCATCCAGACGCTATAAACATCAAACAATGGAGTCATTTAACAATGAGAACGAGAATAGAGAAAAGACTGCCCAAATCCAAGGGAGCAGCCAAAACTTTGTGCAGGGGTTTTGCATACTTCAACTCTACCTCTATAGTGCTACTTTTTAAAGAGTTTTAGAGTTCAGGAAAAAGGGCAAGCAGAAACCAACAGGACATCTTTGTAGCTCAAGGATAAAAAAATTCTTCATATGTTGATGCTCACTTTGGGCATTTCTAATTTAGGACTGCAATGTAAGAGCATATAAATACTGTATTACCCAGGGCTTTTTTTTTTCTCACAGAACGCTCAGAACGGAGTTCCGGCACCTTTTTTGGATGGAACCTTGTAGGGTAGGCAAGGCGGGTTGTATGACATGTGTGAGTTCCGGCACCTTTTTCTTTTACAAAAAAAGCACTGGTATTACCTATTAAGAGTTAAAGCAATCCGAAGGTTACACCGTGATGAGCCCAGAGTATCTAAAGCTCGTCCTCTGGGATTTCTGTCCAAGGAAAGACTCTCCAGTCGATTGAAGAATACCAAGATCTCTTGTCAACTTGTATTATTATATGCCTAAAGTCTTTCACAGAAAACATCTGCAATTTATAGCACATCAATCTCAAGCAAACACCTTTTTTAAAAAAAAAAGTGGATGGCAAAAGACAGTTCGTCCTCTTTCCTAGAAGCAGCTTTCTCACCCCAAGCACATGCGCAAAGAAACATTCTTACGTCCCACGGGCGCCTCAGCGCAAGCGAGTTTGAAGTGCACGTGATATTATCATCCATCGTCCCTTACCTTCCTTTCCTCGATAGCCCGGAGCAGGAACCGCTTCTCACAATTAGAAAGTGGCGTTTCCTTCATAGCAGCTACTGGGTCGCCTCGTCTTCAAATGGTCGCGTTTTTTCTTTAACCGTCTGTGTTTTCCTGACGTCATAAGCGGGCGCCGTTTAGCAAGAGGCCGCAACTTGAAAAGCGTTGTCAAGCCGGCTTTCGGTTTCTGCTTGGCAACCAGCCGTAAAACGGAAAGAACGTAACGTAAAAAAAAGAGGTTTAGTAAGTGCGCATGCGCGGATTTTAAAGCGCAATCTTGAGTAATTGTGAATTGAAACGGTTAGAAGAGGGGGAGAGATGCTTGGGTTTCTGTCAGCCTTTGCCTGGAGCCTCGACGGGGAGTCCGTAGCTTTTTAAAGGTCATCGGCCTCTGGCGGTTCCTTAGCCGCGGCTGACGGAAATGGAGTGCTTGAGTCGAGATTCCCCATTCCTAATATAGCAGCGTTTCCCAACCTTAGGAACTTGAAGATGCGTGGACTTCAACTCCCAGAATATGCTGGCTGGGGAATTCTGGGAGTTGAAGTCCACGCATCTTCAAGTTCCTAAGGTTGGGAAACGCTGTAATATAGAGCCACTTTTTTTTTTACACTGCCTTTGCATCCAAGCGCGAAAGTTTTGACGATTGTTAACACGGATATGCAGTATCTAAGTCTTGTTGAAACTCATCGACACAGCTGCACCTCTTTAGAGACACTTTCTGCAAGTTCGAAGGGGTCTGGGAAATCTGTATACAGTTGCATTTTTATAATCTGATATTATATATAAAGTATTCCTTTATTAATGTTAAAAAAATTCGTTTTTAAGCCAGTCATTGTCTACAGGCGAAGTTTAATGTGCCTAAGAAGCATAGGTGTGGACCGGTCCTGCTGCGGAGGTTTGGATAGAAGTTCAGTAGCTTTGCTTTGTTTTATTAATTTTTGACTTAATTACGAATTTGGTATACTTATTATTTTCTTTTCCCTTTTTTTGAACATATCTTTAAAAACTATTATTTTTAGTGTCTTGGTAACCTTTGCTAATTATGAGCCTTTGCTTTACTGACATCAGCTCCACAAGTCTCATCTGTCTGATTGTATGCTTTCTTGGTGATCTTGTCCTGTTTCCCTTAATCATTATACATTATAATAATGTGATTTTTGTTTTGTTTTGTTACATTTTAAAATAATTCATTTTCATGTTTCCACATTGGCTTCTTTTCCTATCCTTTAATTTTTCAACTCATTTTTGCAATTGTTTTCAATAGTGCTTTTGCTTTCTCTTCCAGAAACTCTTATCTTGATCTCTTTCTGTTAGTTTCTCTTAGTGTGGAATTTTGCTTATCAAACTTGGACAAAGCAGTAGAATTTCCCTGCAGTGGTCCTAGGGAATAGATTTCTTTCATAGATTAAAACAGGCCCCCTTCCCTAAAACCTTCCTATTTTAGCTCAGTTTCATTGGAAGTAAATATTTGCATTTATTTGCATATTTTGCGTTACCTTGAATAGTTAAGTTTAAGTTTAAGTTTTATTAAATTTTTATACCGCCCTTGAAACTTGATATTTTCATATTGTCTTTTAATTTGTTGTACATTGCTCAAAGTCATAAAATTGAGGTGGTTAATAAATATAGGAAACTATTGAGTTGGTTCCAGAATCAGAGGCGACACAGGTTCAGGAGCTAAGTTGTTTATTGAGGAACATGGCCGAACTGGGGAACAAAGGATTTGAACCCTCACTTATACCTGGTCAGGTAACTGCCTGGCCAATGGGTTAAATCCAAGCGTCCTGCTGGCTGATCAGCCAATCCCTTTAAATCCAGCTTTCCCGCTGAACGCTGTCCCCTTGTTCTGGCTTCCCGCGGAATGCTGTTCCTGCTCGGAGCTGTCCAGCTCCACACCTCCTTAATTCACTGACCCTCACGTGTATGCAAAACCTGCATACACTACAGAAACTTTAATGGTTTATTTAAAATTAAACATTCTGACATTAATTTTCTTAATTTTCTTGCTATTTGCATTTCTTCAATTAAGTTTTCTTTAATAATTAGTGTCAAATCACAGAGAAGTAATCTTATCCACCTCTGAATAAGAAAGTTGAAAACAAAGTAAATATAGAATTTCCTGGGAGGATCATGCTTGACATAGGTCTGAATAGATATTAGTATGTAAAGTTCACCACCCCTGTAACTTCACACCCCTTTGAAAGATCTGCAATCCATATCTTCTGGGCTAAGTGGGCACAATTGTAGTCATCGGCAATAGTTTTGTCTATTTATTTTAATCTAGATGTTCCTTAAAAGACTGTGAAATATATTTATTTGGATTTCTGAGCAGAAGCAAACATTATTAATGCTTAGTGCAATACTCTATTATTTTGAAAAAATTATATCCTTCAGGCAATGGTATCCTTCAATCTTTCATCTTAAAACAAATTTGGACTTGTAGGCTTTTTATTATCAGAGGAAGAGGTAACTTATACTAGCAGAGGTTACTGGAGCATGGAGCAGTTACAACCAGGTTAAAACCAGTATAACATACTAGTTTTTAGAACTATATCAGAAATATTTTTCTGTCTTCAAGTGTGGGACAATCAAGTAAGTTATAAATACTTTAGTGTAAGATAAAATGTGATTTCAGTGTAATATCAAGTACAGTAATGGGACTGTAGACTACATATGGTTGCAGGTTTATACACTACTGTATATAATACTTTCCTGGGAATAAATCCTATTCAATAAGATTTCTGGGGAAAATTTAAACTTTGTAAAAATTTGTATTACATATATTAGCAGATATAGGATTTTTAAAAATACAGAATTATGAAATATGTTATGACTGTCTGGTATTAAAGACTGAGTTTCAATCTGAAATCCAATTTAGATTCATGGGTAAGAACCAATTTAAATAATTTGGCTTTACTTTTTAGTACATCTTTAAGCATCTACTGTATTGTCAGATGGTGATTCTTTTTATGGCATCTTGGTGGTGGTTCAAAATATTACAGTATGTTTGGCAAAGACTGTAGCATTTCTGTACTCTTAATTCATAAGTGCTGCGTAACAGAGTGAGCGCCTGTTACTTGTCCCAGCTTCTGCCAACCTAGCAGTTCGAAAGCACGTAAAAATGCAAGTAGAAAAATAGGGACCACTACGGTGGGAAGGTAACAGCGTTCCATGCGCCTTTGGTGTCTAGTCATGCCGGCCACATGACCACAGAGACATCCTCGGACAAGTGCTGGCTCTTTGGCTTTGAAACGGAGATGAGCACCGGCCCCTAGAGTCGGAAATGACTAGCACACATGTGCGGGGGAACCTTTACCTTTACTAATTCATAAGTAGCTGTTATAAGAGCTCTTACGATAAGATTTTAAAATGGCCAAATATTGTAAAATGTCATTTGCTAAAGTTTAGTTATGAATGTTTCATCAATGCATTAAGTAAGCAAGTAAAATGTCCTAGCCTTGGTCTTTAGTGGATTTCATTCCTTCCAACATAGCATTTATTCCACTTGCATTGCAGGCAACGGCTGCATGCTTAATATCAAACCTTTTAAACAATAATTTCTTGTTTCTCATAGAATCCCCAGGTGCAGTGGGTTGGATCACATGTCATACATGCAGTCATAACCTATTTTGTTAGAAACCAGTTTTTTTTTAAAAAAAAGAATCAAAAAATGCTACAAACAGAAAAGAAGCAGTCTTGCCTCAGGTTTATAATTTTTAAATATAAAATACAATTTTTAAAATAAAACTAAACAGTTTTATAAATAGAGGAAAGTAATAAGTAGATACCTAAAGGGTTAGGAAAAAAAACAATGGGATGGGATTGGAAGTTGGTTGAGGAATATGAAATCATGCATGATATGGGAAATGAAAAGAGGATATTCTGTCTTTCTCAAAATGCCTGGTGAAGGATTCCATCCAATGAAGTTGATTAGAAATAAATTTGGAAACTATATTAAAAAAGTACTTCATTACGGAATTCTCTTATAGAAGATGTGGTGATGAATGACTTTAAAGCCAGGGAGCATGGGAGGTGGAAACTAAAGGATAAATTTAGCAAGACAGAGTGATTGCTATAGAAAACAAAATGCAGGACTAAAAGTGGTATTTATTTTGATCTTTTAAAATTTAATTTACACTAGAGTACCAACCTCCTAGTGAACACCTGTCTTTTCAGGGCAATATACAGAATAAATAGCTTGTTGATTTAGCAACAGAAAAATGTTTTTCTGTCTTTTGCAGAAGATGAAATGGTGCACCTGTCACTTTCAAAACAAACAATCTGGACTAAATTGAAGCTGGTGTTTTCTGCTAGAGACTTTGATAAACTGTTTAGTTAGTTTAGGAGGTGCAGGACTGAGGGAGATGTCATCCAATCCAGAAAATGGCTACCCAGGCTCAAGGCCACAGGTGTGGAATGCTATGATATTTGCTTCCTGGGACGCTTGTCTTGCTCTCTAATAACAAGCTTGAGATTAATTTAATTCTCATTTCTCTAAATAGTTTTTGGCTTTTGTTTCATCAGATACAGTATGAGAAATGTCTCCACAATAAGGTTTCACCATCAGTAAGCACTTTTGCTTGATTGCCTAGAAAGAATAGCCTCTAGGAGTTAATTTTTCCCCAAGTTAACATAAAAGAATCTCATTTTGGTTTTGGTGTAATCAAGATGCCACACTTCATGCTGTTGAAAGAGAAACAGTTTTTAGCAAACGAAGTAGATTTCTTTGGTTCGTCTCAAGATTGAGAGCAGCACATAACATTCTAAATAACAGACACTGCAATCAAATTTATTTATTTATTTATTTGTTTTTATATACCGCCCTTCTCCCGAGGGACTCGGGGCGGTGTACAGAGTAAGGTAGGTATACAGTTGAACAATAGTAAAAAACAATAGTAAAAAACAACTGAGACCCCAAGAGCTATCAGGCCAGGCCGGACTGCTGGAACAGGTAAGTTTTTAAGTCGCGCCGGAAGGTGCGAAGGTCGGGGGCCATCCGGATTTCGGTAGGCAAGCAGTTCCAGAGGGTTGGCGCACCCACTGAGAATGCCCTCCCCCTGGGGGCCACCAGCCGACATTCTTTGAGCGGTGGCACCCTGAGGAGGCCCTCTCTGGGAGCGCACAGGACGGAGGGGTGTTGACGTTGGCAGAAGGTGCTCCCGTAGGTAGTCCGGACCCATGCCATGTAGGGCTTTGTATGTCATTGTTAGCACATTGAATTTCACTCGGAAGGCAACCGGAAGCCAGTGCAGCTTACGGAGGAGAGGTGTGATATGGGAGTATCGGGAGGCCCCCAAAAGTGTTTGTGCAGCTGCACTCTGCACCAGTTGAAGCTTCCGAGTGGCTCTCAAGGGCAGCCCCATGTAGAGAGTGTTACAGTAGTCAAGGCGAGAGGTCACAAGTGCATGGGTGACTGTACGTAAGGCATCCAGGTCCAGATAAGGTCGTAGTTGGCGCACCAGTCGAACCCGGGAGAAGGCCCCCTTGGTCACAGCTCCTATGTGATCTTCCAAGGATAGCTGTGAGTCTAGGAGGACACCCAGGTTGCGGGCCCTATCAACAGGGGGTAATAACTCATCCCCGATGTTAAGGGATGGAATGTTCTGAGTATCCTGGCATGCCGGTATGTACAGCCATTCAGTCTGTGGAATGTCAACATTCAACTGAAAAAAACATGCAGTGATGATTTAAATTTTAACACTATTGTAAGAATACAGTTGACAGTGCAATCTTATCAAAGCTTACTCAGAAATAAATTCTGGATTTACTCCTTTGCAAGTATGACTTAAAGTGGTTTGCAACCTGAGGCAAAAGGAATCTTTTCACACACCCACTCGTCTCATAAACAAAAATAAACATTGGCAAATTCTTGACCTTCCACATAGGAATGAAGATGCAAATCAGTGCCATGAATAAAGAATCATAAATTTATCAAAATATTCTGTTCAGCACTTAACTTTTTTAAAAAAGAAACTTTCACCGATATCAAAATTCCAGCCAGATGGGGCATCTATGCGATCAATGCCTTGCTCATCATATGTCTATCATCTAATGCAGCAGTCCCCAACCAATTGGGCACAGGTGACTGGTTCTGTGGAGAGTTTTTTCCGTGGACTGGAAGGGGCATGGTTTTGCATGCTGCCTGCATCCTAGAGATGGGGCTTTTATTTCCGTGGACCGGTTTCTGGCATGCTGGGGCTCCGTGCTGGTCCATGGAATGGGCCTGGGGACCCTTGATGTAATGGACAACTGAACCCAAAAGATAGGCTAGCTTGTGAGCTAGATCAGAGGTCCCCAACCTTTTGGCTACCAGGGACCGGTTCCGTGGAAAGAGGTTTTTCCATGGACCAAAGGGGGCATGGTTTTATGTGCTGTCTGCATCTTGCGGATGGAGTTTTGCTTGTTTGTGTGGCCTGGTTGGTGGCAGGCTGTGGCCCGGTACTGGTCCATGGACCAGGGTTGGGAACCCCTGAGCTAGATTGTAATATGAAGTTGCAATAATCTCAAGGTAGCCCACACACTACTCCAATGAGTTACATACTACAATCTAAGTTCTAGTAGCAGACATTTTTCCTATGGAACACAGCAAAAGAAACTACTGTGATCATTATGACTTTAGCAATGGGAAAATGTATGAGTCCCTGAGCACAGAAGAGATTGATTGCAGCTTTACAAAGGCTCAGTTCCTTGCAAACTATCATATCAGGGCAAAGATTGCAATTCTACTCCATGCTCTTGGAAAGAACGTTATTTCTATAGAAAGCCAAAGGAATGGCTTTCTTATCTGTTTTGTCACTGGAAACTGGAGTTCCTGAATGGTTTCTTGTCCAAAATAAAGTAGTTTGGAGGATTAGTAAATAAAATCCATGTGACTGCTGATTGTTATTGGTGGCAATATGCAAGACCTCACTGTTTAAATGTGAATGTAATCTCATAATTTTTGTACAAATACTGTAGATGAAAAATTGGAATGCACTCACTTTTTATGTATAAAATGTAAATAGATGCTTTAAACTGCTTTCATTTATGCAGTATGCTGAATGGTGTTTAGATAGGACAAAGATAATATCTGTTTATGAAAAAGTCACTGAGTTGGAATGTGAACTGCACAATTGACAGTAGGATCAATGTAAAATAAGTGAGCAGGATTAAGGTACCATTTCTAGCTTACTGGCATACTGTAATTAAAACATCTCATTAAGTTTTAAGCATCAAGTTATTCCAGCTGAATATGGGAATTTTGAACACAAATACAACATAGACAGAATCTGCCTATGTTGTTCTTACCCTTCTATAATCAGTTTCCTAGTCTTGTAATGAAGTCACTGTAGTATCTTAAAGACAAATTTCTTATGGCTCCAGATTTTGTCCAACACCTGAAAGCTATGTCATAGCAAATGCTATTGCCTTTACATTGCTAAAAAAACCCAAAACCTTTTATGTTTTGCCTAGTAGTGGTGGTCGTGATTAGGTTTTCTTGACCAGTCAATTAAAAGCTTGGATTATCCTGGAGACTCAAGGAAAAGTGAAATTGAAAAGCACAAACATTACCATTCCAGTATCGTGGTTATCTAATCTTCATGAGCCACCCCATAAATAAATATTGTGGAAAGTTTTAAGGATTAAAATAGCCCATAAGCACTTTTCTATTAATCCTTTCAGTAAATCCTGTACAAAAATGGCGTTTTAAAGCATCATGGATTAATCTTTAGACTGAATATCTGCTGTAACCATGGAACCTATGTGTTTAACTGAAATGTTGCATAAGGTTTCCTCTTTTCCTTTGTTTCTTATCTTCCTAGTGACAGTCTTTAGTTTGCAAGCTCTTTGGATTAACACCTGCACTGTTATTCTTGATAAAATGCCATGTAAATAGACAGAAATGATCTTGCCATTACATAATGCAGCACTTTGTGGATTAATAGCAGGTAGTTATTTTGACTTTCTTCAATCTCTGAAATATAATTTATACACAGAAAGAGTAAACGAGAAGTTAAGAGAAGTCTGAATTGGAAGAAGTGGATCTTTCGAAGTCTGTCCAGATTCTTCCAGTAGTATCGAAGTCAGAGAATCTCAAATCTTGGAAGTCCCCAAGTGACAATCAAAAGTGTAGCAAATGATAAAGAGCTCTGGACATGCATGGTTGCCTGGACTGTTATTTTTCACAGTACTTTATTTTTTATTTTTATAACGATGGCATAATCAGGTGCAGTTGATATGTACACAAATATAAACACCCATTTTATTATTGGCACTGTATTGTCTTTCCTATGATGAAATAGTGCTTATAACTAAGCAATTGGGTTTAGATTCAGAGGAGCAGAACCAATGAAAGCCATACATGGTATTTCATTTTTAGGAGGATGAGTGTAAGATAAATGGATCACAAACTCTGAATCTCATAAAGTGTTTAAGGTGGTGGACAAGAAGACAGGAAAGGGGCTAGTCCTTCCTCATCATGAACACCAGCTGAGAAACTTTGGGCTGCTCACTGTCCTTTGGCCAAACCCACCTTACAGGGTTGTTGTTGAGGAAAAATAGGAGATGGAGCCCTGGAATGCTTCTCTGAGTCATGCAAAGAAAGGCAGGATATAAATCTAATGATAAATAAACAATGAATAAATACCTACATTTCCAAAGCCATTATTTTCTTTCCCTCATAATAAAAGGGATGGATAGGAAAATTATCAACCTGGCTTCCTCATCTGGTTGTGCAATCCACATACACCATTAAGTGGATTTCTCTAGTAGCGAGCACAAGCCAAAAAGGAATAATGGTAGCTGTAACAAGCAATTTATAGTGGCTTTTATTTATTAGATTTTTATTCCACCTTTATTGCTTTGTAAATAACTCAAGGTGAGCATACACACTACTACTTCCTCCTCTTCTCTGCACCTGTGAGGTGGTTGGGCTGAGAGAGTGACTGGCCCAAAGATATCCACCTGACTTTCATGCCTAAAGTGGAATGACTAGAATTCATGGCCTCCTGGTTTCTGATCTGGTGCCTTAGCCAGTAGATCAAAGTGACTGTTAAAAGATTTTTAATATATTTTTAAATCTTTGATTGAGCTATTGATCTGTTATGTTCAATGATCAGACTATTATAAATGAATAGTGTTTTTCAGTGGGTATTTTAGTTGGTCAATGGTAGTAAAATTGGCTTCTGCAGATTATGTCTGTATAAGTCATCTTGACTTATATCAGGGCTTTTCAACCAGTGGTACGGTTATCACCTGTGGTACAGTGGCACCTGGCAGGTGGTAGCGGGGAAGGGGAATGAGCTGAACCAGTGACAGCACCACACAAGTCTAAGCGAGAGATGGCTGGAGCTGCAGGGCTGTCACGGCTGAGTGGAAGCGCCAGGATCAGCGCCCGGCTCCAGCTGGAGCTTGGCGCTGATCCTGGCGCTTCTGATGAGCCCAGAAGAAGCACCGATCAGCTAGAATGTTGCAGCGTCTCCAGGGTCTTGTGATTTACATTCAGATGCTTGGCAACTGATTCATATTTATGACGGTCACAGTGTCCCAGGGTCATGTGAAGTGACCAAAACCTGCTGCAACCACACAACAGACAGGGGGAATAAAAACCAAACATACCCCCCACCCCACCCCCACTGCCAATTCTCAACAGAAATGCTCACAATGAAAACCTTGGACAGGAGGAAGAGCGCCGCTGGGGGGGGGCAGGCAGGCGTCTTGCTTGGCTGTGGCTTGGGGGGCACTTTTTTTAGTGCCATTGTAACTGAACAGTCACTAAGCGAACTGTTGTAAGTTGAGGACTACCTGTACTTCATCTCTTTTTTTGGGGGGGTTATCAAGTTTTTGACACCTTGCTAGGCCACTGGTGTTGCCATATCCTAAAAGTTGAACAATGGGTGAAAAGGTTGAAAAGCTCTGACTTATATCACTTTCCTTTCCATATCCCTTTCCTTTCCATATTTATATATTTATAAATAAAGTCTGCATTTTATTTATTATTATTATTATTATTATTATTATTATTATTATTATTATTATTATTATTATTATTTATTAGATTTATATACCGCCCTTCTCCAGAGGGACTCAGGGCGGTGTACAGGGCAATTAAAATATAACATACAAAAGTTAAAAATAAATTAAATTTAGCCCCAAACAAAATAAATTAAATTATGAATTTAAAACCCCAATCCCTCAGTCCAGGCCGGCAAGCTCGAATAACCAGGTTTTCAGCTGCCTCTGTGGAAATTCCACACATGAAAAGAAACCGAAGTACAAAAAAAGGGGACACTTATCAACCGTTGCCATCCTTCCACCTAAGAATTCCAAGTAAAAGTTAAAAGAAGCAATCCTTTGCATACTTGTGAGGCATTCAACAATTGCTCAGGAACTCGGAGAACGTATGAATCAAGAAGCGGGTGCAGAAGGGCAAGACGTGTTGCCCGATCCTCTTCTAGCGAAGTGCTGCAAAAAGAAAAAGGGTGTGGGGAGCGATGGGGCTGCTAGAAATATTCGCTGTAATTTTTTTTTCTAGCGCGAACAGCAAAAAAAAACCAACTTCACCGCTTTCTGAAAGGGCAGCAGTGACCCGCCGATCTAGGCAGCCTCGATTAACGTCAGAAAAGCCTGCTCTCCCTCCGAGGCTCGCTTGGCGGGGCTCCAGATGCGGTGCCCTCCAAAGGTCTCCAGCGCCCGCTGGGAGGGGGGGGGGCGACCGGGAGCTGTGGTCCATTTACGTCCGTAGAGTCGGCGGCACTCGGTCCGTTGCACCTTCGATCCCGCCCTTATTCCCGCTTGCTCGCCTTTTCCCCGGGTTTATAGCTTGGTCAAAAGCCAGCGGCCGCGCCGGCTGGACTCTCTTGCCGGGAATCCTGCTATTTTGATGGGAGTGGGGTGTAAGGTTTTTGCCTCACCCAATGCCCCCCCCCCACACACACACCGGCTTTTTTCAACCAACTTGTGGAGTAGTCGTGCTTGAACGCGAGGAACATCATTAATAATAATAATAATAATAATAATAATAATAATAATAATAATAATAATAATAATAATAATAATAATAATAATAATAATAATAATAATAATAATAATAATAATAATAATAATAATAATAATAATATAAAGTTGGAAGGGACCTTGGAGGTCATCTAGTCCAACCCCCTGCTCAGGCAGGAAACCCTATACCCTATACCAGGGGTAGGCAACCTTGGCTCTTTTATGACTCATGGACTTCAACTCCCAGAATTCCTGAGCCAGCTATGCTATGCTGGCTCAGGAATTCTGGGAGTTGAAGTCCATGAGTCATAAAAGAGCCAAGGTTGCCTACCCCTGCCCTATACCGTTATCTGCGGGACTGTGCTAAGAAATCCGTCCCAAGCGCGGCGTGTGCGTGCGTGTGTGTGTGTGTGTGTCTGCGTGTTCCTTCAGCGGGGGTCTGTGAGTGAAAACAGCCCGTTACAAAGCGCCAGCCCTTTATTTACCGCGACGGACTGATTGGTCGCGCTGTTCCCAACCCGGAGTCGGTGAGAACCTTCTTGGCGGTCTTTCCCGCGTCTCCTTCCTTTTGGCTCCCAGACTCGGCGAAGAAAGCGTGAATGTGCGCGGAGGGGGGAGCTCGAGGAAGAGATGTCCGGGGCGGCTGAATACCCCGCTTTCGCCCCCTCCTGGGAACAGGAAGCCCGGCGGGGCAGTTGGTGAGGGATGGCCTGAGCGGCGCCATGGAGTGGCAATTCAACTTGCTCCTCTACCTCGCGCTTTTCTTCCTTCTGCTCTTCTTGCTCGTCCTGCTCCTCTTCGGGGTCATTAAGCAGCTGAAGAATTCCGTCGCCAGTACCGGCGCCCTCCAACCCGGGCGCCCTTCCTTGCGAGAGCCCTGGGGCTTCTGCCGCGAGCAAAGCTTGTGAGACGAGGCGCCCCCTCCTGGAGTAAAAGACGAAGTACGCCCCGAGGGCCGGCCGGCCACAGGTGTGTCCCGGTGGGTTGTTGATCTTGGCAGTTGGGATGTGTGATCCAGTAGCGACAGAACGGGCTCTTTGGGCTGGGAAATAGTAATTTCAAAACCAGCTTCAGCCCCATCCTCAGCTTGCAGTCTCCAATTCAGTCGGAGAGATCCTTGCTCAGGCTCCAAAACGGCCTTCCTGAATCTTCTGGCTCCCACTCTCAGACTTTGCTTTGAGAAAGCTGCCCTAAATAATCACAGAATAAGTTCCTCGGTTTAGCTTCCAGTCTGGCAAATGGATAAGGTTTAGGGGTTCCTTAATTACTGGAATTCTTAAATGTGAAAAGGCTCGATAAGTCATAAATAGAAGGAATTCTACTTACAGTAAAAAAAAGAAACTTGATATAAATTCCAAAGCCATTCTTTGATTTCTTCATTTCAGCTGGTTTTGATAACTTTTTGGGGGGAGATGGGGGAATCTAAATTCTGTATATAATGCAAAACATGCTTCTACTACAACCTGCCTAAGATACGCATAAAGCAGCCCCAATACAAATGGTATTAAGTGGCTCAAATTTCCTGAGCAAATGTTTGAAGTCTCAGGTTTACAGAGACATTGAAGTGAGTAAGAAATGCTGCAAATATATTTTTAAATGTCTCAATTTTCTCCATTTTTGCATTTATTTTTTTTTTCATTTTTGTTTACTAATTTAAAATCATAATGATCACTTAAGTCCCTTTGATACTGTTCATATACATCCTTTACATTTACTCTGCTCTCAGCTTAAATAAATTAATATCTGTTTATTAATATATTGTTTTATAGATTAGCCTAGCCCGGAATCATGCACACATAGGGACATGAGTGCAGAGGTCTCTTTCTTGTGGGGATGGCTGGGGAATACTGGGACTTGAAGTCCACAAGTCTTAAAGCTGCTAAGGAGCCTTAGAACACTGTAACATTTCAGTGGACACTATAATGATTCTATTGAATCAAGATGTGGCTTCAGTTTTAAAAATTGCAGTGGTGGCTTATGCAACAAAATGTGGAAAGAACATTTATTATTTTAGTTTTGAGTAAAGTGCTACTCACACCAGGTAATTACACAATACTGTCAGTTTAGTTTTGGCTTAGATCAGGGGTAGGCAACCTTGGCTCTTTTATGACTCGTGGACTTCAACTTCCAGAATTCCTGAGCCAGCATAGCTCATAGTCATAAAGGAGCCAAGGTTGCCTACCCCTGGCTTAGATCTATGTATAAGCAAGGTGTGAATCCTATCATGACATGACCTTTTCATGACATGACATGAAAAGAGCCTTGGTGGAGCAGTGGGCTAATGCCTCCTTAAGTAACACCAGCTGCCTGCAATTAGTGCAGGTTTGCGTCCCACCAGGCTCAAGGTTGACTCAGCCTTCCATCCTTCCGAGGTAGGTAAAATGAGGACCCAGATTGTTGGGGGCAATAAGCTGACTTTGTAATAATGCCGCTTGGGGTGTGTGTGAAAGCCCTAATAAGCAGGCATATACATAGAATGAAGGCTACTGCTAAGCTTGTAAGCCGCCCTGAGTCTTCAGAGAAGGGCGGGATATAAATGGAAATAAAATAAATAAATAAACTTTCTTAGGAATAATTAAACTGCTTTTCTCCAAACTTCAAAGATTGGAGACCTTATTAATTATCCAGTTAAACTTGGTAAGCAATGGTCTGGTTTGTTCTTTACTACTCCATTGTTATAAAATATGCTGTGTGAATCCAGAACATTTTATCCCATGGAAGTGAATGAGAAACTTTAATCATGACTAAATCAAGCCCCAAAGATGTCAGTGGGACTAACAGTAGGAATGGATGCCTTGTTCTAATTCTCATCCAATATCTTACTCCAGTCTGATGGACTCTGATCATTCTACACAGTGGTCAGTAGATCTCTTTATTCAAATGAAATTTATGAAATAGACACAAACACGCTTTATAAATGTCCTTGGGCAATATTGGTTCCAAATGATTTCACATAATCTGTAAGGTTTGTGCTCTATCAAGTTTCTTGGTAAAGGGAAGAAATCAGTACCGGTACATGTCTCCAGGCACTCTTTTCATTGTCTTTGTCACTGATGTTTTAATGATACCTGGCTTTGCCTTTAGGCTATTAAAACTTTTGGCTTTAATTAACCTTTTTGATTTCTTAGGTAGAATAGCATTATTGTTCCTTTGAACATATTGTTATTTTCAAAATATATGTGTGTCTTTAGATAGTTTAATTTATTGTCCACTAGCAGGATCATCAGCATTCCAGAGGATGTATAGGAAACAGGTGACTGTGAGCCATTTGGAATAGGTTGGAAGTTAACTGGTGGAGGTTAACTGGCATTTTGATAGAAAAATTATCCACATAGTTAAATAGTTGCATTTGTATACTGTAAAAAGCTCCTGATTTTGTATATGAAAGCTAATGATTAGACTGTGTGTGTGTGTAGTATATGTAGGGAGGGTTTTTGTCAGGTCCTGGCAATAACTGCAGTAGCTGTGTTCTGATAATTGTAATTTTCAGGCAGGTGACATATCAGAGAAGCAACGTTTCTTTCATAAGGCTCAGTTCAGGATATAAGATGCTGGCTTAGCCACCTTATTTGGGGGGGGGGAGGGGGGAAATGTCTTCAAGTCAGTTTCTGATTCTTAATTGCTGCCTGGACTAGTCCCTGCAGTTTTCTTAGCAAAGTTTTTGGAAGTGGTTTGGCCTTGCCTGCTTCCTAGAGCTGAGAGAAAGAGACTGGCCCAAGATCACCCAGCTGGCTTTGTGCCTAAGGTGAAATTAAAACCTATGTGACTACATTCCACCATCCATCTTATTGTGAGAATTTCACTTAATTGTAGATCAGGGGTGTCAAACTGCCGGCCTGCGAGCTGGTTGCATCATACGGAAGCCATGCCCACCCCAGCTCTGCCAATGCAAAAAAAGTCACGATACGTCATGACACGTCACGTGATGTGGCAAGTTTGACACCCGTGTTGTAGATGTATGTAAAGGTGCAATGCTACCAATAGTAAAAAGAACCTTCCCTCTACGTGTAGCAGACTTGGCTTTAATTGGAACAAGTTGATTGGAACAAGTGTTACATGTTTAGCAGATACTTGTTTATTTCACGATATCGCAAAGACATTGAGTGTTTGCATAGCCCAATAATTCCTATTCTGTTCCTCCCTAAATGCCTTTTTTTCACGTTACCTCAGGCCTTCTAATCTATTTCTTCCTAGTCTAGTATAGAGTGTAAGGAAGATGGTTGGCTGGGGAATTCTGGGAGTTTACACATCTGGAAGCTGCTGAGACTGAGAAACATTGTCAGACTGTTCTACATGTACTGGATGTTTTGGGATTCTTCTTTATTGAGATTTGCTTACCAAGGGTCAGCATATAAGCTAAGCCAGTGGTGGCGAAACTTTTAGAGACCGAGTGCCCAAAGTGCAACCCAAAACCCACTTATGTATCACTGGGTGCCAGGTGGGCGTGGCCCTCTGGGTGGGCGTGGCCCTCTGGGTGGGTGTGGTTACAGTGGTCATGGCAGACTGGGTGGGTATGGCCAGGGTAGGCATGTCCAGCTCAATGTTGCTCCTGGGGAGGGATGCCTGTGGGGGCCGGGCAGGGATGGGGGAATTCCAGGGGGGGTCTGGTGGGTGGGGCAGTGGGCAGGAGGGCGTCTTGCTCAGCTGATGGCTTGGGGGGAAGGGGGCAGCTACACCCCCTCCCAAATGCTGCCATCTCACGAAAGCAGGATGAAAACTCCAAATAGCGACAAGGAAAAAAAGTTAAAACAGAAGAGTGTCTTGCGATGGTTTTCTTCCCTGGGGGGGACATGGGGGAACTACTGTCTTTCCTTCCTTACTTCCTCCCTCCCTCCCTCCCTCCCTCCATTATCAAAAATATGACTTCGTATTTACTAAATAGATTCTGTTAAGGAGAGTCTCAGAAGATCTCTTTAATAAGCATTTTAAACCTAAGAATTGTATATCATGTGTATGTATACATATGTATCTGTCTCTCTCTGTGTGGTTTATATTATATATTTTAAAGGCAGCAAATAAGCTAAGGTAAAACTATATACAGTTAATATGGTAAATTTACAATAAAATGAGATAATGTAATAATTTGTATCCATCAATAACAATATAAATTTAAAAAGATTAAAAGAGCAACTGTGGAATAATGCCTACCAGTATGGCAGATGAAATAACTTCTGACTTGATAAAGGGACTAAAGGAACACCTGATGATTGTTTTGAAAGAATATTCTTTGGGACGATTAGAATGGCAGTTGTTTTGCCTGCTACATGAAATAACTAATATGGTTTTGTAACCTCAGACCTTTTTCAAGTGAATTAATGGATCAACAATCTGAAGATGACTAGACAAACAGTGATAACAAAGAATCAGTGTTGGTTTATGGTAGATGAGATGATTGGTGCATTTCAGCTCTAAGCAAAACTTGCAAAAAAACAAGTTGTCTGTTTGGCTCTAATGGCCACACAGTAAGTGCTGCTACTTATCATTAACAGCAACTAATGACTAGAAAAATATTGACCAAATGCAGGAAAATGATAAAAACAGTATAAATTACAAGGTATAATAAGAATGATAAGGCTTGCTTGATTAATTGATAACTAAAGGGAGCTCAAAAAAATAACTTTTTTTAAAAGCAAGAGATTAGTTAATTTTATTTACATTAAATTAAGAGGAAATGGAGTGAAATTAATTATTTAAAACCTGTATCCTGACTTTTACTGGTAATATTACCGTGAAACTGGCTTACATGATAAAATTAAAATATTAATAGCCAAATAAAAAAAAAGACATTTTGAATTCATCCTTTAATATTCCCTCTGTATTTTCCAAGTACTATAAAGGTAAAGGTAAAGGTTCCCCCGCACATGCGTGCTAGTCGTTTCCGACTCTAGGGGCCAGTGCTCATCTCCGTTTCAAAGCCGAAGAGCCAGCGCTTGTCCGAGGACGTCTCCGTGGTCATGTGGCCGGCATGACTAGACGCCAAAGGCGCATGGAACGCTGTTACCTTCCCACCGTAGTGGTCCCTATTTTTCTACTTGCATTTTTACGTGCTTTCGAACTGCTAGGTTGGCAGAAGCTGGGACGAGTAACAGGCGCTCACTCTGTTACGCGGCACTTGGGATTCGACTATACTATAGCATGTAATATTTTATTTACCGGTACTTACTTCTTTACTTACTTACTTTGTTACTTATTCATTAGACTTGTTTGCTGCCGAACTCGGCGAGAGGTGATTCTGCATGGCTTACAAGCATTAAAAGCCAATGAAACATTGAAGCAATAAATACTCATAATAATAATAATAGTAATAATTTATAATTAAAAAGATGGGGAGGAAGGAACACCATACCCACAGTGGGAGATGCAGTTCTTGCCTTAATCCATCAGATGCTTCAACGGTGATGCACTGTTGGGGCCCCAGGCCAACTGGCAAAGCCAGGTCTTCAAGCCTTTATGGAAGGTCCAAAGGGTGGGTGTGGTTCACTGTGGGGCACAATGTTCCAAAGGGCAGGAACCACGGCAGAGAAGACTCTTCTCCTGGACTTCACCAGCAGAATTTCCTGGACAAACAGGGTCTGCAGCAATTTATTGATATTTTAATTATCTTTTGCCAAGCACCTGATTTTCATATATGTTGGACTTCTGTTCCTGTAATTCTTCAATATTATAGTGAATGAAGACAATATAAGTTTAGAGACATTCTGCAACGCCTACCTCCAGAAGACTTCCAAGAGATTATTAAGGAATAAGCGAAATAACTGTATTTCATTCAAATGTATTAATTCTCATTACATATACTGCAAATGCCAAGTAAATTAAATTACCGTAAGTTTAGTTTATGTCATGGTTCCACCAATTTTTTCCCCCACTAGCAATTTAAACTGCAGTTCCTGGCATGCTCACCATGCTCAAATGCAAACATAGTCTTGGCTCTAAAAACTTTGTGCAGTCCTGCTGTAAACTAGTCTTCAGGAGATACAGTCTTAGGACTCTATGAATAGCTCATTTGTATAATTAATTGGTTGCGTCTTTGTCCCGATGCTTTCAAATTCAGGAATGTTACAAAAGAGGATTATTCTTTGTTTGATTGCTGAGGGAATCTCTTGTTTTCAACTGAATATTGAGTTAGCTGCAAGATTGAAATTGGGTTTTCATCCTGCCTTGGAACCCAGCTCCTTAGCCTCACAACAGTTTGAAAGAAAGCTGATTGGGCAGCCTCAATAGAGAATACAGATTTAATTATTTGAGACCTAGATTAAGTTTGGGATTTATCCTCTCTTTATATCTCCCAAATTGGAGGAATGGCTCTACCAATCTTAAAAGGCAGATATTGGAGTTGGGATGTGGGGAATAGGATGGATCCTTCCAAAGGCAACTGTTAACAGCCATTATCTTCTCTGGTGGACAGAACTTTCTGAGGTCAGGTATTCCCTAAACTAGCTTGCTATTCCCAAGTAGTGCATTCTAAGACCCAGCTATTAACCTGGCTGTCTTTTGTATATGGAATGCAATTTAATCTGACTTCAGTATTATACCAGTCTTCTCCAAACTATCAAATAATTTTCTGAGGAGAGAAACACTTGGTTCAATTCTTCTAACACCTTCTCTATTAATAGGTTAAGCCAATTCAAGGCTGCCCAATATTATTATCAGCTCTGCCAGATGTTATCAAATCTGAATACAATTTAGGTATTAGGGGAGAGAGACAATTTTTCACTGCTTCTTTTTAGTTAGGGAGTAAGTTATGCATGGTGACTGCCCTGATGTAATTTGCCTAGTTTGCAAATCTGCTAATTTACACAAGATATAACGTTAATGCTTTTTGCTCAGATGAGATTATCTTTTCTTTATAGATGGATCTCCTATACTCCTTGGCATTAGAACTGAAAGCTGGGCCATTTTGTTCTTGAAACAAGCAAAGAAAGATATGATGAGATTGCTTTTGGGGGGGAAAACAAAACAAAAAGAAAACCTGGTTAAAAAGATAGTTGTCTTTAGAGAACGGACAAGTCATGGAATAATCAATAATGGTTGTGGAATGAGATAAATATGACTAAGTAATAAACAATATCAATTAAAATTTACATATAAATAAAAGTATCTTCCTCCTTCTTCAAATTTGATCAGGTACTCCTTTGGGATATAACTATAACAGTGCCTGCGTGTTAGTTATTGTTAAAGTAAATGAAAAACCAGAATGAAATTTCAGATATCCAAGACTTCATTCATGTCCTTCCTTTGTTTCTATAAATAAAATTTGTATTCTCTTGTAATTTGTGCGCTTATCTTTCTGCAAATTCTGAGTCTGAAATAAGAACAAGTAGCTTAAAAAGCATTGATCTTTATCACTAATAATAAAGAGAACAGAATGTTTAATTTACACATTACTCCAAAAGGTCCATTAAGCTGGAACATTTTAAAAAATAAACACTATGCAGAGTTTTCAATGTTTGTTCAGTTTGAATTTCATAATTATACTGCTACATAGCTTTACTGTTAAGGACAATAATAATGGTAATCTCTTTCCGAAAAAGTCATTTTTTATCAAATTTAAGAATAGCCTTCTTCTGCTGGGAAGTTATGGAAAGATATATTGGGGAGAGCCGCTCAAGAATGAATTTAAAAATTGGGAATGGGCTGGGATATCTGTGAATTGAATAAACATTTTATATATGTGCAAATGTACCCCTTTTATTTAATAGCTTTTATGATAATCTGTTAAACTCATTAAAAATATCCATTGCATTATATGGAAGTGGGAATATTTCCTGTGTTTACTATTTGTTGTAACTTGTAAGATGCATGATTGCAATGTTTTACACAATCCTGTGAAACGATATAGTGTTCATCTTATTTTATTTTACAGATTGTTATGTCTGACATTTGGTTTGGTATATATAAGCATGCAAAAATTGATTGGGAAATAGTTATTCTATGTGAATGTGTTGATCTAGTATGAATATGCTTCACTGTTTAAAAACAAAAACAAGGATCTAAAAGCAATAGAATATATGTAATAAGTAGATTAGAAAGTCTATTTTTAAAATAGCATTCCCTGATGAAAGAATTTTTAATACTCTTATGATATTGCAAATAAGAGAGGATTTTGGGGAAAAAATAACTTGATTACAATTAAGAAAGATTAACCACATAATTTAATACAAGAATTGCTCAAATGTTTTATATTGTTGTAAATGCAAAATGTTTATGAAATGTGGATACAAAGAATGAACGAAATATAATCAATCTATAGCAGCAATAAAATAAATTTATTAGACAGAAACTTCAATAAATTTTAGAGGTATGAATTCTACTTATACATGCATTTGTAGTAATTAAAGAAACAAAAATTCAGTGGTGCTAAAACTTCAGGGTTTCTCGTCTTTATGCAAAAAGAAATAACAATTCAAAGTATTTTTAAATAAAAGATTGTATACATAGATATTTTTCTTTTCTCATTTGAGTAAAACATTTCTACAATGTTAAGGGGAGAGATAAATACTTCAAGCATCCTCACTTTTATCTCTAAAACAAGATGTATACAAAATGATGATAGTCTATTACAAAAGATTTTTATTACATAAATAAATGATGAATCTCATTGAATCTATTCTTCATTGTACATCTCTTTTTGGTCAAAATAGTAATATTTGTGAATGGCAAAAGAGGTAAAATGATGTCAGCATGTCATTTGGGACTTATGTTTTAATATATGATGCACGTTATTTCACTGCCCCTAGACCAGACATGTCAAACACAAGGCCCGGGGGCCAGATCCGGCCCACAAAGTGGTTTCATGTGGCCCGCGAAGCCATCCTGGAAACAGTGAGGGAACGGCCCCCACTGCCTTGGCCCTGGCCCAGAGACCCTCCTTCTGCCAGAGACCCTCAGATCTGTCCCACTCCTGCCCAGGCCCCCATAGGCACCCTTGATGCGAACGATGTAGAGCTGGCCACGCCCACCCAGTAGGCCATGCCCACCCAGGCCATACCCACCCGGCCCCCTAAGGGCAACCGCAATGCTGATGAGGCCCTCAATGAAATTGAGTTTGACACCCCTGCCCTAGACACTACAAATGTCAACATGTTAAAATATATGTTATCATGTAATTGCCCCAGTTTTAATTATCATAGCAACTCTTTCTTGAGGCTATTTGCAATTGTAGATATCACAGGATATCATATATTTTTCTGTATGGAGGCACTTGAAACAATGCTATTCCATTTCTTTATTTTTAATAAGTTATTAAACGTGTGTCATTTGAATTTATTTGTATGCGCATAAAAACGGGTCAAAATAAAACAAAGCACAGACAACAATGTAAGAAACCAAACAAGGGTATACATATATTGTTGCAAGAATGCATGCTGAATATCATTGATAATCACTCTCCCCAGTGAACAAAATGTACTATGTAACCTATCAATAAATTATCTACCATCTTTCATTAATACCTGTTCTCAATGTATTCAGCTTATGAACTTTCTCAGATGCAACCTACCATTTCTCATATATTTACATGCACTTTATGTGCATTCTTTTTCTTAAAAGGCAATTATATTGGGGGAGGGGGAGGGAAGAAGAACAACAAAGCCTAGCTCAACTTGGCTAATTTCAGAAACACTAAGACCAGTTGGACCTGATTAATATTGTAATGATATACTGCCAGAAAATCCCCAAACTGAAGACTAGACTGAGAAGGAAAAAATTATCCCTGAAGAATGCAATGACAACTGACTTCTCTATTGTTCCAAGCAAATAACATTACTGCTAAGTATCACCAGCAAACTGTACACTGAACATTGCTACATACAATTCAGTATTTGCATTAAACTTATTGATTAGTTAATGTAAGAGGAGATTTAGAACAAGGAACAAGATAGCTTCAGTGTGGCACACATTCGGTCTTTATGCCACTTTCATTGACTCCCAGAAAGCTTTTCACTGCTAGGTGAGGTTGTGGAGAAAATTGGGAGCCTCTCCAGGTGATAACTATTGTAGTTGATCATGATACTGCACACAAATAGCTACCTGCAGGTTAGACATGCTGCCACGGGAGGTCTCACAATGACAATTACTTTCATGTAGGGTGTCAAGCTGTGGCATATTCTTATCAAAAAAGAATATCTTAATTTAGCCAATAATTCTATCTTATCTACTTTATATTGGGACGCGGTGGCTCAGTGGGTTAGGACGCTGAGCTTGTCGATCAGAAGGTCGGCAGTTTGGCGGGTCGAATCCCGAGTGCCGCGTAACAGAGTGAGCGCCTGTTACTCGTCCCAGCTTCTGCCAACCTAGCAGTTCGAAAGAACGTAAAAAATGCAAGTAGAAAAATAGGGACCACTCTGGTGGGAAGGTAACGGCGTTCCGTGCGCCTTTGGCGTCTAGTCATGCCGGCCACATGACCACGGAGACGTCCTCGGACAAACGCTGGCTCTTCGGCTTTGAAACGGAGATGAGCACCGGCCCCTAGAGTTGGAAACGACTAGCACGCATGTGCGGGGGAACCTTTACCTTTACTTTATCAACTTTATGATGATGGTGCAGTTATTGTTTCACAAACCTACCCCTATCGCTGGTGACACTTGAGAGGATTTGCAACATTTTATCATTTTATCATAAAAAAGAACTATTACAGAAGTAAAGGTTTTCTGTTTGCTAACAGTTTGCAAATTGCCAAATAAATGGCAAATTAATGGCTTTCAAATCAAACAGATCAATTTTTTTTAAAAAAATATTTGGAATGTTATTTAAAATCTCCCAGTGTATTGTTGTATCAATTCCATGATATTTCAATACATGTCTAGATGGTTTCTATTATTCTAGGTAATTTTGTTAATAATTTTATCCCAACAGCTACTAATAAACTTTTGAGTTGATTTGCTGGGCTGTCATTGTACTTTGCATATTTTTTGTTGCCTCAAAGATTGAGTGCTTCAGAAACTGTAGAGTTCAAATTTCTAAGAAACTTGTCAAAATTTCCTTATATGTAGGTAACACATTCCTGAGTTCATCATTGCCTTCATGGAGAACTATATGAGATTTTCCAAATTAAATCTCTGGATAAAATTAGTCTTTTGGATAGTCCCTGATTGAGTTCATCATTACCGATAGATCTAATGCCTCTTGGAAGAAAGATGTAATAAAAAACTATTCACTGGAGTCTCTCAGCTCCATTCTTGAAAATGACTGGGTCTGAAAAAGCCCTTACTGGGATCAGAGACTCTTTGAAGTGAATGCATTGAGAAACAGACTTAAGGCCTTGAACCACCACAGTAGAGACAATTTTACTGATTTTCTCCCGATACCTGAAGACTTTTCCAACAGAAAAGCTTTTATTCTACTTAGACTAGCATGTTGCCATTTGGAATATTTGAGGGGAAATATAGCAATAACTCATCTTTGGTTTTTTTCCTGAATGGATAAACTGTTGAAACAATCGTCTATGATTATTGTTGTATTTTTATGCCATCTGGCATTCTGAACTAACTATCCTTTCACTGCCCTGTCCTGCAAAGCAAATATTTTATTTTCTATTCTTGAATAGGTCTACTAATATCTCCAAAAAGTAGGCAGATTCAATTTGTTATCTTCAATAAGTACTGTGCCAAGCTAAATACAGTGATGGGTGACTAAGACCAGAAAGTAGGCTCTGGGCAATTCCATACTGCAGCCTGAGCTGTGCTGGTCTCTCTTGTGCTCCCACCTGCTTTGTAAGGCAACTTCAGAAATTCCACTTCGGACTGTGGTGGGGTGGGGTGGGGCCATGTTGGTGCTCACTCTGAACTATGGCAACTGAAGGACCTGATGGGTCATTCTCCAGTTATTTGCCCTTCTCACCCATCTAGAGCAGGGGTGTCAAACTCAATTTCATTGAGGGCCGCATCAGAATTGCGGTTGCCCTTAGGGGGCCGGGTGGGTGTGGCCTGGGTGGGCGTGGCCTACTGGGTAGGCGTGGCTAGAGTGCGTATGGCCTACTGGGTGGGCGTGGCCAGCTCTACATCGTTCGCATCAAGGGTGCCTATGGGGGCCTGGGCAGGAGTGGGACAGATCTGAGGGTCTCTGGCAGAAGGAAGGTCTCTGGGCCAGGGCCAAGGCAGTGGGGGCCGTTCCCTCACTGTTTCCAGGATGGCTTTGCGGGCCACATGAAACCACTTCGCGGGCCGGATCCGGTCCCCCGGGCCTTGTGTTTGACATGTCTCATCTAGAGAAAGTAAACCTTGCTGGCTGGCTCTTGTGTGAACCAGCCTGCCTAGGCCCACCACTGAGGTATTGTTCTTCTTCCACTTATTCTAGGTTCTTGCCATTGCCTTTCCAGATGTTTGAATGCATAGAATTACACACTGTTCTGCAAATTATCTTTGATAGTAACAACTGCTTTGATCATTTTTTGTTGCTTTGATTGTTTTCGCCCTCTTGTGGTATGATCCTTCCTCTGCAACTCTGTGGCTCAAAGCAACAGGAGATAAGATCGTTCTTTCATTTCCCCCCCCTCTTCTGTTGGTGTATTATTATTATTATTATTATTATTATTATTATTATTATTATTATTATTATTATTATTATTATTATTATTATTATTATTAATTTTATTTGTATACCGCTCTTCTCCCGAAGGACTCAGGGCGGTGAACAGGGCAGAACATGTTAAAAGACAAAATACAAAAATTAAAAGAGATTAAACAAAATGCCCACAACTCTTACAATAAGTTAAAACACATTAAAAAGTAGGTATGGAAACTTTGTAGCAAGGAGGAATATCACAGGAACAAAACAGCAACATCCCTGTTGCCATTTGAAGATGTAAAAGAAAATGAAAAAGAAGGGAAGAAAAAGAAAGGTCTGCGGTACTCTGGGAAAGGAGCACGCTTCATTCAGCTTGGATAGAATCCAAAAGGGTGCCCACTGGGAGATATAAGGACTGAATGAAGCATGCCCTTCACATGGTGAGGATAGGTCATTGACTTAACAGCCTGTTGTTAAATCAACAACAATATTATGGGGAAATGACAGCTGCCAATCAGCAGAGAACAGCAGTCTTGGCAGCCCAGGATGAAATGGTTGCATGGGACAGTGACCAGCCCTTGGAAAAAAAAAAGGCCTGGCAGGCATTGCAACCAACTGAATTGCATCTGTCAGTTTGGAACCAGGTGTTGAAGACCATCCCCTGTAAAGGATTCAAATTAACACGGATATAAAAAACAATTTTGAAAGAAATTTGGAAAACTTTGCAAGGGGGGGGACTGGGAGGACCTGATCTGTTCCTGCACTCAGGAAGGTTGTCACTGTGTGTTGGGGGGAGAGAGCATGGGGGGAGGCTCAGCTAATCTCAATGTACACATGTTGTACTTTGACAATAAAGGTTTATTATTATTATTAAATTATTATTATTATTATTAAGGGGATGGTGATAATGCCCAGGAATACCATGGTGGGTGCTTATTTACTCATAACAACCTTTCCCAAATAAACACTCATCAATTACATTGGATTTCAGTGCCCAGCCAGGAGGGTCAGGTTGAATTTTGCTTCCAAAATAATGTAGTGCTTCCGGTCATCCTATTACATTTGCTTTAAATACTGTAGTGTGAAATGGTAAGAAAAATACATACATACATAAATACATACATAAGGAAAAAAGAAGGAAAGGGCTGAAGGACAGAATATGGGACACGTGATACCATCACTACGTGCAAACAATTGGAAAACCAGGAAAAGAATGGGGACTAATGAGCAGGTAACAATTCCTAAAAGGAGAAGGGGAACTCTGATAGACACTCTGATAGCTTAAGATGAATGGGATGGTTAAGAATCAGGGTAAGGGCTAGGGCTAGGCTAATCAGGGTCTGCAATGGGCCCAATCTGCCTTGAGCAGCAGCCTGATCCCTTTGCCAATAAACCTTTATCTAGATCAGGGGTGTCAAACTCACAACGTCACATGATCTGTCGTGATGTATCTCACGTGACGTGTCACAATGTATCGTGACTTTTTTCCATTGCTGGCAATGGGATGGATGCGGTTTTGCCATGTCGCATCCGGCCTGTGGGCTGGCAGTTTGACACCCCCGATCTAGATTGAAATTAAAAAATTTTTTTCCAGTATAGCTGGGAGCAGCACAGAACCTCAGCTGTTATGTGGAATTTTCCTTAGTTCTATCTTAGAGATTTCAGAGTATTTGGGTTAATTCATCTTAGTTTCTGCAGCATACAGATTTCTCTGTTTTGTCTTATCAGAAAGCTCACAAAGAAATTCCAAGATTATATGATCTTTAAAAATGTTAAGGTTAGTTCTCAGTTGTCCTAATTATATTACACGGCTTACTTTCATCATTTTTTATTTTAAAATTGCAATTTAAAAAACTTGGAATATTTCTGGAAATGGTTTTTTTTTGCACACATAAAATCTGATTTTCTTATTTATGAATTTCATTTCTGAAATGGTGCAGACAAACTACATAGTTCAAAACACCTTTGGTTTTAATGGGTGGAAAATGGCAAAACCTCCTGACAGTGAGGACAGTTAATCAGTGGAACAGCTTGCCTCCAGAAATCGTGGGCGCTCCATTGTAGTGTATGCGGGTTTTGCATACACGTGAGGGTCAGTGAATTCGGAGGTGGGGAGCTGGACAGCTCCAAGCAGGAACAGCGTTCGGTGGGAAGCCAGAACAAGGGGACAGCGTTCAGCGGGAGAGCAGGATTTAAAGGGATTGGCTGACCAGCCAGCAGGATGCTTGGATTATACCCATTGGCCAGGCAGTTACCTGACCAGGTATAAGTGAGGGCTCAAATCCTTTGTTTCCCAGTTCGGCCATGTTCCTCAATAAAACAACTTAGCTCCTGAACCTGTGTCACCTCTGATTCTGGTCCAACACAATAACAAATCATCTGCAAGTTTCCATATTTTTGAAGATCATGACCCACCAGACTGAACATTTTAACTCCGCACAAACCTAGTGGTGAAATTATAATTTTTGGTTATTTATTATTAATAGCTAAAATAGTCAAAAGTTTAAGGTAACTTCCTCATTCTGTTCAAAGAAACAGCTCTCCTGTTTGGACAGATTTCCATAGGCAAGTCCTTTGATTTATTTAGACCAGATACAGTATGGATCTTTCTTCTTTATAACCATTTACTAGGAAGTGAATTTCTTTGAATTCACAGCTTTGCCAGTTTCATTATTTGTGTCTGAAAACGTTGTGTGGACCCAGCCTGATAGATGTAGCCCACTGTGCGAATCAGTCAGGATATGATTTTTACCACGAGGAAACAAAGAATGCCTTCGTTTGTAGGGCGACTGCGGTCCCTGAACTGAGACACTTATCACAGGACAGCTACAACCAGGGCTTTTTTCTCATAAAACGCTCAGAATGAAGTTCCGGCACCTTTTTTAGATGGAGCCTTGTAGGGTAGGCAAGGCGGGTTGTATGACATGTGTGAGTTCCGGCACCTTTTTCTTTTACAAAAAAAGCACTGGCTACAACTATTACAACCGCCCTTTACTTTAATTGTGCAAGCGGTGCGTTCGCTTGGGTGTAAAGCAACCGTTCTGCATAGGACCAACAATGACCCAGAAAGAGCTTCGTCCCACGCATCCGCCCATTATTAAGTCCCCGACTTTCGTAATAATTTCAACCGGGAGGAAAAGGAAAGAGACACCCAGGGCCCGCCGTGCCGAGGAGTAGCAGAGTAATCCGGGGTGGGGCTCCAGGCAGGAAGACCACGAAACGAGTCCAGCGAGGAGCCGCAGGGAGAATCTGACTGCAGGGTGTGGCAGGCCCCGAGAGCCACGCACACTTTCTCCGGCTCTGTCCGTTTCCGTTGCTTCCCGAGTGGCGGTCGCGTCTCGCACCTTCGCCCTCTCCTTTTAAGGCTGCGGTGCGTATCGGAGGTGGGGGCTGCTGCTTCCCGAGCCCCAGTTAGTTCGGCGAAGCTAACACTGAGGCTAGCGAAAGTAGCGAAAGATCGAGCGGAGGGAGCCATTGCGGAGCGCTCTTACTGCTCCGCGTATCGGTCTTTCTATCTCGGAGGCCTTGGCTGAACCCAGCTTGGAGCAACAGGGCGCGGAAAAGCGGCAGGAGAAAGCGCTCGGGCCTTTCCCTGCGGCCGAAAGTTGGGGTTCAGCAGAGATTCCCCCCCGATTCGGAGGGGGTGCCTACTGAGGTACCCCGGAATCGGAGCTGCTGGGGGGGGGAAACCAAAGAGAGCTGCCCTGCTTTGTCGGCTCTATTCGCTCGTTTCCTGGGTAGCGGTGCTTGTTGGCCGCTTTCCCTGGAACTCTCCAAGCGTAACCCTGTCGCTCCTTTTTCCTTGCAGATTTTGCTCTTCGGCCCTCAACGATCCCCGAAGCCATGGCAAAGGTAAGTCCCACCTTGCTTCCTCTTCGCGGTGTGATTTTAAAACTAACTTGCGAGAGGGCTGAACAAATTTTGAAAGAAGCCAGTCGATTCGATGAACATATAAATCAGGGGTCTTCAAACTTGGCCCTTTTATGACTTGTGGACTTCAACTCCCGGAATTCCTCAGCCAGCTTTGCTGGCTGAGGAATTCTGGGAGTTGAAGTCCACAAGTCATAAAAGGGCCAAGTTTGAAGACCCCTGATATAAATGAATTGTAGCGCTACCGCCATTTTGCAAGACAGTTTTGCCGTGCGTTTGTTCAGTGGAATTTCTTCACCCACCGCGATCCCTAAACCCCGAAGGGCGACCTGTCATTCGTTTGATTCCCACAGAAATTCCTGCGAAATAGGTTTTTTTAAAAAAACAAAACAAAACAAAACAAAAACCCAGCTAGCTTGAAATTCCAAAACAACGTTTGGCCTTAAGAAAAGAAAAGAAAAAGTGGGTAAAAAAAGTTATTCTTTTAAGTTCTGACTCAACTGACTCTGCTCCCTGCGCTTATGACATTTTACATTAGCGTTCCTCAATGTGATGTTCTCCAGCTGTGCTGGGACTACGACTCCCAGAATTCCTAGCCAACCCCGTTAGCTTTCTTATCGTTTGCCAGATACTCTGAAGATAAATGACTGGGAATAAGAAATCCCTGTTTGGGGATATAGGAGGACAGTTTTTTCCTCTCTGTTTTTCTTCTAACTCTATGCTGATTTCTAGGAAATAGAGTGAGATTTCTGAGACAAACGGAAAAGGCTTCTTTTTCTCATCCAATTGTCCTAAAAAAGTTCCCAAAGAAATGAACAGAACATCAACTGGGGGGTCTCCATGCATCTCCTACTCATCATGTTTATTTTGGAGATGCGATATTCAAAGAAATCCATCAAAAATAAAATGGGGGGGTATGAGAAATGGGTATGCTGGTAATGTAATCTTTCAGTCTTAACTGCAGTTAAGATAATCTTATATATGCTTAGTCTTGTGTTACATTGTAGTGCCACTTCCTGATATCTAGAATAACTTCCCTTCTACATTATTTACCTGCTAACTTGTAACTGGAGTTTTCTTACCCTTCACTTGCCTTTCTAACAGTATTGTTTCCATAGTAGCTGCAAATAGGAAATTGTTTATGTCGTTTCAAAAAAAAAAACCTACAAAGGAGATATAAATATTCTGGTTTTAGCAATAAATGTATAATCTTAGATGATTCTCAAAATACATAGACTAGGAAAGCAAGAACATGCTGCTTTTGACATAGCACTTTAAATTGGTGTGGTCAGGCTACGCTCAGGGCTTTGTGCATCTTCAGCAGTCTGCTTCGAACCTGTTGGAAACATGTCTAAATTGAGCTGTACAGTCTCCTGACCTTCGAGTGAAGAAAAATATATGATCCAAAATAGCTGTGCTGTAATTAAGACTAAGTAATGTACTCAAACGTAACCTTATATTATATGTGCTATAATCCATCTTTTTTGTGGTCCTCAGTCACTCGCCCCAAAAGTTAAATGTAGTCCTTGGTCTCTACCAATTTGTCCAAGCTGGTCCTGAATTGTTCTAATGCTATTTCTGGTTAAATGGAAAATAACCAAAATATTGGTCATAATTGTAGAAAATGTGGTATGCCTGAATGTAAACGTTTGAAGCTGGTAGTATTAGGTTCTCCCAAGATTAAATATTTATAATAAATAGAAGAGATAACAATAATTTTAGAATCTAATTTGAACACTAATGGAGAAAAAATACAATGAAAGCGATATTTCCACAGAATTATCTGTGGCAATATATGCAATTCCCAAATAAAATTGCTAAGTTACACTAAATATAATAACTTACATTTGTGGCTGATGTACTAAATGAGTAAAAGTGTTGTCTGGTTCAAAATGTTTTGTAGCTTTTTTCCTGGGCCATGGGATGCAATTGGCTTTTGAGAAGCATGCAAAGGATAAGATAAAAACAGTTAAGTCCAGAACATGAGAGAGTTTTGAAATGCAGTTAAATAAAGTACAAATAATAATTATTCTGCCCTCGTACATGTAATATGTGTGTGTGTGTATAATATTAAACATATATATATATATATATATATATATATATATATATATATATATATATATATATATATATATATATATATATATATATATATATATATATATATATATATATATATATATATATATATATATATAATATTAAACATTAGAATTTGTTGTCAGGAGTTGAATGTCTCTTGAAGCGACATTTGGTCAAAGATGTCAGATTATAATTTGTTGATTTATGGAGTTAAATTTATGGATACACTACATGATTGAAAAAAAAGTTCCAAATAACATTGGAATAAAGGAAGGAAAACAAGTTACAGTATATACTTCACCTGCCTTAACTTTGTTTTACAACAATGAACTTTCATTTAAAAGTAAAGCAAACATTAGTAAATGACTGTTTGATTTGACCCTAATTTAGTTTTTTGTTTGCTTTGCATTTCCCAATGACCAGCATTGTTTTCTTTGGCTCTTGGCCAGCATTATCTTCCAAATGCTTTCATTTTGTTAGCTATTATCTACAGCAAGGATCAGCAGTCATGCTGACCATATAGGTGGTAGAAATTGTAGAATGCAGTTGGGGGGGGCTCTAGTTTGGAGATGAGAGTTTTGGCTTATCATTTCTTCCATGCGCTTCCCCTTGCTCCCCATTCCCTGAGCATTCACAAATATTTTGATCCAAAATCTCTTCCTGCAGCTTCAAGTAGTATTCATTGTATTGGTGGCTGGTTAATAGAAACTTAGGTATGGTGGCCGACATTCAGTCAGAAGAAACCCCAGTCCCTGAAAAACTGGGTTTTTCTCTTGCAAATGTCTAAAAGTTAACTACATAATTAATTCCATTGTTTCTTTTCTTTAGTATATATATTTTTAGATTGTTTTTATTCTGCCTTTATTTATAAGTAATTCAAGGCAGTGAACATAGATAATATACCTTCTTCCTAGGTTCCACGTAACAACAACCCAGTGAAGTGAGTTGGGCTTACAGAGTGACTGGCCCAAAGTACCCTAGCTGGCTTTCGTGCCTAAGCAGGACTAAAACTCAATTTCCTCATTTCTAGATCAGCACCTTAATCATTCAACCAAACTGATCCCCTTTTGTATTTACACAACAAAATCCTAGCTATGTTGTTAACTTGCAAGATTAGGGTCTCAGATAGTTCTTTGCATGGAATTATTTGCATTTCCATGTATGTGTGAAAATCTATTGCAAAATGCTGCATGTAGTTTTCAGTGATTACATTGTTTCCTCTGTGATACCTGTTGGAATTTGTGAGCACTTGTATTTCAATAAAGTGTAGGGATGAAAATAAAAGGAGACATACATAAACCAATTGTTTCATGTTGAAAGATCAGATTCCATTTTTTCTTTTCCATCTTGAATATGCACTCAGATTATATACATTTTTGCTTTCATTCATAATTATAACTGCATAAATTGCCCATAGCAGCTAATTTCCTTGGGTTATTGGTTGGCCTTGTTAATTAGAAGAAGCATTGTTTTCATAGTTTTCCTATCACCATCAGAAAAGTAGGTCTCTTGGCAGCCTTTCCAGTAAATAGGCAGTCAAAGTTAATCTGGCTTGCACATTATAGTGAATTAGAAAGAAGGCATTCCTAGTGTCTGATCGGCCAAATAAATAATACGTGCCTTTCTTATGAAATGCTTGGCAGTTAACTGATTAGCAAAGGAGGTCGCTTGGGAGCTTCCATGTTTTCAACCAAGCAGCTGTCAGCATTCTCTGAATTTTAAGAGCTGGAGAGAGAGTAAGAACTGCTGGCTAACTGCTGGAATGAATCTTCCTTCATACTGTACCTCTTCAGCCTCAAAGGGAGGAAGGCTAGCCATTCTTTCCACTTGCCAGAGAATATAAAAACTATCAGCATGGTTATTTTTGTTTGTCAGGATAGCTGTCCCATTAGGAGATCATGATTCATTTCAGGATTCAAAAGACATATATCTGTTGCCAAATTACAAATGACTAATATTCACATGGTAGTTATACATTTTCTTTTCACTCAAGTTTTGGTGGCTTTGTATGCCAGTCCCTTTTGCTAATTTTTAACAATATTCTGGACTTAATATTTGTTTGATAATTGAACAAACAATATCTGAGTTTCCTTCCTGGAAATAAAGAACATAGCTAGTTTCTAAGAAATTAAGAATAAGGAAGTAGTTGGTCCTCTACAGTGAAATGTACTGATATTGAAAATGTTCCCTTAGACTGAAATATTGAAGTTTCATGCTACCACTTTCCTGTAACAAGATGAGATCTAGAATAATTAAGACTAAGGCAAGAATCCTGTTCTACTAAACATGTTGTGGGACATGTTGTCCCAGCAACACTTGGGCATGCTTAATGGGACTACTGGGAATTTAAGTTCAGCATTTGGAATATTGTGGGTTGTTTATCACTGATTCAGGTGAACAACTGAGAAAATGAAGGTCTAAGAATATGTTGTTATTTCATGATTCTTGTATGTTAATAGTTAATTATGTCACTCATCAAAACATTTTCTCCAATCTAACACTCTTTAGAATTGTTGGAACTATTTGTCAGAATTATCAACTGACTGGTTATATACAGCTTAGACAGACTGTAAATTATATATCAGAATTATATTAGCTGATTTAAGTTTTTTCAGGGTGTAAGCTCTTTACAACTGATTTCCATATAGCTCCTATATAAATCACAGAATATGAATTATTTTTAATATAATTGTGCTGTGAATGAGCTGCCAAGAAGCTATTGTTAAACTAGTTTCTTATTAAATTATTTTTAATAAGAAAATTATTTTTAACTTTTAACACTTTTTATCAGTAAACCGTGGAAATGTTCTTTCTTCTTGTCTGTAACAGTGCCTAAACACATATACAACTGCACATCATTTTATTACACACAGAGACAACAAATGCCTTCCTAAGGGATTGTTAGAGATCAGATTCCTAAACCTCTAAATTCTACGATCTTTGCTCCAGATCTGATTTGTAATATTTGAGTTCAAGCTTTTACCATATAAGAAAGCTTTGCACTCAGTATTTTAATCCTGCCATGAATTTGCAAATTGTGCCAGATCATATGGATTAATTACTGTTAGATATACAGCAGATTATCTTTTCTAGGGGATCAACATTTAGATTTTATAACTCATGCTTCTTGATTATCAGTTTTATAATGTTACTAAAAGGATGCTGCATGAACATAATTTTATTTTCCTTCTAGTATACAAGAGGTACTGTAAAAGATTTCCCTGGATTTGATGCCAGAGCTGATGCTGAAGCTCTTCGCAAGGCAATGAAAGGATTGGGTAAGCAGAAGCAAAATAACACCCGATTACATACAGTTACAATTGTGTGAAGATGAACTCTCTGTAATCATCCCTCTCCTTCCTGTCTGCCATGCATTTGGACTGAAATTTCAGTAGCAGCGACTCTTCATTTTGTAGGCTTCCTAATAATCTGGATCAGGAACTAATTTGTTCAAGGAATGTTCAGAAATAGAGTTGGCTTCCTTCTTCAGTGTAAACATTAGACAGATAGGCTAAAATAAAGTTCAAGGGATTCTGATTGCATATGAGATAAAATTGAAAATAGACCTTACAATGTTCTACTGGTGGAATCAGAAATGTATCAGTGTGATCACCAAGTTCTCTTTATGCTTTGGCTTGGCATTTTTTTATTAGCATTTGCATAAGTGGAATTTAAGAGCAATAGCACTTAGACTTATCTACTTCCTCATAGTGCTTTACAGCCCTTTCTAAGCGGTTTATAGAGTTAGCAATTGCCCCCAACCATCTGGGCCTTCATTTTGTTAACCTCAGAAGGATGAAAGGTTGAGTCAACCTTGAGCTGGTCAGGGTGACATAATAAAAAAAACATTCATTAGAATGGGAAAGGACCATTTAGGCTATTGAAACGAAACCCTTATATAGTATAAGAATCCAAATTAAAGCATTGCCAGGTCATGTTCTAGTTTCTCTGAATTATTAAATGGTGCCTAAACTTTGATCGAATGCCAGGCTGTAGGCAGAGCCTTCATCACTGCATTCTAACCTCGTGTCACAGAGCTCCTAGATATACTACCCAGGTTGGTTCTGACCAAAGTCCCAGTAAAAATGTAACTATTAATCTGTACTTATTTAAATAAGTAGAATATCTGTTGAGATTCTTAATCATTCAGGTCAGACATGTCAAACACAAGGCCTACGGGCCGGATGCAGCCCGATATGTGGTTCCATCTGGCCTGGGTACCTGCTCTGGAAAGAGTAAAGGACTGGACCGCCGCATTTCGGCCTGGCCTGGCTCAGGCCAACCAAGTGCTGATCTACAACCTGGTTGCGTCCATCAAAGCCAGAACACGCTCAGCATTAAATCCACGGGGAAGCCCCGCCCTGCTCCCTGGGTATGCACACAAGCGGAGTCCACCATCCCTGCTGGCTGTCTTATCCCGGAGGCTGACTTCTCCCAGAATGCCGGCGCTGGCCGTCTCCTGTGAGCACATCTGGGGGGACGGCAGAAGTGGCGAGGCAGCTCCTTGCTGGTTCCAGTGGATCTTAGGCTGAGCGCGTTCTGGCTTTGACGGATGCAACCAGGTTGTAGATCAGCGCCAACCCCCACCAGCACCTCCAGCCTTGCAGCCATGAGGCATCCCTTTCATCGGCACAGACACACATACCCCATGTGGGAAGCAAGACCGGTAGCAACATGGCAGCTCTGGCAATCTCTCCCCCTCCCGTCACCCTTTCCTAAGTGTTGAGGAAGGAAAGAGATGAGAAGGAGAGAAGGAAGGAAGGAAGTATAGCGGAGAGGGGAATTGGGGGGATCGGCGTTGGCTGGGAGGCTTTGCCAAAGCTCTGTGGATTTGGCAGAGGTCGGGAGCTTCAGTGGCCTCCATGGTGGCTGGCGGTGGACCAGGGCTTTTGTTGAGGGATTTTTAAAGGGGAAGAGGAGATTGACTGGCGGAAGAAGATTTTATTTTCTCTTTTCTGGAGAGACAAGCCAGAAGGAGGGAGAGCAAGGTAAGAAGTTGGCGAAAAGGCTTTTTATTCTCTCTCCAGAGAATAAACTTCCTACCTCGCTCTCCCTCCTTCTGACATCCTTTTCAGCGGGACCACCCCCACCTGCCCACATGGTATAGGAATGGCTGGCAGCAGGATATTAGTGCTGGCAGTCTCTCCCCCTCCCATCACCCCTTCCTGAGCACGGGGGAAGGAAAGTGAGAAGGTAAAGGAAGGAATGAAGGGAGGGAGGGAGGAAGGAAGGAAGGGTGGGAAAAAGGGAGGGAGGGAGGAAGGAACAGGGAAAAAGCAACAGAGGGTGAGAGGAAGGAAGGAACGGAGGAAGGTAGGAAGAGTGGGGGGAGAGAGAAAAAGGGAGGGAGGAAAGAAGGAACAGGGAGGAAGGAATGGAGGGTGGGAGGAAGAAGGAAGGAACAGAGGAAGGGAGGGAGGAAGGAAGGAACAGAGGGAGGAAGGAATGTAGGGTGGGAGGGAGGGAGGAAGGAAAGAACAGAGGAAGGAAGGGAGGGACCATGTCCCAGTGTGCACCCCAGTCCCATCCTCCTCTGCTGGACATCCTCAGATCTGCCCCAGTCCTGTTGAGCTGGCCACACTGACCCAGTAGGCCAAACCCACCCTGGTCACACCCACCTGCCCCCCCCTCGAGGGCAACCACAATGCTGATGTGGCCCTCAGTGAAATTGAGTTTGACTCCCCTGATTCAGGTCATAGTTGTCCCAAAGGTTCTTTTTCCAAAGAACTGAAGAAGTTTCTTAGTTGAGAAGCAAAATGTTTTCAGAAAAAAACCCAAGAAAGCCCAGTTGCTTTTTGGGAAAAGCACCTTTGAGATTACTATGTAGAATCTTCTTCAGGATAATAGAACTATTGTTTTGGTGTTTGGGTTTTTTTAACTGGAATTCCTGAAAAATTAAGATAAGGATACTGAGACAGCCATTAACTTTTATTCATACAAAACAAATATTGACTTAACTTTATCTTAACTTTTATTAATGCAAAACAGATTCTGAAGGCCAGATAGTGAATAGGAAACAGATGTTTTCTTTAAAAATGTTGATTTATACTGTCAGGCTGAAGCATCCAGAACTACTTTGGGATAGTCTCAAACAGAAGCTTTATTGCTAGTCACCCATATTACAAGAATCTTGCTAATTGACTACATTTCCTTGGGAATGGTCAAATAAGGTTTTAGGGATTCTAGGGGAAGTCAGGCCTGTTCCACTTCCTGCAGTGCAAGAACTCTAAGCTCGGCCCCCTCTTAACCCTCCCTTCAGTCTAATTGGAGATTCCACCACATATACTGAATATTGAGGCAAATGGTGTGTTGAAATGTGGAGGAACTTCTATGAAAAATTTTGCTAGTCTTGAAATTTTGACTGACTTGAAATTCTCCCCCGCTATCTGCGATTGGATTCAAGACTTTCTTAAGGATCGGGTACAAACAGTGAGGGTCGGATCTGCTTTGTCCACCCCCCTGAAGCTTTGCACCGGCACGCCACAGGGCTGTGTGCTTAGCCCCTACCTGTACTCTTTATACACTTATGATTGTGTATCATCTGACCCATCCACTGCGATAATCAAGTTCGCAGATGATACAACTGTGGTGGGTCTTATTACAGGTGGGGATGAGACAGCATATAGGGCGGAGGTACAAAAACTATCCATATGGTGTAGTAACAACAACTTGCACCTAAACATCGGCAAGACGAAAGAGATGGTGTTAGACTTCCGGAGAAAAAAGGAGGAACCTGCCCCACTTTACATCGGGGAGGACTGTGTAGAGAGAGTTTCCTCCTTTAAATTTCTGGGAGTCTACCTCTGTGAAGATCTGACCTGGAAAGTTAACACAACCCAGGTGGCTAGAAAGGCCCAACAGAGGCTTCACTTTCTTAGGATCTTGCGGAAGAACAGGGTAGAACAACAGCTAATGACCCTCTTTTACCGGTCTACCATAGAGAACGTCCTCTCGTATGGTATTGTGGTTTGGTACTTATTTATTTATTTATTTATTTTATTACATTTATATACCGCCCTTTCCCGAAGGACTCAGGGTGGTTTACAGGGTGATTAAAAAACCAAGATACAAAAGTTAAAAACTAATTTAAAAAAAATTATATTTGTCCCTACATAAATAAAACCCCAGTTAAAATAAGATTAATCCTCAGCCTGGGCCAGAGAGCTCGAAGAGCCAGGTCTTCAGGCCCCGGCGGAATGAACGGAGGTCGGGGGCAGTCCTCAGCTCCACTGGCAGCTGGTTCCAAAGGGCAGGCGCCCCCACTGAGAAGGCCCTATCCCTGGGTGTTACCCGCCGGCAAACTCTTACCGGTGGCACCCTGAGAAGACCCTCCCTGTGGGAGCGCACTGGACGAAGGGAACTTGATGCCGGCAGCAGGTGTTCCCTCAGATATCCCGGACCCAAGCCATTTAGGGCTTTATAGGTCATCACCAGCACCTTGAATCTCACCCGGAGGGCAACCGGAAGCCAATGCAGCTCGCGGAGTAGAGGTGTTACATGGGAGTATCAGGAAACCCCCATCACAACACGCGCGGCCGCATTCTGCACCAGCTGAAGCCTCCGAGTGGTCCTCAAGGGCAGCCCCATGTAGAGAGCGTTGCAGTAGTCTAAATGGGAGGTCACGAGCGCATGAGTGACTGTGCGTAGGGCATCTCGGTCCAGATAGGGTCGCAACTGGCGCACCAGGCGAACCTGGGCAAAAGCCCCCCTGGTCACGGCTCCTATATGGTCTTCAAAATTGAGTCGTGAATCCAGGAGGACGCCCAAGTTGCGAGCCCTATCAACGGGGGGTAACACCTCACCCCCCATCGTTAGAGATGGAATAGTCTGGTTGACCCGAGATGCCGATATGCACAGCCACTGAGTCTTGGCGGGATTGAGACGAAGCCTGTTTCTCCCCATCCAGACCTGGACCGCCTCCAGGCACCGGGACATCACGGCGAGGGCATCGCTGGGTTGGTTCGGGGTGGAAAGAAAAAGTTGGGTATCATCAGCGTACTGATGATACCCCACCCCGAAACCACGAATGATCTCACCCAGCGGCTTCATATAGATGTTGAACAGGAGGGGCGAGAGAACCGACCCCTGAGGAACTCCACAAATGAGAGGCCTCAGGGCGGATCTCTGCCCTCCCGTCAACACCGACCGAACGGCCCAGGAGATAGGAGAACCACCGTAAAACGGTGCCTCCCACTCCCAACCCCCTGAGACGCCGCAGTAGGATACCATGGTCGATGGTATCAAAAGCCGCTGAGAGATCTAATAGGACCAGGACAGAGGAACAACCCCTGTCCCGAGCCCTCCAGAGATCATTCACCAGCGCGACCAATGCCGTCTCCGTGCTGTATCCGGGCCTGAAACCCGATTGGTACGGGTCCAGATAATCAGTTTCCTCCAGGAACAGAGGAAGCTGATGCGCCACCACACTCTCAACAACCTTTGCCAAAAAGCGAAGGTTGGAGACTGGACGATAGTTATTTAAAACAGCCAGGTCCAGGGCAGGCTTCTTGAGGAGGGGTCTCACCACCGCCTCCTTCAAGGCGGCAGGGAAGACACCCTCCTTCAAAGAAGCAGTTATTACTGCGTGGAACCAGCCTCGTGTCCCCTCCCGGGCCGCATAAGCTAGCCAGGAGGGGCACGGATCCAACAAACAGGTGGTGGTGCTCAGCCTCCCCATGATCCTGTCCACATCATCAGGGGAAACAGGATCGAACTCAGTCCAGATAACATGCTCAAGACCGTCCGATTCCTGGTCTGACAGCCGCGGATAGGAAAGTATTACAGAGGGTAGTGAGCACAAGACATTGTGGGCTGTTCCCTGACACCACTGGATGACATCGCCAGGGCTCGTTGCCTTGGAAGAGTGAGGAAGATTCTCAGGGATGACTCACACCCTGGACGGTATCTCTTTACTCTCCTACCATCCGGTAGGAGATATAGGAATATAGCCAGCCGTACCAACAGGCTGAAAAATAGCTTTTATCCGTGGGCTGTTAGGCTTTTAAACGGGACATAATCTTATGCAGGATTGACTTGGGAGGCCGGTGTGTGGTGCAGTTGGTTCACATAGTGTGGTGGGATGGAGGGTTTGTTGTCACTGTGTGTTGGGGGGAGAGAGCACAGGGGGAGGTTCAGCTAATCTCAATGTACACATGTACTTTGACAATAAAGGTTTGTTTATTTATTTATTTATTTATTATTTATTATTTATTTAGTATCAAATCCAGTTAACTGTGCAATCTTGTTCAGAGTTTTTTTTAATGAGGGTGCATACATATGCCTTCTGTTGTGAAAGGTGTCACATACTTAAATCCCATTGGCTACCTAATTATGTGGTGTGAGTCAGAATTACTTCAAGTTCTACTGCCAGTTTTTGCTTTTCGTTTTTTTAAAAAGATGCTCAGTAGATTTGAAAAGAAGCATATCCCTTGATAATTATTCTCAATTATCCACACAACTTTGGTGGAAAACAATGCTTGAAAAAAGTAAGAGGGTGGATATTATAAACTGGTTTCCTTTGTGAATTCTCCTTTTGATGCAACTATTTTCATGGGTGACAACTCATATACATTCCACTTTTTAATTATGAATATATATGTGTGTGTGGTTATTTGTATAGCAACTGACTCATTCAGTCACTATTCACAATAACAGTGGTGACGAAAAGGTAGCTTTGAGAGAATCCTTGCATTTATGACTTCTACAGGAATGTAAAATCATGATATTCCACCTAGTGACTGCTCTGCTTAATGATTGAGTTGCCAGTCCCAGTGGTGGTCACTTAAGAAGTGAGGACTACATTTACATTAAAATAGAGTTTTCCAAGTGAAGTATGATTTCAAGAATATGAATATAAGGACATAATGTATTCATTTACATTCATTTATAAACTATTGGTGTTCTTTCAGTGAATTATTTTATTTTAACTTGCATAACTTAAGGAACTGATGAAGAGCCAATCCTGAAGATTATAGTGGGCAGAAGCAATGCACAACGCCAGGAAATTGCAGCACAATTTAAAACGTTATTTGGCCGGGTAAGCAGGTGACTCTACTTGTGCTTTTTCATATTACAGATATTTCATGATGATTAATGTGTTTGGTTGGCTGGTTATTATTTGTTTATTTCTCTTACTCTTCACTTCTGTGTAAATGCATGTGTTGTGTGTTTGTGTGTGTGTGTGTGTGTGTGTGTGTGAATGTATGTATATATCTCCATACATTTATATGGAATATTAATAAGACAAGTGATACTGCAATAAAGACTGGCATTGATACGCATTTCTCATTAATTACTCATTCTTCATTCTGTTGTTTAGGATTTGATTGATGACCTTAAATCTGAACTTACAGGCAAACTGGAGAGACTTGTGGTTTCTTTGATGAGACCTGAACGGATTTATGATGCTCATGCATTAAAACATGCCATTAAGGTAAAATGAATGGCACAACATTAAATTAAAAAGTTCTTTTATCTAGGATGGTATCTTTCCTTTTAATTCTGAAGTTAACAATTATGACAATTGATCTGTTTGGTTATAGTGTTTCCATTGTAATAAAATTTACTTTCAATTCAACACATTTTAGTATTACCTGTGGGCTTGAATAAGAGTGTTGATGTTATAAAACTATGTAAAATATAATCTTCAGGCATCCATGCACCTTTTAAATTACATTTATGTTTGAATTTCAGTTTATGCTGCTTTGCATCTGTTGGACAATTTTTAAGTAGCTCCTTACAAGTGTTTTGTATTAATTAAATACACTGTATACAAAGAAGAAGGGGAAGAGGAAATCTATCTCCAGGATAGGAATCAGCAAAATGGTTACAGAAAAAGGCAAACTGTATTTGAAGATAATAGCCAACTTTTATTCTTTTTCCCCATCAAATGGTATTTTGAAGGATATTTTGAATGCTTCTGCTTACTGAATTAAAATGACACTCTGTGTGTGAGAGAGAGACAGAGAAAGAGGGAGAGAGAGAGATAAGATTAGTAGAACCCATGAAATTGAAAAGAGAAAGAAAAAGATTTTGGGAAAAAAACAAGGATTGCTCAGTGCCCAGAGAACTGACACCGGAAAAAAAAGAATAAAACAGCAAATAGAAATTGAATGGGAAAAAGTATCTTTGGAAGGGAAGATCAGATACACAGACTGTATTTACATATTGCTCTAAATCTTGTGATGTTAAAGAAAACATAATGACCTGGGATTTTGAATAATCCCAATAATTAAAGTGTGTGATAAAGAATTGACTAAGAATGTTAAGTGTATAAATGTAGAATGAATGAGTCAGCAGAATTGATGCTCCCCATTCAGAGGAATAAATTCACAAATAGGAGAAACACTGCCCTCCCCAATTTCTTAAGAGGGTAGATGCTCATAGGATGGTTGCTATTTGATGGTTGGGGCAAAAAAAAAAAGATAAAGTAGAATGAAATGATGAATAAGCACACCTGAACAAAATCACATTCCAAGTTATTAAAGGCACATAACTGCAAACAACTTCTATTTGATTAATTCTGAATTCCCTTTGCAAGATAGTTATAGCTATCACAACATAATATATATATGCGTGTAATTTAGTTTTGAAAACAAACAATGCTTCAGAGGGTGCAAATATAGCATCTTTCTCGAACCTTTAAAGCAGTTGCACTTTTTTCCACAATCACAGGGAACCTTTTTGCCCACAGACTCAAGATTACTGCACAGCCTTATTATGTAACTACGATTTCCAAACTTGTCAGTTTGCTTCCCCAATGAGCTCAGTTTTTAATGTAGTGATAAAGGAAAAATTCCTTTCTGCCTTCTCTGCATCATCTATTACTGCATACCTTTTAAACATGCCATCTTCTTTTTTAGCTTTTTTCCTACTTAAGACATTTCTCAGCCCTGTCATAAAATATTCCATCTCCTCTTCCCTAATTATTTTGACTGTCCCTTTTAGCTTGCATAACAAAATAGTTCTATAATATACAAGTTGTGGATAATTAATATTTTTGTAGGCAGTTTTCTACTGTCATTCAAATTCAGCGTGTGAGTTAAAAATGTTACTCAAAATATTCCATGGAACCTTGTGATAGTAGGTAATTTCGTTGCCAATACTGTCACTCGACAAAAATCCCTATGTAGCATTGCAGCCAAATATTGATTTTTACTGCTAATATTTGGAAGAAGATAGATACAGTTTAACTTACTGAGTCAGTGGAAAAAAACCCTAATACTTAAGATCTGATCACCTGATTCAAGTGATAACTTCAATAAGCTGCTGGAGAGAAGAAAGAAGTAGGATGGGAAACCAGGTGATTTTTCTTTATGTTCTCAGCCACAGAAGCAGCAGCAGGGAACTTTGGAAAGGTATTTTATGGCAGTCACTCTGTTAATGATTAAAAATGTAGTGTTAATATTGATTGCAGAGTGACTAGAACTCTTTAACTTTTGAAGCTTAGAACAAGCAGCCAGTGATTATTTCTCCTGGCCCATCCAATTGCACTAGTTTTTACTTTTCAACCACAGGAACTAGAACTATACATTTGTCAGGAAGTTTCCATCTGAAGAGCTCATGACTATCATCCATCTCTTCGTAAGAGCAGGTGCATTTATCGGTCTCTGATAGGGTGAGAAATGGTAGTTATCTGGATACCTGAAGGAGGGGCCATTTTCTCCTTTACCAATGTACATGCTCTGAAAATAATTTCCAAGGTTATAATGGGTGACTTAAAACCAGTGGGTTTTATGTGGTCCCTTGTCAACATTGCTGATAGTTTTGAACCCCTAAATCGCATTGAAAGTTCAGCCATTTTCCCCAAGTTTCTAAATTGTGCTATGCTGTAATGTTGCCTTTGCTTCTCCTTAGTGCAGTGTGTGAACCCAGCCATTGTCCCTGGTTCATCAATCACAGTTAAAATGAACCATGCTTAGTATAATATGATTTTTTTTGTCACTTAAGTCTTGAGTGTTTTTATTCTTCCATGTTATTGAAACCAGCCATTTTATATGCTTTAAATATTCTCAAATAAGCCAAGATTGAAATTTTTAGTGACCATTCTTAATTATGATGGCACTAAAAAGTGACTTACAATGGTCCTCACACTTTAAACTGTTACAGCATCCTCTTGGTCGTGGGATTGCCTTTTATGACCTTCCCAGATGGCTTCTGACATGAAAAATCAATGGGGAATCCAGCAGGATGTGTCACAAGTCATGGTCATATGATATTTCACTTAATGACTGCACTACTTAACAGTGAATTTTCCGGTCCCCGTTATGGTTGTAAGTTGAGGACTACTTGTATCTTCTAGTTACTACATTATTACTTGGTTATATTTGTATCCAAGATAAGGTTTATATCACTGACCTGTTATTTCCAAAGTGAGTGAGTTAAAGAAATAGTAGGATAGTGAACATGTGAATATAGTTTTTTTCTGTTAGTTGTGTAAAACAGCTACTTGATCTCTTTACTCTAGTTGTACCCACTTCTATAACCATTATTGTATCAGCTGCCAGTTATGAAACTTTCCTATCAAGTCTCCAAAAATATTTATTCTATGCAGAAGTGTTTCCAATATATGGTAGGCATTTGTATTTCATGCCAAAATTCCCACAGCAGGAAAATAAATTGCTATTGGTCATCATCCATGATGAAATCCATGAAAATAGTAGAGCAAAACTAACTTGTCATGCCACATCAGAGAAAAACTGGTCCCTAAAATATATTCCTTTGGCAGGAATTCCTTGTATGTATGTGAGTACTAGAACAAAGATGCAACTAAATGAATTGGCAGATAAGTAAGTTATAATTAACTAAATGCAGGAAGATGGAAATATATTAATGTAATTATTAGAGTAGTTTAGGGAAGACCAGATGTTGCAAGAAAGAAATCTGCATAGTTTAAGAATAAATCCTTTATATAGTTCTAGTCTGAATATAGCTCTTTGCATATTATATGTATATACATTTTTATAAGTTTTAAATAGACTGGAATACCAAACAAGATCAAATATACAGTTTCCTTCATTAAACGTAAGATAGTTTTACTATTTGCTGAAAAAAAAGTGACAATTACAGTAAAATTTCAAATGTTCAAAAAGCAATCCTGGCAGACAAGTTTGTTAATTGTAATAACAAAAGTCTATTTTTGTTAAACATTTGTTAATTTATGTAACATTTTGTTAATTATAGTAAGAAAACTCTATTACTGCCAAAAGTTTTAAATTTTTCTCTTATTTAATTCAGGAGTTGACAGAAGAGATACATATAGAAAGAAAATGAAAAATGGGCTTGGGGACACAGTACCCTCTGCACCTGACTCACTGCACACCTGGAAGCTTGGAATACCTTAGAACACAGGTGTCAAACTCACCATGTCACGTGATGTGACATATGGCAACGTTTTCATTGCCGGAGCTGGGGTGGGTGCGGCCTCTGCATGATGCAACTGGCTCGCAGGCTGGCAGTTTGACACCCCTGCCTTAGAACAAGTTATAAAGGAAAGAGAAGCAATCTGAACTTTTCTGAGTTAAAAAAAATGCTCAGCAAATTCTGTTGGACAAAAGGACTGTCTTACTGGAATTCAAATTTCAGCAGTAAGCCTTGCCACAATTTCCTGTATGAGTCAGTTGGAATCTATTTATGTAGTTTCACCCACCCTTATGGATCATACGGTTAGGCATTTTTGAACTTAAGAAAAAGGCATTCTTGAACATTATGGGTTTATTTCAAATATATTGGAGTTATGCTAGTATTTCTTTACATTTTGGTTATAAAGTAAAAAAATGACCTGATATTGCAGCATAAAAGCAGAATTGTAGAACTGTAAGTCATTTTGGTTGTTAATACTAAGAAAAATAATGTGATTTCATGATCTCATTACATTGGTTTCAGGGAGCAGGAACTGATGAACAAATCTTGACTGAAATTCTTGCATCTCGGACACCTGCTGAAATCCGAAATATAAAGCAAGCTTATCAGGAAGGTGACTTGTGGTTGTGGGGTGTATATTTTATAAAATTCCAATGTGCATGCTCTGTAGAATATATTGTGTTGTTTTAATTTTTCCTGTAATAAAAATTGGTCAAGGGTGCTCCACCTTAGTTTGTGTACTTAAGTGCTTTAGACAATATAATTATGCTTTTCTGTCTTCTTCAATTCTTCAACATTCCAGACAAAGTGTATATATGTGTATGTACACGCACACATTTGTGTACAGTTTTATCTAGCCTGATTGCCTTCAACTTGTCTTCCAGGTAATCAGTCTACAGTTGAAACTCAAAAAATTAGCATATCGTGCAAAAGTTCATTTATTTCAGGGGAAACTAATATATGAGATAGACTCATTACATGCAAAGCAAGATAGTTCAAGCCATGATTTGTCATAATTGTGATGATTATGGCGTACAGCTCATGAAAACCCCAAATCCACAATCTCAGAAAATTAGAATATTACATGCAATCAATAAAACAAGGAGTGTACATAGAACATCGGACCTCTGAAAAGTATAAGCATGCATATGTACTCAGTACTTGGTTTGGGCCCCTTTTGCAGCAATTACTGCCTCAATGCGGCGTGGCATGGAAGCTATCAGCCTGTGGCACTGCTGAGGTGTTATGGAAGACCAGGATGCTTCAATAGTGGCCTTCAGCTCTTCTGCATTGTACGGTCTCATGTCTCTCATCTTTCTCTTGGCAATGCCCCATAGATTGTCTATGGGGTTCAGGTCAGGCGAGTTTGCTGGCCAATCAAGCACAGTAATCCCACGGTCATTGAACCAGGTTTTGGTGCTTTTGGCAGTGTGGGCAGGTGCCAAGTCCTGCTGGAAAATGAAGTCAGCATCCCCATAAAGCTCGTCTGCGGAAGGAAGCATGAAGTGCTCCAAAATCTCCTGGTAGATGGCTGTGTTGACCCTGGACTTAATGAAGCACAGTGGACCAACACCAGCAGATGACATGGCTCCCCAAATCAACACAGACTGTGTGGAAACTTCACACTGGACTTCAAGCATCTTGCAGTGTGTGCCTCTCCATTCTTCCTCCAGACTCTGTGTCCTTGGTTTCCAAATGAGATGCAAAAGTTGCTCTCATCAGAAAAGAGGACTTTGGAGCACTGAGCAACAGACCAGGTCTGTTTTTCTTTAGCCCAGGTAAGATGCTTCTGACATTTGTTGTTCAGGAGCGGCTTGACAAGAGGAATACGACATTTGAAGCCCATGTCCAGGATCCGTCTGTGTGTGGTGGCTCTTGATGCACTGACTCCAGCCTCAGTCCACTCCTTGTGAAAGTCCCCAACAATTTTGAATGGCCTTTTCCTGACAATCCTCTCCAGGCTGCGGTCATCCCTGCTGCTTGTGCACCTTTTTCTTCCACACTTTTCCCTTCCACATAACTTTCTATTAATGTGCTTTGATACAGCACTTTGGGAACATCCAACTTCTTTTGCAATTACCTTTTGAGGCTTTCCCTCCTTATGGAGGATGTCAATGATGGTTTTCTGCACAACTGTCAGGTCAGCAGTCTTCCCCATGATTGTGATTCCTACTGAACCAGACTGAGAGACCATTTAAAGGCTCAGGAACCCTTTGCAGGTGTTATGTCTTAATTAGCTGATTAGAGTGGGACACTTTGAGCCTAGAATATTGCACCTTTTCACAATATTCTAATTTTCTGAGATTGTGGATTTGGGGTTTTCATGAGCTGTATGCCATAATCATCACAATTATGACAAATCACGGCTTGAACTATCTTGCTTTGCATGTAATGAGTCTATCTCATATATTAGTTTCCTCTTTTAAGTTGCATTACTGAAATAAATGAACTTTTGCACGATATTCTAATTTTTCGAGTTTCACCTGTACATGTGCAGGATGTGAACAAAAAACAGACAAATGATTGTCTCTGTTTTTTTGTTCATGTAGTTGCTTTCTAAGAGATGATTTCTCTCTATATATACCCTGTAACTTCTTCAGCTAGGTCAGCAAGAAGCAGCGCTCTTGTTATGTACAAGGGACAATGAACGGCAACGTCTGTAATCAGCAGCATTCAGTGCACAGCAGCAATCAAGGGAAAAAAATCAGTACTAGTTAGGAAACAGCAGCAGTTTCTGCCTTGTATGAATTTTCATCCTTTAATTCCTCATCATACTCCCTTGCCAACTCCTAATTGATCTCTCTGTTTGTGTGGTCATAATTCTCATCCGAGAAACTTATCTTACATGTGTGCTAAGAAGGCTTAGATCTTTTAGCCAATTTTCTTGATACAAGATGTTCTATACAGGGATAAGATAAATTTTGTTTAATAATGCAAGGGTGGTGTTTTTTTTTGCAGAATATGAAGCTGATTTAGAAGATCATATAACATCAGATACTTCTGGTTACTATCAGCGAATGCTGGTAGTTCTTCTACAAGTAAGCTCCTAAGATTGAAATCAAATAAATGGTTCAGAAATTGACCTGCTCTTGTATTAACTTGTGTTCCTTGGATCTTTGAGCCTGGACTTTGGAAACATACTGCAGGCAGCTAGTGGGCTTTCTTGAGGAAGAAGAAAGGAAGGATAAGTGAATGGGTAGAGTTGGTTTGGAAGTCACGTGCAGCTCTGGAGCTGCAGGATGCCTAACTGGATGATTTTTTCTTTTTCAAAATATGACTACAGAAATACCATGGATGCACTGATATTTTTGTTCCTTATCTCTAGTCTTGAGTTTTTTTTGTTTTTTTTTAATTTTAATTCCATTTATATCCCGCCCTTCTCCGAAGACTCAGGGCGGCTTACAAGCTTAGCAGTTGACTTCCATCTTGCTGTCCTTATGGGTACATGTCTTGCAGTTGTGCTGCATTTGTCAACGCTGCTAACATCGGACGTTCTTGCTTTGACAACATGTGGAGAGGCAGCTTTGCTTCTTTAACTTGTGTGTTACTTTAGAGTTAAAATTAGTTGATGCTGAAGGGGGGGAGGGAGGAGGAAGAATGTCTCTCAAGGCTGTTTTGAAATAAGAGATGGTAAGAATTTGGCCAGGTGTTAAACAGCAGGGAAAGCTTACAATTCAAACTAATTGGAGAATGTGATTTATGGTGGTTAATTAGAGGGAGGAACTGCTTTGATACTGTGTGCTTAGGGGAGGGGAATCCAGATTTCAGCTTGACCATGTAGGTGCCGAAGCTATGCTCTTTTGATTAAAGACTACTTAAGGTAAACAACGCCTGGAGGTTCTTTGGAGAATTGCATCTGTGGAACCATGACAGGTACAGGTCTTACAGTTGTGCTGCATTTTTAATAGCACTGGCAGTTCAGGGTACTTTGCCATAGTATTTATTCAGGTCTTTGAGCACATGAAACTCAAAAGCATATGGGAAAGAAAGAAAGAAAGAGAAAGAAAGAAAGAAAGAAAGAAAGAAAGAAAGAAAGAAAGAAAGAAAGAAAGAAAGAGAAAGAAGGAAAGAAGGAAAGAAGGAAAAAAAGAAAGAAAATCCAGATATAAAAGATTTGACTATGACATAATAACCACTGATTTTTAAATACTATTTATACTCTTGATTGACAGTCATAAAATCTTTTTCTTGTATTCATTTAGGCTAACAGAGACCCTGATGGCCAGATTAAAGAAAATCTAATTGAACAAGATGCTCAGGTGGGTAAAGATTCCCTCTTTCTGTTTCACCTAAATATATCTAAAATGGCACCATCAGGACATAAGAAAATAAGACATTTCAAGTGATTGAACAAGCTTGATTCTAGTATGGAAAAGACACTGGCAATTTTTTTAGCGAAATGTCATTACCATAAAGAAGCCAGGTATTCTAATTATTTTTTCCTTGTATGAAGAACAATAATTATCTAATTACAATTATTATAAAAAATGAATAATATATAATAATAAATTACAGAAACAGACACGCGCGCGCACACACACACACACACACACACACACACAAACACACAAATTAAATAAATAAGTAAACCGTTTTTTGGAATCAGTGTTAGATCCTAGATCTCCCCTTGGATTGTATGGTTTCATTCTCAAACTATCTGAAGTAAATTATTTCTAGTTTGAATGTTTATGCAAGTAGGTCTTTGAGACAGCTGGCATTTAGTTTTGGATGAATAAAAAATAGAGACTATTGTCTATTATCCCTCAAAATTAATAACAACAACAACAACCCTACCCCAAAAATAAGGCCTAGTTTTGGAGCTAGGCACACACCTAAAAATCAAGCTACGACGGGGGTGAGATTGTGGAGCTGCCCCATGTGCCCTGTACCCACTTACCTTGCAGCCAGGCCTCTCCTTGCTGGCCCACTTCTTCTGTGGCATCTTCTGCAGCCAGGCCTGCATTTCTCAGTCACAGGCCTTTCCAGAAGGCCTGTGCAGCCAAGAACCAAGCTATGGATTCAATCCATTCAATTATTATATGCTAATGCTTTCTACAAGAATCTGAACTACTAACTGTCAAAGCAAATTATTGGTAGATAAGAGTCAACAGAATTCAAGGTGAGCTGGCCTTAGACTTGTGGGTACAAAGGGACTTGAGACTGATGATGTGCTTGACACAGGCTCTGCCTGGTCATCCTGTAGAAGGATAAAGTTATCTTTTCTGCTTTATCATTTTAAATCTGGAATTAAAATCAATGAACATAAGATTGTTATGAAATTAAATATACAGAGATGATACTGAATTATTCTGTTCCAGAGAGGTATTTGAAAAGTCATTAACACTTTTATATGTAAAGACATTTCTGCTTCCAAAAAAGTGGATCTAATCCATGGTACATCTCATTGATCCTATTTTATTCTCTTTTATAAGAGATAGATTTAGAATTTGCTTTTAATCAGATAGTTTGTACATTTAAAAACAGCCACTTATTAAAATAAGAAGCAGATTAATTTTATAAGAGGTACTCCTCAACCATAATTTACATCAAAAGTCCTTGCAGTCATGTCAGACCAAATTTTGTGACAGGTTTTACAGTGGTTAGATCAGGCATGTCAAACTGCCAACCCACAGGCTGGATACGTCACGCCAAAACCGTGCCCACCCCATTGACAGCAGTGGGGAAAAAGTCGCGATATGTCGTGTGATGTCATGTGACAGGGTTAGATGAATCCCACTGCCATTAAGTAAATTACATGGTCATTAAGTGAATCCAGTTTCCTTAATATGGTGTAAAAATATATCACTATATATTTTTTATCATTTACAAGGTCTATTCTGAAATGGTTTAAATTGTGTGGGTTTTTTTTAAAAAAAAAACAACAACAGACTGGCATCTAGAATTTATTTTCTTTTACAAACTATTTGAAATATCCACATTACACAGTGTGAAGCTGTTGTTTCATGAGAAAATTAGAAAGGAACAAAATAATGGTTCTTATTGAGATTGGTGGGAATTGTTGTTATTAGTTGCGAAGTCGTGTCCGACCCCTCACGACCCCATGGACAACATTCTTCCAGTCCTTCCTGTCCTCTACCATCTTCTGGAGTCCCTTTAAGCTCATGCCTACTGCTTCAGTGATTCCATCCAGCCATCTCATTCTCTGTCATCCCCTTCTTCTATTGCCCTCAATCTTTCCCAGCATTAGGCTCTTCTCCAGTGAGTCCTTCCTTCTCATTAGGTGGCCAAAGTATTTGAGTTTCAACTTCAGGATCTGGCCTTCTAAAGAGCAGTCACGGTTGATCTCCTCTAGGACTGACCGGTTTGATCACCTTGGAGTCCAAGGGACTTGCAGGAGTCTTCTCCAGCAGCATAGTTCATAGACCTCAATTCTTTGGTGCTCAGCCTTTCTTATGGTCCAGCTTTCACAGCAATACATTGCAACTGGAAAAACCATAGCCTTGACTATATGCACTTTTGTTGACAGGATGATGTCTCTGCTTTTTAATATGCTGTCCAGATTTTCCATAGCTTTCCTTCCCAGGAGCAAGCATCTTAATTTCATGGCTGCAGTCCCCATTTGCGGTGATCTTGGAGCCCAGGAAAATAAAATCTGTCACTACCTCCATTTCTTCCCCATCTATTTGCAAGGAATTGAGAGGGCCGGATGCCATGATCTTGATTTTCTTAATGTTGAGTTTCAAGCCAACTTTTGCATTCTCCTTCTTCACCCGCATCAAGAGGCTCTTTAGTTCTTCTTCACTTTCTGCCATTAGAGTGGTATCATCTGCATATCTTAGGTTGTTGATATTTCTCCCGGCAATCTTAATTCCAACTTTTGATTCATCTAGCCCTGCCAGATGTTTTGGGAAGACTGTGATGGGGAATCATATTGAAGTGGCCAAAAGAATGAATGCAAAAATACTAGTTGTGTTAAGGATGGTTCAAAAGTTCTCTGGTAAACTCATAATCTAATATTGGACCCTTATCCAAGATAAGTGGACCCTTATCTTTATGTAGAACACAGGGAAATCTTACTATTTCTTTTTTCTTAATTAATGATGAACTCTTTTTTTTATTCCAACAGGAGTTGTTTAGAGCTGGGGAGTTGAAATGGGGAACAGATGAAGAAAAATTTATCACCATTCTGGGTACTCGAAGTATAACTCACTTAAGAAATGGTGAGTAGTACTGAAAAGAGTAGTGATATGTGTTTTTATAACTTTAATAAATATGCACACTAATAAATAGATGCACACTAAGGTGAAATGTTATTTCTAAATATTTAAATTTTCCCCTTTCTAGCCCACTTAATTGTCCTGCCCATATGTTGAAGAATGTATAGGAGTTTGAATGTGTTTTTTTCCCCTAAACTTGTTTGAAGAAGTTGAAAGTAAATAATAAGTAATAGTTAAAATGTAGATGCCACCTTTTACCTCTTTTTTGATCTTTCAGTTTTTGACAAATACATGACTATTTCTGGTTTTCAAATTGAAGAAACAATTGATCGTGAAACATCTGGAGCACTAGAAAAGCTGCTTCTGGCAGTGGGTAATGTATAGTCCTATTCTTGATGAATCTTAAGCTTGCATATACTAGGCCTGTGTTTCTAGCAACATAGATTCTATTTAACTAAGTGGCCTCAAATCACTTCAGGACAGTGTTGCAGGAGACATTTCCTGACAGTTTTTTCCGGTAGCTCTGACCAGAGACCTTCCAGGCTGGGTGGTTTGTGGATTGCTGTCAATATACTCCAAAATTGCCCAAACTTAAAGATCTCCAGCGATAAGCTAAGGAGGCTTTGGACTGAGCAGCTGCACTGTAGACAACAGTTCTATTGCTCTGTAAGTTATAGTTAGGGTATAAAGCCCCTTGTTGCAAGCCCAAGAGGCACTGGGCTGAACAGCTGTAAAATGGATGGTCATGCAACACAAGGAGCAGCTGCCAATCATAGTCACCTATGGCATGATTAGTGGCTGTATGGCTATGTATGTTCCAAATATTTTTTGGAGCAAATATGCCAATGTAAAAATTGCACAAAATTGCGTCTGACATGACTGCAAGGACTTTTGATGTAAATTATGGGCTCAATCATGGTCATAAATTGAGGACTTCCTCTTATAAAATTAATCTGCTTCCTCTTTTAATAAGTGGCTGTTTTTAAATGTCCAATCTATCTGATTAAAAGCAAATTCTAAGTCCATCTCTTATAAAAGAGAATAAAATATCATCATCATCATCATTATTGTTGTTGTTGTTGTTGTTGTTGTTCCTGCTTAGTCACCAGTTAGCCGGTCAATGGAGGAGGGTAGTGGCCAGGAACTTTGGAAGTTAGCCAGGAACTTTGGAAGTTCTTAGCTGTCTGGCTCATATAAAAGGACAAGCCAACCCAAAGTTCACTGAGAGGCTGTGGAATGGTGATAACCATGTCACAGATAACTCTGCTGGATCTCCTCAGAACTGGTAAGCTGAACAACAAGATGGGGTGAGGAGGAAGGGAAGAGAGTAATTTGAAAGTATAGCAACTTGCCAAAAGTAAAGATGAAGAATGCTAGTAAGTAATGTCCTTCAGAATGTAGCATTCTGTTAAATTGGCGTTTTTTAACAGTCATCTCCCAAGGACATATTTAACTGGTTTGTACATGCTATAAGTTGGGGATCCCTTTATATTAAACTTCCCAATAGCACGAAGTATTGGTGGTGCAATTCCTCTACTATAAGGAAGGTTGGACTAAGAGAACAACTGGCTTAAAGTCACCCAATCAGCCCTTCAGTTAAATGAAGAACTAACCTGGGTCTTCTTTAGGCAAATCCAGTGTCATAGATTTGCACTATATTTCTGATCAGAGAATTGTCAAAGGTTGTTTCTGTTCAATTCTCAGTTTAAATAGATAATAATGTGTGATAGAAATTGTGGATCAAATAATTTATTGTAAATACTTGAAAACTACTTTGCTGTCTTCAGGGGAATAAATGCCAGTTACATAAGCTGCTTGTCATCTGATAAAGTAATGTTAAAACATTTTGTGATTCAGATGGATTGTTTTTCTTCTTCCAGTGAAGTGTGTTCGAGGTGTTCCTGCCTATTTTGCTGAATGTCTCTTTTATGCAATGAAAGTAAGTATTTGTCATTTTTAAATAAAATCAATATCTTCAAGCACTATTGTTTAAACAACGTCAGATTGACAATATCTAAGTTACTTTCTTGAACATGAATATTTTGGCTTCTTGTTATTCCATGTATATTTATTCAGAAATAAGGCTCATTGTGTTCAATGAACTTTATATTTTAGGAACACATCTGTAGGATTTCAGCCTTAGTTTGTTGTTAAAGATAGCTGAAAAGCACATAATAAAATGAAATGAGGAAACATTTGATTTTATGGATTTTTTATCTCTTTCCGTGTTTGTAACATTTACAATATAGTGTTTGAAATGTACATTTGGGTATTGAGTAATAATTATTAGTTGATCTGATGTGAAGTGTTCATCATATGATCCATTTTCAATATATTGTTTAAAAAGTTGCAGCAATTTCTACGTAGCAGTAGCCATTTTCTAGTTTTATTGTTTTTTATTTGTTTTAACAATTTTTATTTTGTCTGCATTCCCATGTTTTAATTTTTTTGAAAGTTACATTAAAGAAGGGGTTCTAAAACTGAAGACAATTTTCTCCAAGGGGCTAATTTAAGTATTTTTTATTTATCAAATTTATTTGCTATTCTTAGGAGACTTGGGCATATAGTGGAACTAATGGACCAATTTGTAATTGCTTTGTTAGCAAGTTGAGAAACTGGTAAAAAAATGACACAGTCTGGCTTCTTTATGGGAGTAATGACGCTATTCAAGGCTGGGAAAAGGGGTAATTGAGTCCAACAGTTTAAGAACCTTTCTTATTAAAGCAATAAAAATTAAAAAATGAATTGTTCCTCTTGAGTTGCAAGCATTTCATACATCATGCTGAGTCATTATTTAGTTTTAACTGTGGTTTGTTGAATTAGATACTTTGTCTTAGTGGCGCCAGCAGAAACAATGGGACTTGGTAGAATTACTGCCTAGCGCCCTTAATTAGTTGCTTAACCTTGTTTTACTAGGGAGCAGGCACTGATGATGATACATTGATCAGAATCATGGTTTCAAGGAGTGAAAAAGATCTACTTGATATCAGGCAGGCATTCAGAAGGGATTTTGCAAAAAGTTTGCACCATGTAATCCAGGTAAATTTTACCTTACCCACTAATTATATTATTTGTAACAAAGTACTGATGTTTCATGTGATAATTTTCAGAAATGTATGTATTATAGTCTGCCAGGCTTTAAGTTATGTTTCAGCCTCGGTTAGTTAAAACAGAAGCATTTTATAATCATGGTTTGTTGAGGAATGTATGTTAGGTTTAGGTTTATTAAATTATTATTTGTATGTTAAATTTATATTCCAGTCTTCTTCTGGGAGCTCAAAATTTATACCCTCAACAATTCTGTGGGCCATTAGGGCTGAGACAGTGATTCTCCTGAATCTCTTAATGAGCTTCTATGGCTGAGGATGACCTTGAATCTGAGACTGGCCAGCCACTTGTCTGAAATGGTATAGGGTTTCCTGCCTGAGCAGGGGCTTGGACTAGATGACCTCCAAGGTCCCTTCCAACTTATTATTATTATTATTACTTCTGATCAACTCAGCTTAGCCACATACCAATTTCTGGTGTTGGCATTTTATCAAGGGCAACAGCATATTTAAACTTTCTTTTTGTTAGAACTTATCATTTACTAGTAGTAGCATTTGTAGACAGTGTTGGTTTTGCAGTTCTAGATTTTTGATGAAAAAAAATACTTTGCTTGATAGTTTGTTTACATCACATGATTAGAGAATAGTCATACAAACAGCAATACTGGAAAAGCTGTTCCTTTTTGAGAATACATGGACTCATTGTTGATTGATCCTGTACTTTATAGAAAGATACATCTGGTGACTACAGGAAGGGGCTTCTGCTGCTGTGTGGAGGAGAAGACTAGTGAAGTCTACAATAACACAGAGGACAGAATCTCAAATCATGCATTGTGCCTTTTTCCATTTGTATGGTATTTACATAGATCTGCAGTCTTCTCTGTATCCATGCTGGCATTTTTACGCCAGAAGCAGTGTAGTGTTGTTAGTCATGTATTATGATGCTTCTTCTTGCACTGGCTTGCTTACATAAGATTATTTTCTTTACTAGGGAAATTATGTTTCATGCATTTTTTTTACATAATTGAAATTTACAGTTTGCTGTTTACTTAAGTCACAGTAAAATCAATGGGACAAATTTTGATCCAATATTTCATGCGTACATTCCTTGTTGAAAAAAATCGACAAAAGTGCCTTTTAAATAAATGGGCTTTTATTTTTAAAATCAAAAGCCCAAAATATGAGGTGCTTCTAGGCAAAGCATACAATTAGGGCCTACTAAAGTTTTGCAGTTGGTCGAGATGACACTGTTTTCCTGAAGGAACTTATCCAGAGTTTTCTACTGCTGTTTCTGACTGTTTTCATCACACAAAGAATCTGGAGGAAAAGCTATAATAATTGCACAATGTCTTTTGAGAGGATAGTGCTGATGGTTGGCTATCTAGGAACATTCCTTCATTTCTGCAAAAGTGGAAGTAAAATACATTGCAAGAAACAAAACCAAATTTCCTCTTAGCTAAACTTGCACTATATATCTTGCACTTTTTATTCATAAAGAATGTATCTGCTAATAGATTTAAAATTGTGAGCTATGCATTGACTGTCCTCATGTAATTTGATTTTGGTACAATTAAAAATGTTTATAATCTACTGAATGGCTAAGTTGTCTCTGTGGTACCCTGAGGACCAATAAAAGGAATACCGCTAGGCTCACTGTGAATACATGGCTTCACTTAAGCTTAAAAAATATTTTCCATACAGGTATTTACATTTTGTTAGAATTAGCATGAAGGATCTTTCTTTATCCACAATCTCTGGGTCTTTTATAATTTCAGTGTGGATTGCTTGTATGCTTATATTCTGCTGAAGGTTGGAAAGATTTGAAAATGTCACAATATATAACAACAACAACAACAATAACACATTTACAGTTTTAGTACCTAGTTTTATGTATGGTAAGAATACTGTTCTATACTTCAATTAGGAATGAACTTTGAATCCAGTCTAGAATGGGAACATATTTAACTTCTTCAAATAGGAGTGGCAGTATCTCATTTTGTATATAATATCCTTATGTGATTAATTTTACTGTTTATCCTAACCTTTTGCTGGGCAATGAAAAAGAGGGGCTGCAGTTTTCTTGAACAACAGAATGAAGAATGAATAGAGACAAATGCAGAGTAGCCTGAAGCACTTCCAAGTTAGACCATTTGACTACAAATTAGATGGGAGTCTCCTTATATAACCCTAATTGTTATTGTATTTTGAAAAATAATTATCTACGTAGAGATGTTGGCACTCAATAATTATCTGATAGAAATATTTACTACATTATTACAATGAGAACAATACTGGATGCCCCTGCATTTTTAAAACTACTGAGGGAAGTAGAAATTGCTAAAATTACCAACCAAGATCTTAAGGTAGAATAGAAAAGCATTCATATAAAGGTAAATTTCACGATGCAGATTTCTGAAAATACTGATATTGCAGGATAATTTTTTTGCTTAATATAATAACAGAAGTCAGGGCCACAGGAATAGGGCATTTAACCAGCACTACACAAAAAGGGATTTTTCCTGATCACAAAGGATTGCTGGCTGCAGAATTCTGGGAATTAAAGTCCAGGCATCTTAAAATGGCATCTAGAAAGCAATTCAGACTCTTGAAGAGTCTGCCTCTCAACAGACCTACTTTGAAACTGCTGAAGATCTCACTCTGCATCTAAAAATATGAAGTGATTGTAAATTGTAAAAATATGAAGTGTGATTATAAATCACTTGGTTAAATGAAGATATTTAAGAACCCCCCAAACCAAAAAGCATACCCTAAAGTCTATACAATCTAGGCTTCATAAAGATGCTGATTAATATTGTTTATTTTCTTTGTTCCTCGTCACATTTCTTTCTTTTAATCAAATCTCTATCATGTTCAGCCGTGTCCAGCCCTTCCTCCATCTCTGCTAATTCTCCATTTTAAAGAAAATTAGAAATAATTTTCAACTAAATTCAGCTTTAACTTTCTTTCGTACTAGAGGGAAGGAGGGAGAAAGCTTTCACTATTAAGATTGATGTTAGCCCTTCAAGGTAGGTCAGGCCAGGAAACATATCCTGCAAGAAATATTGGAGTTCTATTTTAGATGTTGATTATAGTCACAGAAATTATGAAAGTCTGGTATTATTTTCTGTCCTTCCTTATACAAAGAGAATGAAAATTGAATTATTTTAAGCATCTTCTTAATACCTTAAGACCATATCAGGCCTGGATATGGGATGGAAATGGCTTTGGTTGTGGTTTTTGATGATCTCTGGGAAGGGTATCGGGAGAGTGCATCCATCCTTGCTCTGCTTGGCCTCTCAGCTGCCTTTTGATACCGTTGACCATGGTATCCTTCTAGAGCGGCTTGGAGACGGTTGGGAATAGGAGGGCCCTGTGTTGTGCTGGTTAACTTCTTGCTTCTGCAGCCACTCAGTATTGATAGGAAGTCAGAGGTCTATGCCATGTCCATAACTTTGTGGGGTTCCATAGAGCTCGGTACTCTTCTATGTAACATCTACCTGAAGCCACTGAGTGAAATCATCTGCCATCACGGACTGAAATAGCATCAATATGCTCATGACACCCAGCTGTTTCTCTAGAGCCATAGTGAGTTAAGCAGTGCTGTGACCTCCCACTTGCAGTGCTTGGAGGCTGTTAAGGACTGGATGGGGAGTGAGGGGCTCAAACTGAACCTTGGCAAAACTGAGTGGTTCTGGATTAGGGGTTCTTGGGTCTGTGGAGAATTGCCATCTTTGATCTTGGATGAGGTGGCAATGCCCCAAACAGACCTAGCTGACAGGCCCCAGAAGAAGGGTTTTCTCCGTGGTGGCTCTTTCCCTTTAGAATATCATCCCTGAAGAGATGAGAATTACCTGCACTTTCGCAAGGACCTAAAGACCTGGTTCTGTCAATGGGCCTAGGAAACCCAAAGCGGGATGGAGCCTATCAGGTGGTTTGTTTGATTGTGTATTTTTGCCAGGGGGTGGGGGGAATTACTGTTTTTTATTTTTTATATATATATTGGTTTTTTTAATTGTTTTATCCAGGGCTTTTTTTCTCATAGAACGCTCAGAACGGAGTTCCGGCACCTTTTTTGGATGGAACCTTGTAGAGTAGGCAAGGCGGGTTGTATGACATGTGTGAGTTCCGGCACCTTTTTCTTTTACAAAAAAAGCACTGGTTTTATCCACCCAGAGTCACTGAGAATGAGTGGGAGATCATATAAATCAAATAAATAAAGGGAAAGGGAAGTTTGCCCTGTCCAATCATTTCTGATTCTAGGGGCAGTGCTCATCTCCATTTCTTAGTCAAGAGAGTCAGCATTGTCCAAAGACAATTCCATGGTCATGTGGCCATCATGACTATACACTGAGGCACATGGAACACTATTACCGTCCCACCAAAATAGTACCTATTTATCTACTTACATTTGCATACTTTCAAATTGCTAGGTAGGCAAGAGATTGGGCAAGTAATGAGAGCTCATCCCGTTGCATGGCACTTGGGTCTCAAACCTGGGCTATTAGTTTTCCAGCTGACAAGCTCAGCATCTTTAACCACTGAGCCACCACAGACCCATAAGTAAGTAAGTAAGCAAGTAAGTAAGTAAATCAATCAAATAAATACTTCTTTTAAGTCTGATAGCCTGACTATTTATATAACTACTGTGAATTGTATTGTAGTTTATTAGTAAACCTTGACTTGTTTTTTGCTTGGAAGTGGACATTGCTTTGCCCTTGAAGTTTCCCCTTCTATTTATGCTCTGCTTCCTTGAACTTTATTTAAAACCACATTTTTTCTCCACAGGATTTATAATGTTCTGGAATATGTTTTGATTTAGTGATTTTTAAGCCAAGCTTTATGCTTCAACATATTTGAGCGCATAAGCAAATGTACTTTATTCAATAAACTGTTGGTACACTATCATGGATTAATGAGTGTGAAAACTTGACCAGTGGCTTTATTATTGTCCATATTAACAGCAAAATTTATGGCTGACCAGGAGATGGTGCTGGTGAGTTATTTATGCCTTTATCAAGTTTTCAACAATCCAACTTTTTTTTTAATTTTCAAGCCAGTGAGATTGTGTCTCAGTTTCCAATCAGTAGACATCAACCTCTTTTCTACATATATGTTTTCGTTCTGTCTAAAATAAATCTTTTAAAAGTATCCTATGTAAATATTAATGGCTTTTCTGAAATTAAAGAAAAACTGAAGCTTCATTTATTTATTTAAGAAAATTTATATGGCTGCCCAACTCACTCTCAATGACTCCCAGGGGTTTACAAAGATAAAAAACTAATATAAAAACAATAATAAGCAACAACTCCTACTCCCCTGATATTAGACAAGTATAGTTTCTAATAAAACAGATACAGCAGAGAGGAGAGCTAGTCATCTGTGTTTACTAGAAAAAAGCCAAGAAACACAGCAAAAATGATCACTTTGCCAACTGAACTGAAAATCTATACTCAAGCATCCCTGTTGAACTGAAACAAATCTCTCGTTCTTCAGTGCTGGGAGAGCCCTTGAAAATACTGCCTTGAGTTCCGGCATAGACGAAGTGCAATATGTAGTACAGCAATTAAAAACAAAATATCCTCCTTAGTATATTTAATAAGCAGCTCACTGTATGTTTCACAATTAGTGCATGTATATTTTAGTACATCTTCTTGGAAATAATCTGTTTACTTTAGAAACATTTTAAAATTATTTTTGGTATGGTTTTGTAATGCAATTACATCTTCCAGAAACGTTGGTCAGTTATAAATTTCTTTTCCATTCAAGCTGAGTGAAAGGAAAAATGCCACCAGCTGACACTGCTTATAAATTTTGTCAGCAGTCCAATCCAGGCATTTGCAGGGAAAAGTGACAGGCTGAAATTGAATGCAGTGGCTCTCTAGGCCATAATAGCTGAGCACAAAGAAAACTTGACAAGCTCTGAAATTCCTTGATCTGTACAATTACAAAAAAAAAACAACCAAGGGACTATCATCTTTTTGCATCTTTGTGTTGCTTTACTGTCAGGATTTGGAAATAACAACAGCAATGAAATATCCTAAATGTTAAGTATTCAGATCCTACAGTAGCTCTGGCATAACTTACCTTTGGATTAGAAAAAGAATGATAAAAGTAACAGCATAAATCATCTCAGTAAGAACAATCAGGCCAG